>NW_028270152.1:96534796-96855867 GCF_037043375.1 Chiloscyllium plagiosum
CTCATCCCTCGGCAGCCTGGGATAGATCCCATTCGGTCCTGAAGATTTGTCCACCTTAATATCCACGAGCCTATCAAACACATGCTCCCTACTTATTTCAACAACATAGGTTGATGCACCATAACCAAATGGTTGCTTTACAATGTGCAAAAACGTTAAAATAAAAGTGGGATTAAATTGTAGACATGTATATAGAGCATCGAGAAGAGAATTGTTGAAATATAAACAGAAATTACACGGGGGAAGTGACATAGTAGCACAGAACAAAATGTCGTTGGAGCCAAAGCAGCACGAGATAGCTAATATCTCCGTCATAAGTCTTCCGTTAGAATCAATATGTGTACCAATGGAAGTGGTAGATGGCACACTTGCTAAAAACATAGATTCGGTACATAGCCTGTACCGAATCTGCGTGGATGAGGAGACTTTCCACTCTCAAGCATCATAGATGTCCACCCATTTTGGTAAACATGTTGCTCTGCACTGTCATCCAGAGACCACTCGATCGCACCTCCTCCATTCCCCATTGCACTGCTCTCAAAACCCCTTTACACACAGTAAAGATAAGTTGAACCTTGTGCTCACCCTTGTGCTGACCAGTCTCTATATTCAACCGATCATCCTTAAACCCTTCTGACAACTCTAATTAGACCACAACACCAAGAATACCTTGCTCTCGCCACCTCTCCTGTGTACGTCAAGTATCAATGCATTCCTCAAATGTTTTGGGGACATTGCCTGTAAACACTCCTGAACCTAATGGTACCTTCCCATACGACTGAAAGGCATGCAAAACGTATTGGCGCACCACCACTCACTCACCTCCATACCGGGCCATAAACAACCTTTCCAGGTGAAACTGATGTTCAAATGCTCCTCCTGCAAACTAGTTTACTGTATCCAGTGGTCCTGATGAGGTCTCCTCGTCATCGATGAGAGCAAGCGTAAATTGAGGCCACGTTTCACTAAACATCTCAGCCTGGCCTGCTGGAGCCGACCTGACCTCCTAGTCGTTGTCTGTTGTAATTCCCCTTCCTACTCATTTTCCAACATGACCAACCTTAGCCTCTTTATTTGCCACAGCAAATCTGACTGCAGGTTGTGGTAAATGGCACCTCGTCCTCTGCTTGTGGACAATGTAGCCCGGACACATAGCATTGAGTTCTTCAACTTCAAATAGCTTCCATTCCTATCCCCTAGCAACATTCCCAGCCCCTCTCCTCTCCCTATCTTCCATTCCTCTAATCAAGCATTTCCTCCAGAAAGAAACAAATGTATTGTTCCAATCAACCAACCAGGCCGGGCCCTGGTTTTATTTCACCTGTCCTGAACACAACACACTGCCATCCTCAACCACTACCCCGCCTAATCTACGGATCCATTTATACCCAGCCCAACGACTGAAGGAAGGTTATACCCGAAACGTTGATATCTTCACCTCCTGATGCTACCTGACTTCCTTTGTTTTCCAAGCCTCCTGCATGTCTGCCTTGGATTTCAGCACCTGCAGTTTGTTTGTCTCTTCTGATGTCGCACGTAGGCCGACTGATTTCCTCCACGAAATGAAACAAGGGAGAAAATTTGCCAATTATAGGAGTGTATTTAATCGTTAAATTCAAATGTATCTGTTATGAATGGATTAGAATCGATGTCCCTACAGAGACGCCGAGATTACGATATCTGTGGTGCTCCCACAATTCCGCCACATTTGCTTATATTTCAACGCAATCAAAGCTCAGTGGCCTGATGGCTAAGCTGTGAGCACTGCTACCTCACAATACCAGAAAACCACGTTCAGTTGCAGCCTCGGGCGACAGCCTGTCTGGAGTTTGCACGTTCTTCCTACGTGTGAGTGTTTTTCCTCCCACATTCCGAAGACGTGCGCGTCAGGTGAATTGGCCAAGCGAAATTGTCCATAATGATCAGGGATGTGTAATTCAGGTGCATTCCTGAGGCGAAATTCAGAGCAATCAGGCCGGCGGTTGGATCTGAATGGGATACTCTTCGAAGGATCAATGTGGAATTGTTGGGCCAAGTGGCCTGTTTCCACACTGTAGGGATTCCATTTAAAAAAAAGAAAAAGAAGAATTCTCCCTGTGTGTGCGGGTTTCCTCCGGGAGCTCCGGTTTCCTCCTTAATCCAACGATATGCTGGTAAGGTGATTTGGAAATGATAAATTGCACATAGTTTAAGGGTATGTATGTTAGTTCAAAAGTCAGGAGTAAAGCTAGAGTAATACAGTAGGGAACTGGTTACTCTTCGGAGGGTCGGTGTGGACGTTTTGACTAAATGGTCTGTTTCCACACTGTCGGCAATCTGTGAAGGATTAAAGTGCAGCCGTGCTTCTTTAACTAAATTAACAGTAAATGGTTCAAGAGCCGTATCAATCATTAATCCCTATGGCCTTTGATGTTAGTGACAGGTAAGCGAAGGGTGCAAACCACGTTTATTAATTCCACACGGCCGATTTATACAGAATTAAATTGCTTTCCAGCCCATCAGACTTGGGCTGTTTCTGGTTTCTGTGGGAAAGGCCTTTTTATGTTCAGTTTCAAATCTTGTGTAATGAAGAATTGATCCGACATTGGACACAAATGCGGTTTAGATTTTGGAATGGTAACAGGTTTATGGAAGAGACTGTCATACTGAAAGGAACATAGTTGTAGCAAGTAAGGCCAAATTGCAATATCACTCAACAAGTCAGGATTCTGTCAAGAAACAAAAAAAAAACACAGCTTCTCCCGTGAATTACTGTGCGTGGTCTGTTAGGTTGACAGCTTCTTCCATCAATCTCAATACCTTTTCATGTCTTTCTATCCCTCTAATGTACTCTCCATCCCTCGCTGTCACTCTCTCTCAGACACTCCCAATTGCCATTTTGCATCTGCATCTCAACTCTGCAAAACACAGTCTCCTTTCAAACCAGCAGTTGCTTCCTCCTGTGTCTTTCTTCACTCTGTCTGTGTGATCTCTTCATCCTTTGATCTCTCCTAATCTGTTACCGATCATGTTCGCTCCACCCAGATCCATTCCTGGACTGACTTTTTCCTGATTAATTTCTGTGCCTGCATGTGCTCGACGTTATTCTCTTTCTAACTTACATTAATCTCTCATCTTTGTTTCATCTTACTGGAAATCTTACGTCAATCTGTTTTAGGCTTAGTTATGCACAATATTATACAACATCAGACTGAGAGTCAATATTGTTAGTTGTTAATACACATAAGCCTCTGATTAAGGTGAGACGATTTCCAGCTTCCTCTGCGTAACTTTGGGATGGGAAAGCACAGATTTCTTCCTGAAAGTATTTGTATTAAACGATTTTTCTTGTCACAGTGTCTCAGTGATTAACACAGCAGCTTCACTGTGCCAGACACGTCGGTTTAATTTCATCCTCAGGCGACCATGCGAAGTTAGTACATTCTCCCTGTGGCTGCATGGATTTGCTTTGTGAGCTCCGATTTCCTCGCACAGTGCAAGGATGTGCACAGAACGTGGGTTACACTTGATTAATAGCCCATAATATCCAGGGATGTGCAGTGTCGATGGGTCAGCCATGTGCAATCTGTGTTACAGGTTTTGGGTAGCGAGGTTGGATATTCTTTGAAGGATTGGTGTGGATTCCGTGGACCGAATGGCCTGCTTCCACACGAAAGGTATTTGATCATTCTTATTCTGATCGCCAGGCTCACAAGTAAAAAGTAGAAAGAATTGATGACGCTCCGCTCCCTGACACTTGACCAGAAGCCATTTCGAAACACAAACATTCAAGGAAAATCACATTTCATTAACCATTTGAAGATACAACCAAAAATACATAAGTTGA
The DNA here is from genome assembly GCF_037043375.1 of Chiloscyllium plagiosum. Classification (NCBI taxonomy): domain Eukaryota; kingdom Metazoa; phylum Chordata; class Chondrichthyes; order Orectolobiformes; family Hemiscylliidae; genus Chiloscyllium; species Chiloscyllium plagiosum. The sequence continues at coordinate 96,538,623 of NW_028270152.1, forward strand.
TCATTTTTCCCTTAGAGCCTCCTTTGCCATTCAATAATTTCATAACTCACACACGTTTATCCTCATCTCCACCTTCCTGAATATTTCTGAATATCTCTGCTTTTCTTTCACTTCATTGGTTATCAACAAACTCGCTCTGCCTTCCTGATTTCTTCTCATAAAAAGAATCATTTATTATTTGATGCCCAGAATTCTGACGACTCACAACCACCCCAGAAAGAACAAGAACTAGCACATTTTTGAAAGGAGTATGTCCCCTTTTGTTAAACTACGACTGAATGCGAGAAACTAACAAAGCAACCTCGTTGCTGATATAACACAATCTAAAGCAATCTAACGTTGTGGACAGAGTAACTCAATTTTCTCAATTGGTAAGGACAACAAGGAGTTGTGCAATAAATCAGTTAGAACTGCGGACAGGAACATACAGAGCTCACAGCGATGTTCAAGATCAGCAATTAAAAAGGAGCGTACCGGGGACCCGAACAGCTGCTAGATTGGAATAGTGAGTGCGTTCTAACTCACCAATTATTGCATGTTCTATTTCTTGGATAAGCAGCTGTTTTAATTCGACTGGAAGTGATAGTTTAACAAGATCCTCTGAACGGATCAATTCAAGTGGGCCCTGGAATGCTATTGAAATACATCCTCACTAACATGGCTGTGCAAATCATCATTGATATTCGCTGCATTTACCTGAGCAAAAACATTACATCAGCTGCAATGATACTGTTTTCAAAAACATGTTATAACTGCTCAAGAAACAAATACACAAATTGATGACAAAACTTCCCGACCAAAACACACACAGCAGAGTTCGTTAAGGTGCGATCCCTCAACAATGTTGGGTAGCTTCATGGTACCAACTTATCTCAGTGACGTTTCTGATGAAGAGTCACTGGACTCGATACGTTGCCTCTGCTTTGTCTCCACAGATGGTGCCAGAATTGCCGAGTTTCTCTAACAGATTTTGTTTATTTTTTTATATTTTACAGACAGAACACATCTTTTGTACTTCTTTTAAAAATGTTACTGTTGTAGTTACCAAATGTAGAGAAGTCACTCACAGAGTGAGACCGATTCCATTGTCTTCCTGCATTTTCTCATTCTGATTTTCAACCTTTCCTCTGATGCATATTTGATTAAATTGAAACTTCAGAATCTAGTCCAGTGATAGGTGTGGGAAGTATAAAGAACTGGACAAGCCCCGTTCAAAACTTATCAAGAAGATACCCTAGATCCTGACCTGTATTGATTTAAAGGCATGCAAAAAGTGTCGTGTTTCAGATGTGTATGATTTCTTAAAGCTACTTGGCTTTAAGCAAAATACACATTATCTTTAAAAAAAGTTAACATACAACAAAGAATGTAAAATTGGCATCACTTTCAATCCATTAAATGGTTGACCAAACGTACATTTTCTTCAACTACAAATCCTCAACTGTTAAAATGTAGCAGCATCACCAAAAACCATGAGTTCTGATGAAGCGTAACGTGACACACAACTTTAACTCTGGTTAATCTCCAGAGATGCTGCCAAACCTGCTGTCTTTTCCAGCATTTGTTGTTTTTGTTCCCATAAGCACAGATTCTTCTTTTTAACCGGTTATCTTCAGTCATGGACAAAGGAAAAAACGCAAAAAAGAAAAACTCTACAACAACAGAGAGAGTACGCCGTTTTTTTTTCCAGCAAAACGGACAGATCTGTGTCTATTTGCTTCAATCTTTCTCCAATACCCACTCCAACTTAAACTGCTGGGACAACTAAAAACCTGTGTCCCGGTGAGCCTGAGTCCACCCACATGTGCTGCTTTTGTTTAATTCAACAAAACACAACAATTCAAGGAACTCAATGCTGTTTAACCACTGTTTCTGAAGCAGACATTGCAACAACATTTGGACAAAATAATTTTCGCAAGAGAACCAGTACATACTGATTAGATTAGATCCCCGACCGCATGGAAACAGGACCTTCGGTCCTACTAGTCCACACCATTTTCCAAATAATAACCCACACAGACCCACTCCCCTACCATATAATTACACCTGACTAACGCACCTAACACGCTGACCAATTTAGCAAGGCCAACTCACCTGACCACCACAACTATGGACTGTCGGAGGAACTGAAATACTCAGGGAAACCCCAGCAGACACGGAGGGAATGTGCTATCGCCACAAATACAGTGCCCAAGGATGGAATCCAACTATTAGCAAAGCATAATCAACAACACTTACTAGTTGGAATGTATCCTCAATAATGCTCAAGAAGTCTGATGGCATCCCTGGCAAAGTAGCTGTCGTCTTTGGCAACACTGAAAATTCCTCTTCCTCGTACGCCAGCACACAAGTCGCAGCCGTGTATCAGTTAGAGATTAATCAATATTGTTCAGACAGCGCCTTCCAAACTCATACTCTATTGTCTAAAAGAGAAACAGCAGTAGATACTTCAGAACATTATCATCTGGTTCCGCACTAAGCCTTACATAAATCACATTTGCCGAAACAAATCTGTTCCATAACCATCACTGAATGGGGCAATGCTATGGCTTTGACAGGTGCATTTTATGCTCTCTTTTTCTGAAAGAAATGTAAGTTGAGACAGAATTGGAGAGATCACTACCAGAAACCTACAAAATCAAAACGTTTATGAAGCCTTGTATTTATTTTGATGCAAAAGAAGAAGCCAGATTTGTGACATATCCCACAAAATCACAGTTTTAGTTCCAGACTTCTGCAGGTGTTGTGGTTGTGCAAGCGACAAATCTCTCTCTCTCTCTCTCTCTCCCTTTCACTCTCTCGCTCCCTCTGTCTGTCTCTCCCCCCACCCACATCTCTCTCTGTCTTACTGTTTGTTCCACTTAAAAGTTGAGTTCCGCTTCCTGCTGTTACAATTGCAAGTGAGGCAACCAATGCAACTGAATTAGCTTCTTTTCCACGTGTGAGGCTTATGACGTATTTCTATGTTTGAATAGCTAATGGTAATTGTTTTGTAGGGATTAAAACAAGGTCAGCCATGTGAACTTCGTAGAGGATGATTTAATACGATTCATACAGAGATTATTGGCTGGCAGGTCCAATTAAAGTGTCGAGATTCTTTCCTCTCTGAGAGCTGGCTCTGAGGAAGACGAACTTATGTCAAGTGTTGCGCACTTGTCACGAGGATTGTCTGAGTAATAGGATGCTGACCTCTATGGAGTAATTTCAGTGTGCGGAAAAGAGAACAAGAAGTGTGATTGAACCATTGACAAGCAACTGTACACCTTGAGTTGGATTAAACATTTCAGGCATCCAGCCAATATTTGGAAAACTGAACACATGAGGTCCAAAAGTTTAAAAATTGGTCAAGCATGTCTAAAAATTGGTTCCTGTTTCTGGCACAGTTTTGCTAGTTTGAAAGTCATCCTGAGTTTGGAAGACGCTCTGTCATTTTAAATCTTACCTTTCTATATCTGCTCTCAATGACTCTCAGAGATACATTCTGGAAATGTGTTGCTGGAAAAGCGCAGCAGGTCAGGCAGCATCCAGGGAACTTGGGAATCGACGTTTCGGGCATAAGCCCTTCTTCAGGAATGAGGAAAGTTTGTCCAGCAGGCTAAGATAAAAGGTAGGGAGGAGGGACTTGGGGGAGGGGCGTCGGAAATGTGATAGGTGGAAAGAGGTCAAGGTGAGGGTGATAGGTCAGGCTGGGGTGGGGGCGGAGAGGTCGGGAAGAAGATCTCAGGTTAGGAAGGCGGTGCTGAATTTGATGATTTGACTGAGACAGGGTGGGGGGAGGGGAAATGAGGAAACTGGTGAAATCCGAGTTCATCCCTTGTGGTTGGAGGGTTCCTAGCCGGAAGATGAGGCGTTCTTCCTCCAACCGTCGTTTTGTTGTGGTCTGACGATGGAGGAGTCCAAAGACCTGCATATCCTTGGTGGAGTGGGAGGGGGAATTGAAATGTTGAGCTACAGGGTGGTTGGATTGGTTGGTCCGGGTGTCCCAGGGGTCTTCTCTGAAACGCTCTGCAAGTAGCCGGCCTGTCTCCCCAATATAGAGGAGGCCACATCGGGTGCAGAGGATGCAATAGATGATGTGTGTGGAGGTGCAGGTGAATCTGTGGCGGATATGGACGTTTCATTTGGGGCCTTGGAGGGAGGTGAGGGGGGAGGTGTGGGCGCAAGTCTTGCACCTCCTGCGGTTGCAGGGGAAGGTGCTGGGAGTGGAGGTTGGGTTGGTGGGGGGTGTGGGTCACGGAGGGAGTGGTCTTTACGGAATGCTGATAGGGGAGGGGAGGGAAATATATCCTTGGTGGTGGGGTCCGTTTGGAGGTAGCGGAAATGACGGCGGATAATACGCTGTCCATGGAGATTGGTGGGGTGGTAGGTGAGGACCAGTGGGGTTCTGTCCTGGTGGCGGTTGGAGGGGCGGGGTTCAAGGGCGGAGGAGCGGGAAGTGGAAGAGATGCGGTGGAGGGCATCGTCGACCACGTCGGGGGGGAAATTGCGGTCCTTGAAGCAGGAGGCCATCTGGGTTGTGCGTTTTTGGAACTGGTCCTCCTGGGAGCAGATGCGGCGGAGTCGAAGGAATTGGGAGAATGGGATGGCGTTTTTACAGGGGGCAGAATGGGAGGAGGTGTAGTCCAGGTAGCTGTGGGAGTCGGTCGGTTTGTAGTAGATGTCCGTGTTGATTCGGTCGCCTGAGATAGAAATAGAAAGGTCGAGGAAGGGGAGGGAGGAATCTGAGACTGTCCAGGTGAATTTGAGGTCGGGGTGGAAGGTATTGGTGAAGTGGATGAACTGTTAAACTTCCTCGTGGGAGCACGAGGCGGCGCCGATACAGTCATCGATGTAGCGGAGGAAAAGGTGGGGGGTGGGGCCAGTGTAGTTGTGGAAGATGGATTGTTCCACATATCCTACGAGAGGCAGGCATAGCTGGGGCCCATGCGGGTGCCCATGGCTACTCCTTTCGTTTGGAGGAAATGGGAGGATTGGAAAGAGAAGTTGTTCAGGGTGAGGACCAGTTCAGTCAGTCGAAGGAGGGTGTCAGTGGAAGGGTACTGGTCGGTACGGCGGGAAAGAAAGAAGCGGAGGGCTTTGAGTCCTTCGTGATGGGGGATGGAGGTGTACAGGGACTGGATGTCCCATTCTCCCAATTCCTTCGACTCCGCCGCATCTGCTCCCAGGAGGACCAGTTCCAAAAACGCACAACCCAGATGGCCTCCTGCTTCAAGGACCGCAATTTCCCCCCCGACGTGGTCGACGATGCCCTCCACCGCATCTCTTCCACTTCCCGCTCCTCCGCCCTTGAACCCCGCCCCTCCAACCGCCACCAGGACAGAACCCCACTGGTCCTCACCTACCACCCCACCAATCTCCATGTACAGTGCATCATCCACCGTCATTTCCGCTACCTCCAAACGGACCCCACCACCAAGGATATATTTCCCTCTCCTCCCCTATCAGCATTCCGGAAAGACCACTCCCTCTGTGACTCCTTCGTCAGATCCACACACCCCACCAACCCAACCTCCACTCCCGGCACCTTCTCATGCAACCGCAGGAGGTGCAAGACTTGCGCCCACACCTCCCCCCTCACCTTCCTCCAAGGCCCCCAATGAAACGTCCATATCCGCCACAGATTCACCTGCACCTCCACACACATCATCTATTGCATCCTCTGCACCCGATGTGGCCTCCTCTATATTGGGGAGACAGGCCGGCTACATGCGGAGCGTTTCAGAGAACACCTCTGGGACACCCGGACCAACCAACCCAACCACCCTGTAGCTCAACATTTCAATTCCCCCTCCCACTCCACCAAGGATATGCAGGTCTTTGGACTCCTCCATCGTCAGACCACAACAAAACGACGGTTGGAGGAAGAACGCCTCATCTTCCGGCTAGGAACCCTCCAACCACAAGGGATGAACTCGGATTTCACCAGTTTCCTCATTTCCCCTCCCCCCACCCTGTCTCAGTCAGATCCATCAAATTCAGCACCGCCTTCCTAACCTGAGATCTTCTTCCCGACCTCTCCGCCCCCACCCCAGCCTGACCTATCACTCTCACCTTGACCTCTTTCCACCTATCACATTTCCGACGCCCCTCCCCCAAGTCCCTCCTCCCTACCTTTTATCTTAGCCTGCTGGACAAACTTTCCTCATTCCTGAAGAAGGGCTTATGCCCGAAACGTCGATTCTCCTGTTCCCTGGATGCTGCCTGACCTGCTGCGCTTTTTCCAGCAACACATTTCCAGCTCTGATCTCCAGCATCTGCAGACCTCACTTTCTCCTCAGAGATACATTGTCAAACAGTAACACATTTTAAGATGAATACAAATTTGTCCATTCCACATGGGAAACACAATGGCAGCTTTTCCAACAGAATGAGTGGCTGTGGGGGTTTGGGAGATCTGAACGCATTTGATGTGATCGTTGTGAATGTAAATTCACGCAGTAACATCTCCCATGAAAATTTTCGCCTTGTCCTCTATATTTCATTATTGGTTAGAAACGTAATACACTTGCTGAATAAACTTTTGCAAACAGACGACATTGCACATGGGTAGGGTCATCGAAACATCTGTTAGCAATTCCGTTCGACACTTTGCTCAATTTTCTGTTCCTCATGTGACTGACTTAACGCTGAGTGAGAGGTTTCTTCCAGCAGTGCCTTACAAGGTCATTCACGTTGAGCGCTGTTGCATTGCCCATGTCCACATGTGGACCCAAACCACCGCAGCGAACGCCAGCTGCACTGCTCCAGCAAACAGCCTCACTCAGAAACAGATTTGCACGCAACGATTCTCGTCGTTTCAGCTCCAGCTAAAACTTAGAACAAAGGTAATGGCCTCGATTTCTCCAGATATTCGGACAGACTCTTACTAAACAGCAGTGAACTGGTAAACTCACATTGTAAATAGGCATTGTTGATCACAGTCCTCATTAAACCAGAGGATTATAAGTTGGAACTCTTCAGAGCTACTTCCTGCGTTTTATTAAGCGAAATGTCCAGTTTCCTATGTAATCCTGTCTTTTTGCTTTCCCTAGGCCCATTCTTTCCAGGTTTGCTCATACGGTGCACACTGCTATTCTCGCTAAACAGTCTTTGTATATGCCTGGGTGAATAAACAACACACCGCCCCACGACCCCAATGATATCAGTCCCTGCCCAGTTGTGATGCCTCCAGTGTGGATTGATTCCTCCACTGCAAGAAATGGTGTCCACTCCACTCCTTCTCCCTCGAGCGCCATCTCCTTGGCCATTCCTTTGCCCGATATACCTTTCTGTTTCTACACTAATGGGCAGGTGGCACTGCACATCATTCTAAGATCACTCCATTTGAGATCACACAGTTGAGTTTGCTTCCCAACACGCTGCTATCTGCCCCCACGTCCTCACCCCTATTTTGCACACAGTGTTAGTGCCAATGTGCCCGACGACTATTGGATATTCGCCCTTTGCTCATCCCTCAATCTGTCAGAATATCATGTAACCTCTCTGAGAGATCCTTTCATCAAACAACGAGAAAACTGCACATCCTTTTGCACCATGGTTGGAAAATTATGAAACTCCTTCTCCTCCCCTTATCATTGGTTCACGACTGTATTTCCCACACATTTTTCCATTTCCCCGTGGAGTGCAGCCAAGAGGTTTCAAGCAAATGTCTGTTACTACCGCCTTCATCCCGAAAGCCCACTCGTCACCCATAAAAATATAATTGGTTTCTCTGTTTCTCTGGTGAATGTCCATAGTGGAATAGTGTTCCTGCCCAGTCCCCTCACTCTGTCAAGAGGACAACTATCTTCCTTGCTCCCCTTGAATTCCTGTCCTTCTGTGTGTCCCCATAGCCTCATCCCCAAAACCCAAGCCGGAGCAAGCAGGAGCTGAGGAGTGTCCGAGTGATGCTTGTGAAAGAGGCCACGAATACGGGAGGAATAAATTAGCAGCACATAGCTGAGGGACCTGCAGTGATGCAACCCTCACTTAAACATGACTGGAAGAAATAACAACAAACTAACACACAGAGTTAAAATATTCATTATTAAAGATACGACAGTTTGGACAATGGCAAAGGTCACGAGCAAAGGTATGGATGATCATGGATTCACATCTACTGTAGCTGAAAATATAACACAGTAATTGGATCAGAGAAACACTTCAGTTTTCGTGCCTTCCACTTTTCTGTGAAATGAGATGATAAAATAAATGTGTTGAGAGACATTCAGAAGAAACATATACATCTCTTCGCTTGAGTTTCAACCATCCAAATGTTAAAAAACTTTCCAAAATCCAGCATTGTCATTTCAGGATGGGAATTTACAAAATGGTTTGAGGAGTCAAGTATTTTAATGATAAGGTTATGTTGGTGAGAGGGTTTAAGAGATGTGATAGATGCATACAATTTAAGATGTCTTTTCACCAGCCAATTTTGTTTTCCAATGATCATTTGGAAGCAGAAGCTTGAACTGCAGGAAAGAGAAAATTAGGAATGAATATAATCCACATTCTGTAACAATTGGATTCAATGGCTGGGTATCTACCCAGCATTCCACGCCTAGAGACTGTGCTCATTACAGGAGAGGGAGGTTCATTCGCATGCTGGCTTCACCTCTGTGGTAACTGGGAGAGATGCACGTTTCCAGACGTTAAGGCTGTAGAGCCTGGAGAGAGGGATTCAGGCCGAGAGTGTTTAAAAACGCTTCCAGCGAAAATCGATCAGCTTGAAAAATAAATAGTTGGTAAATATTTTGCAGTTCCAAGGTAAACAGCTGCCATTCTGGCTAAGGTTCTGGACGCATGGGTGAGCGGAACGGTGACGTCCTAGTACGGGTTTGTAACTGAGGGTGATTCATGCAAATATTGAAAATCTGAGACTAAAACAGAAAGGGATGGAGGAAGTCAGCGGGTCTGGCAGTATACATGGACAGAGAAGCATAGTTAAAAATTCCAGTCTTGTGTGCCTTTTCTTCAGAATCCATTTCCTTGGTGGTGCACTATCCGAGCTGATAGCCTTTTTAGCAGCATAACATACCGGTGCATTTGTCAAAAATACTACAGTCTGCTTTAAACTCTGGATTTTTCTGCAGGTGACATTTTTAATCAACCTGTTCAGACGTGTCATGACACACTTGTGAAGCCGGTGGTGCTTAAGAATTCAGACCTTCTTTGTCAGACTGGAGTTACAAAGGGTCGAGAGAGTGGTGCTGGAAAAGCAGAGCAGGTCATGCAGCATTCAAGGAGCAGGAGAGTCGACGTTTACGGCATCCGAACTTCATAAGAAATAAGGGCACATGGCCGAAACGTCATTCGCTTGCTCCTCGGATGCTGCCTGACATCCCACGCTTTTCCAGCAACAATCTCTCGACTCTGATTTCCAACATATGCAGTACACACTTTCCCTTTGGCGTTCCTTTGGGTCGGGGTCTTGGCCCAACCATCTTCACCTGCTTTGTCAATGACTTTCCCTTCAGAGGTGGGAATGTTGGTTGATGGCTGGACAACATTCAGCATCATTTTCAACTGCTCAGATACTGAAGTCGCTCATATGCATATGTTCAGGTTGTACGTTTGCTAGCTGAGCTGGTAGATGTGTCCTAATTGAGAACAAACTTTCAGCCGGAATCTCAACATGCGCTAAAAAAAATTCCCAAAAATCGTATATTAATTTGTAACAACACCCACATATCATACAAAATCTGCACAAGTGGCAAATAACAGTCATATCACAGAAATGCCTGGCAATGTCCATCTTCATCAAGATACAATCTGAGTTTCCCGTTTTGACATTCAATACCAAATTTATTCTTGAATCCTCCATGAACAACATTCTTGGGTGCACTATTGAATCGAAACCTTCCAGATAGATTCAATATATCCTGTCACGGTCCTGTCTGCAGCTGACCCTCTCTCAGACATGTGGATCCGACTCCCACACCACTGCCAAACTAGTTTAAATCCATCCGAATCGCACGAGCAAAATTCCCACCCATGACATTTGTACCCCTACAGTTCAGGTGCAACCCGTCCTTCATGTACAGGTCCCACCTTCCCCAGAAGGTATCCCAATGGTCGAGGTATCTGAAGCCGTGCCTCCTGCACCAGCCTCGCAGCCACGTGTTAAGTTCCATTCGCTGACTGTTCCTCAGCTCACTATCTCGTGGCAGGGGTAACAAACTTGAGAACACTACTCTAATCGTCCTGCTCTTCAGCTTCCAACCTAACTGTCAGTAGTCACTTTACAGTTAGTCAATCCCTTTCCTGTCGATATCATTGGTGCCAATATGTTCTATGATTTCTGAATGCTCATCCTCCAACTTCAGAATCTTGCAAACTCGATTGGTGACATCCCGGACCGTGGCACCAGGGAGGCAACATACCTTCTAGGCGTCCCTTTCCTGAACACAATATCTCCTGTCAATCCGCCAAACTATTAAATCCCCTACCACTAGCGCTTTTCTATTCCCCTGCTTCTCTTCTGAGCCACAGTGCCAGGGACCTGACAACCATGGCATTCCCGTGGTAGGCTGTCCCCACCAGCAGTATCCAAAACGGTATACTTATTTCTGAGGGGATTGACCAAAGGGGATTCCTGCTCTGACCGTTGGTTCCCTTTACTCCCCCGGACAGTAACCCAGCTGTCCTTATCCTGTGTCTGGGGACTGACCACCTCCCTGTACATCTTCTCAATTTCCCCCTCAGCCTCCGGATTATCCGTAGTTCATCCACCTCCAGCTCCAGTTCCAAAATTCGGTTTTCAAGGAGCTGGAGTTGGCTGCATTTCCCTCAGATGTAGTCGACAGGAACATGTGAAGTGTATCTCACCTGCCACATGCTGCAGGAGGAACATGCGACTGCCCTGACATCCATATCCCGCTAATCTGAAAATCCACACGATCTAAACAATGGAAGAGAAGAGGGAGAAAAAAAAAACAGAAACCTGAAAACTTATCTAGTTTACAGAATTTTTGTAAGGTTAGAGGAGGTAGGTAGGAGGACGGCCTGACGGTGAAAGACCTCGGGTTTCGACGTCACGCACTTAAAAACTCCCCAGAGGTCCTTCGCTGCTCCCTCACACCTCTCGGCAAATGAAGGCCCCGATGCCTGAACCCAGGTGTTAAAATGTTAGACTCATCTTCCCAAAAGTCCTTCGCTTCTCCCTCGCACCACTCAGCAAATGGAGGTCTCGATGCCTGATCAAAGGTTTTCATACCGTAAGACTCACCTTCCCAGAAGTCCTTCACACCTTCCTCGCACCTCTCGTTAAATAGATGCCCTGACGCCTCACCGAAGGTTTTGAACCGTTCGACTCATCTTCCCAGAAGTCCTTTACTCCTCTTGCACCTCTCGGCAAATGGAGGCCCCGGCGCCTGAACTAAGGTTTTTAAACCTTTAGACTCACCTTTACAGAAGTCCTTCACTCCTCCCTTGCAATTCCCGGCAAATGGAGGTCCCGACGCCTGATCTAAGGTTTTTAAACCAGTAGACTAAACTTCCCAGAAGTCCTTCGTTCCTCCATCATACGTCACAGCAAATGGAGGCCTCGACGCCTGATCTAATGTTTTTAAACCGTTCGATTCACCTTCCCAAAATTCCTTCACTCCTCCCTCGCACCTCTCGGCAAATGCAGGCCCCGATGCCTGAACTAAGGTTTTTAAACCTTTAGACTTACCTTCACAGAAGTCTTTCGCTCCTCCGTCGCACCTCTCGGCGAATGGAGGTCCCGACATCTGAACAAAGCTTTTTCAAAGGTCAGACTCACCGTCCCAGCAGTCCTTCACTCCTGCCTCACACCTCGGGTCAAATGGAGGCCCCGACGCCAAATCTAAGGAATTTTAACAGTTAAACTCACCTTCCCAGAAATCCTTCGCTCCTCCCTCGCATCTCTCGGCAAATACCGAGATTGAACGAATTGAAGTTGAGTGAGTCAAATCAAGCATGATATACTGATCCAAGATCCAACGGAGTCACGAAATTCAGCAGGCCATGAAGGCTATATATTTTTCTGGTATGTCTGTGGAAAAAGATTTCAAATGGCAGTGTGATTGTAAAACGCCAACTCACACAAACACACACACATACGCATGCAAACACAGACACACGCATGCAAACACACATACATGCAAACACACACACATGCAAGCACATATACACACATGCAAACACACACACATGCAAACACACACACACACACACACAGACACTCTACATTGTGAGTATTCCAGTGCAATGACTGCAGAAATTATTTCACATAATCCAATTAACATTATTTAAAAGGTCTGAAGAGTATCCATACCTTTGTTGTGTTTAAGGTCAAGGATTCAACAGATCATCGGACTTAGACATATATGTAAAGAGATCAGCAATATGGAATTTTCTGGATTGTGGGAAGGATTACAGCTGCTCAGAGCAGCTGAAATCTCAGCGACACAGATATTCTGAGGATAGACTGTTGACGTGCTCCATGTGTGGAAAGGGATTTACTCTGTCATTCAGCCTCGTGTGACAGCTGTGGGTTTAAACTGACAAGAGACCTTGCCTCTGGTTGTGGGGAAAAATCTTTAAGATTTTCTCAGATCTGAAATTTAGAGGTCTGAATTCAACATCAAGTTATTCCCATGGGCGATAACTCGTTCAGCTGTTCCATGTTTGGGCAACCTTTCGCTCGGGGATCCAGCCTAATGTCGCATATATGTCTTCGTCACTGGGAGAGAAGCTTTTCCGCTCCGTTTGGGCAGGGATGACCTCCACAATCCACTCTAACGCCAGCCAGTCGAATTGAAACTGGAGCGTGTACGTCCTTTTGCTCTGTGCTTGAGAAGAGGTGTATAAAATCAGTAAAGTTTCAGACGCACAAACTTGATCAACACTGCATGGAGACCAAACACCTCCACTGAGTGATGGAAACGATTCACGTTGTCATCTGTACTCAGTGAGCACAGATTATTCACATTAGTGACAAACACTCGCCCCTTGTGTGGAAAGAGATTCACTTTGTTCTCCAATCTCAGCAGATATGGGCTTGTTCATACCATTGCGAGACAAAGTAAATGTTCTGACTATGAAAAGAGCTTCAGGAGTAACAATGCTTTGATGAAACAACAGTGAACACTTTGTGGGTAGAGGCCGTTCACCTACACTATGTGTAGCAATGGATTCAATAATTCATCCGCACATGTGACACACCAGTGAGGAGGTATTGGGTTACCTCAGTTGGCTGGGTTGCTTGTTTGTAAAGTAGTGTGATGCTGACAGCATGGGTGCCGTTCCCATGAACGGGTTGAGAATACCATTAGCAACTGTCCTTCTCAACCTCTTCCTTTGTCTGAGGTCTAGGAGTCCACTGGTTAAATCACCACCAGTCACTTTTGTCTCTCATGAAGAGAGCAGCTCCTATGGCTTGCATATCGATGGATGTACACGCATTCTAGTGAGGTCAAATGTGATTGCATCCTGCTGTTATTGTATACAGAAATGAACTGTGTTCATTCTATCAGCAGTCGTTTACTTCATTGGATGTGAATAGCCTCTTTACTTGAACTGGGTTTTAATTGCTCAAGTATCAATCACATCAAATATACAGTTTTCCCCAATTTCTCTCCAATGAGAGGAGACTGGTGGATATGCATTTGCACTCTGTTCTTGGGCACTTCCTTCGTTGTTCAAACTTGATGTGTATTAAAAATGTATTTGACGCATTCAGAATTACTGACTGTGTTTCACTGCACTGGAAGTCCTTGAGAAGTGTAATCACTGCTTGAGGAGATGCAGCAGTTAAATTGTGTCGATACACAGTGGGAAGTCAGTCCCAGAGTGAGAGCACGTGAATGGTTTCTCATCAATGTGAACATGTTGATGGGAGTTCAGTTCCTGGGAACATATAAAGCACTTCCCATACTCTGGACATTTAAACGGTTTCTTTTCACTAGTAACCCATTGGTGTATTAGCAGAATGGAAGACTTAAGTGAATCCTTTCCCAAAAATGGAACATATAAATGCCCCTTGCCAATGTTAATTCGCTGGTGTCTCAGCGTGTTAATGGAGTGTATCCTTCCCCGCATTCAGAGCAGGTGAATGGCCTTTCACCAGTGTGAACTCGCTTGTATTTCAGCAGGTTGCTGAAATACGCACAACAGACAAATGGTCTCTTCTCTGTGTGAAACTGCTGGTGTCTCATCTGACCAAATGCTTGAGTGAATCCTTTCCTACACTTAGAGCTGGTGTACTGTCTCTCTTCAGTGAGTTCCCAGATGATAAGTGAGATCAGATGACGGGCTGACCCCATTTCCACTGTGAGAATACTTGATTTATTTCTCATCAGTATAAACACATTGGTGATACCTCAGTTTTGGAGAGTGTTTATTGAAAGCATTTCCCACACTCTGAACTTTTAAACAGTCTCTCCTCAGTGTGAATGCATTCGTGCAACAGCAGGTTAGATTACTGCACAAATTGCTTCCCACACTCAGAACAGGTGAAATGCTTTTCCCCAGTGTGGCCGGATGAATTGTCATAGCAGGCGAATAAGTGAATACTTTCCACAGTCAGCACATTTCCAAAGGTTCTCTTCAGCGTCCCTCCATTTATATCTTGGCAGTCGAGATGATTGGATGAAGCCCAGCCCATAGACAGCACACGTGAATGGTTTCACTCGACTCGCAATGTTGTCTTCTCCTTCATTTTCAAAGGCCGACGTGTTCAGCCTACTTCAAACTGAACAACTCCATCAGATACCGATGTGATGTGTCGTTTCAGTTTCAAATGATAATCCTCATTTTTAATAATTCTGAAATTAAAACAGAAATAGCTTAGTAAGAGCTAGTTTAAAAAAAACACCAAAGCATTTATTTGTCATTCTTCTTTCGGATGTGTATATTCAAGACAGGGTCAGCATGTATTGCTCATTCCTAATTTGACTGGACAAGGTGATGATGAGCAGCCTTCTGGAACCCTTGTTATCCATGAGCTATCAGTACATCCACATTGTAAGGGAAGGAAATCCAGAATGTTGACGAAGTGACAGGGGAGGAATGGCAAAATATTTCCAGGTCAGTATAATAACTAGTTTTTGGGGTTGCCCTACCCACCTGTCGTCCTTTACATTTGAGATGGACGTGATTGTGAATGTGAAATGTACTGTCTAAGGAGGCGCGGTGAATTTCTGCACTTTATCTTGTGGATGGTGTAACCTGCATGTCTGAGTGTTTGGTGGTGGAGGAAGTGGATCTGTGTCGATGTTGTGTCATTCATGCGGTGCTGATCAATTTGGCTGTTCTGTTCTGGGTGGTGTTGGGCTATGCATTATTGTTAGAACAGCACTGAGGTGTCCTCAAGAGGTTCTGACTGAAATGTATCTTCCGGCTTGGATGTTGCCTTATCTGCGTGCTTCTCCTGCAACATGCTTTTCAATACTGCACTCATTCAGGCAAATAAGGAGTATTCAGTTATGTTTCTTAATTCTGGCTTGTAAAGGAATAAACGCCAGGTGGGGAAAGAACCCAAAGAAGGAGAAGAACAGTTGGACAATGGAGTGGATAACGATCTGGCTTGGAGAGTGAAAATAGGTTAATGAAGATATTTAGTTGCTATTCGTAGGTGGTGTGTCATGGCAGGCAATCTGATAGATAGGCATCAAGGAATAAAGAATTGTACTCCTTGCTAAAGAAATCCCGGATTCTGATTGATCTTGTGGCCACAAAAGGCTGGTTCAATTAATTTCTCATAGAGACTGGGACTTTCACAGGAGAGAGGGAGGCCTTTTTGCCCTTCTTGCCAATGTCAGGCATCAAGCGCCTATCCACTGTCATCCTATTTTCCAGAACTTGTTCTGTAGCTTTATGCGCTGTGGTGCTTCAAGTGATCATCGATTCATTTTTGCAATTCCACCAGCTCCGGCAAAATGCCATCACCACACACATATTCCTCTTACCTCCCTTCTCTGCCTTCTGCATGTAACCTTACATCTGGGACACACTGGTGCATTCTGCCTTCACTCCCAACACCACCCCACATGGCACTGTGGAATCTTCCCCTGCAATTGCTGAAGATGTGAAACATGCAGTCATGAAATATCAGAAATAGGAGCAGGTGTAAGCGCTCCAGCCCTTCGAGTCTGCTCCGCCATTCAATACGTTCATGGCTGATAATTTTGTGCGCTCAGATCCATTTACCCGTCCCCTCCCTGTATCCCTTACTTCCTTTTTTGTTCAAAAATAAGATCATGGTTTTAAAAACGTTTACTCAAGTGGTGTCAAGTACTTCACTGGGCAAATAATTCTAATTTTGAAAGTGAAGACTACACATGTTGGTAAGAGTGTGATGCTGCAAATCGCATAGCAGGTGAGACAGCATCTGATGTGCAGGAAAATTGACCTTTCATGCAAAAATCCTTCATCAGGAATCGAGGATTCCAAAGAGTAACAATCCTTTGGTTAAAAAGTTCCTTATCCATTCTGTACTGAATCTGCTCCGTCTAATCTTGAGGCTGTGCCCTCTTTTCCAAATTTCACCCGCCAGTGGAAACATCCTTTCTTCTTCTATCTTACATAGTCCCTTCGAAATTGTACATATTTCTATTAGGTCTCTCCTAATTCTTCTGAATTCCAATGAGTATAATTCCAATCTACTCAGTCTCTCCTCATAACCCTATCCCCTCAACTCCGGCATTATCCCAGTCTACCCCATCTGCACCCCTTCCAGTGCCAGTCCATCCTTTCTCAAGTAATGAGACCAAACCTGCTCACAGTATTCTAGGAATGTCCTCACCAGCACCCTGAACAGCGGCAACATAACCTCTCTTCTTTTAACCTCACCCCCTTTAGTAATGAAAGACAACATTCCATTTGCCTACCTAATTATTTGTTGTACCTGCAGACCCGACCTTTGTGATTCATGCACAAGGACACCCAATTCCCCCTGTACAACAGCATGCTTCAACATTTTATTCGACAAGTAATAACCCTTTCTCCTGTAACCTCTAACAAAATGGATGACTTCACATTTCATCTGCCGAACCTTTGCTCACTTAGTCAATGTCACTATTTTCCTCTACAAAGTTTCACATTCCTCTGCACACTGTCCTCTGCCATTCATTTTCGTGTCATCTGTAAGTTTGGACGTGCTACACATTGTCCCCAACTACAAATTATCTACATAAATTGTAAATAATTGCAGTTCCAATACGCATCACTGAGTCACACCACTACTCATTGGTTGCCAGCCAGAATAGTACACATTTATCGCCACTTTTTGCTTCCTGTTAGTTAACCATTCCTCTGCCCATGCTTATACTCGACCACTAACACCATGCATCCTTACCTTTTGCATCAGCCTCTTGTGCGCACCTCGTCGAAGGTCTTTTGGAAATCCAGATACACCATATTCACTGAGTCCCCGTTGTCCACCATACTAGTCATGTCTTCATAGAATACCACTACATTTGTAAATCATGACCTGCCCTATATGAATCCGTGCTGTGTCTGTTCAATCTCTATTGCAGTGACTTCTTATTCCTGCCTTGATCGTAGACTCAAGCACCTTCTCTCCTACAGAAGTTTAGCTAGCGGGTCTATAAGCCCCTCTCTTGTCTTCCTTCCTTTTTTTTTAAACAGTGGCACCAGATTTACTGTTTTCCAATCTGCTCGAATTGCCCCAGAGTCCAGCGAATTTGCAAGATTACCGCCAGTACACCTGTTATTTCCCCCACCAAATCTTTTAGCACCTTGGAATGCATTCCATCAGGGATAGGAGACTGTATCCTTAGCTGCATTAGTTTGCCCAACACTAGCTTTTACGAAATAAGGATTGTTTCCAGGTCCTCACCGACATCCATCTCTTTTCAATTACTGGCTTGTATTAGTGTCTTCCACAGTGAAAAACAATACAAAGTAACTGTTCAATGCCTCAGCCATTTCATCACATCCCATAACTAAACGCCTAAAGGACAAATGTTCACTTCAACCACTCTTTTTATTTATTTTTTTGTCTAAACCTCAGCTAAACGTCCCTATAATCTGTGCGAGTTTTTTTTTAATCATGTTCTTTCTTACGGTTATTTTCAGCACTGTTGTGGCATTCTGTTGACCGAGAAAGCTTTCCGAATCTTCCAGTTTCATGCTGATTTTAACCACTTTGTATGCCTTCTCCTTGAATTTGATGGTCTCCCTTATTTCTTGAAACAACCGTGCCAGATTACACTTTTCCTTACTGTCCTTCCTTTACATTGGAATATAATTTTGATCATCATTGTGAAAAATATAATTGAAAGCTCTGCTCATCAGCTGACCCACCTTTTTTTTTCTTTTGAGTCTACTTAAGCCAGGCTGTCCTCGTTCTATTGTAGAGCCCCTAGTACAGACAGAGGAATCTGGCATTGTTTTTTAACTTCACAGTCTCCATCTGCATTCTCAATACAACCATACTGTGATCACTCATTCCAAGCAGATCCTTCACGATTAGGTATTTGATTATTCCTGTCTCACTACAGAGGACCAGATCGACAATAGCTTGCTACCTCGCCGTTTCATTGACATTTTGTTGAGGAAAACCATCACGATTAAATCCAACAACGTCCTCCTCAAGGCAACACAGACTGAGCTAGTTCGACCAATCTACATGTCGATTAAAATCCCCAAAGTTAATAAACGGCCCATTTTGACCAGCATTACTTATTTCTTTGTGTATTCACCTCCCCAATGTAATCGTTTATTTGGTGGTCTACAGACTACGCCTCTCAGTGAAAGTTTCTTCTTAGAATTTATAATTTCCAACAAAATGGATTCAAACTCATTCTCTATCGAATCTATACCATCTCACAGTACCACGTTGGAGTTGTCCTTGAATATCAGACTCTCCTGTCTGTCCTTCCAAAAAGTCTGAAAACCCCGGATATTTAACTCCCTGTCATGACCACCCCGTAACCATGTCTCCGTAATGGCTACTAAAACATATTAATTCATAATGATTTGTATCATTAACTCGTCAACCTTGTTCCAATTGCTACAATCATTTGGTAAAATGTCTTCATGATAGCTTTCTTAGCTTCAGGATTTCCAACATCTCTCATAACATCTCTTGAATAATCCTTCCTTTTAACATCTTGTTTCTCCTCAACTGTCCATTTACGTCCTCCCTCCTCAGTGTCCAAGGGCCCAAACACATCTTCCAGGTGAAGAAACACTTTGCCTGCACTTCGCACAAAACTGTCTTCTACATTCACTTCTCGCGATGTTGTCTCCACTATCTTGGGAAATGAAGTGTGGACTGAGGGACTGCTTTTCAGAAAATCCAAGTTACATCTTCAAGAAAGACCCTAAACTACCACTTCCCCACCACGTTAGTCGACCAGCCCGTTCCTTGGCCAACATCTCTGACTCAGGCTTACTGCAGTGTTCCGGAGAAGCTCAGTATATGCGTGAAGAACAACATCTAATTTTCCATTTGGGGATGCTGCAGCCCTCCAGACTCCATCGGTTTCAATACTTTTAGGTCCTGAACTCATCCATCTCCTTGTCCTCCACCTCACACATCACTCCTTGCCATCACATATGCAGCCATTGCACACTATCTATGTTTAGTCACTAACAGTCTCCACAAAAAAGCTACTCACCCTCTCAACTTGATCGTTATCCATTAGTTTACCCAATTCTTCTTCTCTCTCTTTGAGTTCTACACTAACCTACCGTTTACTTCTTACCCCAACCGCACCACCCTATCTTTGCAGATAGCTCAACATTTCTTAGGGTACCATCAGTTCTGAGGAATAGACACTGGACCGGAAATGCTAACTCTCATTTCTCATCTCAGACTCTGCCAAACCTGCTTAGCTGTTCCAGCACCTTCTGCTATTCAACCTGTTCCTTGGCGCAGATCTCTGTCTCAGGCCATCTGACGCTGTGAATGATCGCGGAACAAAGGTCGTGCGTGTGCTCTTTTGGTAGCTTGAGATCGTCTGTGCTCAATGATCGTCTGCAACGAAGACAGTACTCTGTTCCTCTTGAAAACTTCTCTTGTCGATTCATCCTATTGGAATGTGAGCCATAGGCATCAAATTATTAAGTCTATTAATACAGCAATCATTTGTATGGGATTTGTCATGCAGTTCTATTTTGAATGCGATCAACAACAGAAAGAGAGAGAGAAAAAAATAACTCATGCCAAATCTGAACAGACAAAAGTTTCTGCAGAAGGTGGAACTCAGTGACATATTTTTCAGATAGATAACACTAAAACACTTTCTCACTGTGACAATGTGCCATTGGTTTTCAAAGCTAAATGATTTATCGGCGCAAAGACTGAAACAGTTCTTTCCACTTATAATATCTGAATGATCTCCCTCCAGTGTGACCGTACAGTTGTGTCAGTAAATGGTATAGCTGAGTGAATCGCCTTACATATGCAGCCGGGGAACAGTCCTTGTGTGGTAATATATGGGTACAGAATGCAGGGATGAGGGACTGAGAGTTTTTTGAGCCGTTTCACATCGCGACTGAGACGGTATTGGAGGTTTTGACAGGCTAAAATTGGGCAAATGCGAGATGGGAATGGGGTTGTGTCTCACGTTGTTTTGTGAGACTAGAGAGGAAATTACATGTGTTCTGACCAATGTTTTACATTCCTTTTTGGACTCCTGGGAGTGGTAAGAGGATTTCTGGACTACGAACGTGGTTCCAGTCTTCAATAAGGCTGGCGAAGATAATGCAGCAAATTACACAGCAGTGAGTCGAACATCACATGTAGGGAAACTTTTGGAGAAGCCTCTTAACGAGAGAATTAATTGCAACTTCTTCAGAGAAAGTTTGACCAGCGAGAGTCAGCACGGTTTTGTCAGAGGATTTCATGCCTGAAAGATCAGGTTATTTTTTTTTTTTAGGAAGTGATCAGATGTGTAAACGACGATAGTGAAATTGATTTAGTTTATGAGGATTTTAGAAAGCCTTTGACAAGTTCCCACAACGGAGACTGGTGACAGGGTTATTAGAAAGGGATACAGCGTCACGTGGTAAGTTTGTTCCAAACTTATTTGGGTGGTTGGAGACAAAGGAAGGTACTGTTTCTGAGACGTAGAACTGGTATTCAGTGGTGTCCCACAAGGATCAATGTTGTGTCCCTTAATATTTGTGATTGCACATAAACAATACAGAAATAATGTTGGGGAAATGATAAGACTTTTTGAGGAGGATATGAAGATTGGCAAAGTGGTTAACAGTGAGGAAGAAGGTCTTAGGTTCCAGGATTTCAGAGGTGGGCTTGTCAAATGGGCAGATAGGGGGAGCTGAAAATAACAATAAAAGCATCAGGCGATGCATTTTGTAAGTAACACGACATGGGAGTACTCAAAGAACGGTAGGGCACTGGGAAACCCAAAGGAACAGAGTGACTTTGCATGTGGGTCCACAGATTTGTGAAGGCAGCAGAATATAGTAGTTAAGAAGACAGGCACGACTTTATAAGTCAAGACAAAAATTATGAGAGCAGGAAAATAGGTGTCACATGTAGAAAAGTTCGTGCCTTCATAAGTCAGAACATTGATTATTGAATTTCACGTTATGTTCTGGCTGTACAGAACATTAATGAGCCACATTTAGAATACTGCTGACAATTCCGATCACCTTCAACAGGAAATATATTCTAAAACTTGAAAGAGTGCAGAAAAGATTTACAAGGATGTTACAGTGTCGAGAGGACTTGAGTTGTCAGAAAAGAGTGTTTGAGCAGGGGTTTATAAAATCCTGATTGGGGTTGGATCGGTGACTGGCCTAGGCCTTGTTTTTACTCAGGATGGTGGAATTCAAAACGAGAGGGCACAAGTTTAACGCGTTTCACACGGACACACTAAACAACGGACAAAGTGTGATAGAGAGATATTTGGATTTCCAACAGACATCATCTCAGCTTAGTCTTCGATTTTTCAAAAAATGGGCATGTACTTGAGAAAATAGTTTGAAAGGTAAACCATGAAGAGAACGTTAAGGATATAAAATTTGAGTGATGTCGAGATGAGGAAGTTTGTGAGTAAAATATTGACTAATGCAGTATGAAGTGGAGAATGAGACGTTCTCAGGAACATTCAATAATGACCCTTTTATTTAAATTAGATATTACAGAACTCTGAAATACCGAGGGACCTGGCTGTCCTGTTTTGTGAATCACATTAATATGGTCTGCCGGCGTAGCAACTGATTAGGAACGCAATAAGCCTTTTTATTCATTTGTTCAGCAATGACTGGGCCAACATTTATTTCCCCACTCCTATCAGTACTTGAGACGGTGAAAGCCTAATCGAAATACTGCATTTCATGATGTCTTTTTTTGGAGAAACGAAGTGTTGCAGTTATCAAATTGCAGCTTTCTCTTTTCCTGTTCACAGTTTAATGTTCAAATATTCAGTTGATATCAGAGAATGCAGAGTTTCTCCAGCAATTATGCTTGTGTTTTAGATTTCCTGCATCCACAGTTTATCTTTATTTAGTAATTTGAATGATCTGAGTTTTATGAGGAATGGAATGTTGCAAGCTGTCAAACATGTGACAGAAGATTTAAACTGAATGCTGGCAAGTTCATCATCAATTTTCCGAAGCACATTAGCTGAGGTGGGAACAGAGTCAAAAAGTGTGGTGCTGGTCAAGCAGCATCCGAAGAGCAGGAAATTCGATGTTTCGCGTACAAGATGTTCATCAGGAATGCTTGAATCGTCGATTCCCCGCTCCTCAGATGTTGCCTTACAGGCTGTGATTTCCAAGCCCTCCACTTATTGACTTTGATCTCCAGCATCTAAAGTTATCACTTTCTGCTGAGGTGCGGTACAGTCAGGTACTGTTCCTGAGATGTAATAACGTGTTCGTGATGACAGAGTGAATTTGTAGTTGCAAACGCATCTGTGAATCAATATTATTCTCCCGCTCCCACTCTGCCAAGGACAGGCTGTTTCGATGGAGCTTGTTGTTACAGCCAGTCAATTTGACAGTTGTGCATTTGGCATGTCGCGAAAACGTGAAGTCCCAACGCGTTGCCTAGACTCGAATACAATACTGAGAAGTTTGGTCTTGGGTCTGCCACGGCCTAAATTTGAAAGTGGTTTTGCTTGTTTGCATGTGCATAGTCGGTGTAGTGTATATTTGTGTCTGAGAGTGTAACCAGTTTTATTTTCTGATGGGTTTTAAAAATGAAGCGATCAACAGAATATTGATTTTAATTTTTCTTTGATAATGTAAATCTGAACCAAAGACATGAATTGTTGAAGAAACTCAGCAGGTCTGACAGAATCTGTGGAGAAAAACTGAGTTAAAGTTTTAGATCGACAGAAACCCGTTACGTACACATTTCTACATTATAATGCTGGGAAAATGATCAGTTTTATATATTGAATCAGGATTTTTATCAAAATATCTCAATGACAGACAACCGTCACCTTTACAAATTCAAAAGGACTTTATTGACTATAACGCTGTTTCCGTTGCTCTCAGCTGGTGAAAGGCTGTGCTTAAATGATTGCCTTCTTTCGTTTCCTTTCTCTCAGTTTGCAGCAATTTCGAATAGAGAATTGGTCATTTCAGTGTCTAACACAGCATGTGTCTCCATTAGTCTCTCTTTGTCTCTGCGCATCCATCTCACCCTCTTCCTGTTACACATTCTCCGACACTCTGCCTGTCCATACAGCTCTTTACCTATTTCGACTCTATGAAAAGTCTGACATTTCGAGACAATTTTTGTGTGCAGTTGCTGAGAGGCTTTTTGCCCACTGACTGGAGTGCGTTGAACTGTTCTCACATTCTCTGGATAATGTGTCTGTCACTTCAAACCAGGCAAGGCGACACTTCTTCCTCAAACAATTATGACTGTTTCGAATTCAAAATAGAATTCCTCATCCACCAGGAAAAAAAGCAATTACACTACAAGTAAAGAAGCACAACGATGTATATATTTTTGGTTTAAATGTATGAACGGTGACATCAGAGAATGAGAGTGATCACCTGGTGGTATCTCTGCCAGTACCACAAAATTCCCTGGCAAATCTGCAGCGTCTCCTGCCTCATCTCGTTATTCCGACCTAACTGGGAATGAAGGAGGGGGAATAAAAGAGGAGGAGAAGCAGAAGTGCTTGTGGAATAATGGAGAGAAACCACAGACATAAGTAATAGTTCGGAATATATAAAAAAAAACACATGGTATTCACTGTTGGAACTTAACCTAGATCACCAAATCTTAACAGGGTGAAAGTCCAAGACGCTGAGTAACTTTTGCAAAGACTTGAAACACCAAGCCCAAATATGAACGCAACAAGTAAGCACCGCTGGGAGTTGAACCCAGGATCTCTTGTTTACTAGACAAGCGCTTTAACCAACTAAGCCACGGCGCCACAGTAAAGAAGCTCTTACTCATCCATATGTGGAGTTGCTTAACCACTTCCTCACAGTACTTGGACATGTGTTTTGGGATCAATGTTGCTCTCAGAGAATTGCAATCAATCCTCGAATTTTCAAATACAAACAGTTTACAGCTGAAAATTCTCTACTGAATAGGCACAGAAAAACATAATCTCTTCTTGCATTCATTTAAAACTGGTATTTTCACCTGGTTAAAGTGACAGGAGAAAGAGGATGTGCTCATTCTATCGGGGCCCATGAACCACGTTAATACACACAGAGGGAACATCACATCAAGAGGAACAAGGTCATTGTGGTGAATTGACTAGGTGTAATGTGTAAGTAAGTATAAACATTGGGCAGTAAAAGCTGACGCAATGGCACCGACATTGAGTTTTGCACCATGTGTTCCGCGCTCACTTCCTGCATTATGCCTCCCAGGCATCATTGTCTATCACTTTATTTCACTGTCTTCGTCCACGTCTCAACTTATTCCAAACGATTGCAGATGTCTGAAAGGAACCTTTAAATTTTCGAAACGGATTCCTGGAGTATAGTCGTCACTCAATGGGAAAGGATTCACTGCATATCCAGAATTACCACAGTGATGGAGGGGATGAATTATTTTCCTCAAGCTTTCAACTCCTCAGCACAGACATGATACCGCTCGTGGGGAATTTCCAGGATTTACACTCAGCGACACTGAAGGATCAGCGAGAGACATCCAACTCAGAAAGGTGATATGATTGGAGTGGGATTAGTGGTTATCGTTTCCCGTGTATCTGCTGCCTTTGTCATTTTCTACGGATGGAAGCAATTACTGACCGATTCTGGCAGGATCTGGGTGTGTGCTCTGCATGCAAGTAAAAATTTGTTTTCATTCTAATAATTCACAAAAAGAGAAATAAATCTTCATTACCTGAGTGGGAATTATATCCAGGTCTGTGCGATGCAAACTCAGACTCCTGAACAGGGACCTCCTGTGATGCTGACTGTAAAACTTACAACCTGACTTGATGATACTCTTGTGTCTTTCGTTGACTCCATAACAAACTTCAGCTGCAAAGTTGCTCACTCCAAGTTCATATTATCGCACTGGATTTCAATGTGAAGCAAGTGAAGCTGTGCTAATCTGATGTTGTTCAGCAGATGCACTGCAGGAAGGCACAGAACAGGCTGGTGGTCATATGGTCTCATTTTGACGCGCTGGTCTCCGGTGAGCGGGCAGCACCAATAAGGGTGTCGTGACACTCGTCTGATTCCAGATCCCAGTCTAGAAATGACCAGAGTTTTCTCGCTGAACTTGTTCAGGGTCTTGAAAGGAAGGGGCCATGACTCAGATTATTAAAGTACACTTCACTGGAGTGGATCATGTAATCGCGTAGTGACTGTGAATACAGCAATGGAAACGTCCAGCTGACATGTAGGCAACACTGAAGGAGGCAGGTGAAGACGAATGTGTTCAGTTTGCCAGTGAAAGGCACTGCTTCACAAAGTGTGACGTATTGAATTAAAGCAGTGACGCTAATTATCTTTGCTGGTTCTTCACCTTGGTAATCTTGTATCCCCCCGATATAGATGTCTCCATTATATATGGAAAAAATGAGAGGAAGTCGACGGTGGATCGGCTCTGTTGTGTAATGGATAACACGTCTGAATTTGAATCGGTCTATTGTAGTTTTGAGTTCTACTTAGCTCAATTGCAGCATGCTGCTTTGTTGAAGTCAGTCATAACTGGATTTATAAATACATTAATGGCAAAGAGGAGTCTGCGAAGAGTACCGGGACACCATAAAAATCAATAAGCCCGTCTCTGTTTGGTGCTGCTTGAGATGGGGGAGATATGAAACCTGTGGTTTGTATGGACGTTACTGTGGGGAAGGACATCGTACATAGAACATAGAAGAATACAGCGCTGGACATACCCTTCGGCCCTCAATGTTGCGCCGACCTTTGAACTAATCTCAGCTCATGCCCTTGCAAAATACTATCATGTGCTTCTTCAAGGATTGTTTAAATCTCCCTAATGTGGCTGAGTTAATGTCACTGGCAGGCAGGGTATCCCGCGCCCTTACCACTGTCTCAGTAAAGAACCTTCCTCTGACATCTGTCTCAAATCTATCAAATCACAATTTGTAGTTAAGTACCTTCGTACAAGCTGACGTCATCATCCTAGGAAAATGACTTTCATGTCTACCTATCTCATCCTCTGATCGTCTTGTCTGTCTCTATCAAATCCCCTCTGATCCTTTTTCTTTCCGATGAGAACAGACCCAAGTTTCTCAGCCTTTACTCATTAGGCCTTCCCTCCAGACCAGGTATCATGGTGGTTCAGTGGTTAGCACTGATGCCTCATAGCGCCAGGGACCCGGTTACAATTCCAGACTCGGGCAACGGTTTGTGTGGCGTTTGCACCTTCTCCCTGTGTCTGCGTGGGTTTGCTCCGGTTTGCTCCCACAGTCCTAAAATATTCAGTTCAGATGAATTGGCAATGCTCAATTGCCTGTATTGCCAGGTGCATTAACTGGGGCAAATATAGGAGAATGGGTGTGGATGGGTTTATGTTGGGAGGGTCGATGTGGACTTGTTGGGCTGAAGGGTCTGTTTCCGCACTGTAGGCAACCCAATCTAAATCTCCTCTGCACTTTTTTCCAATGCTTTCACATTCTTCCCGACATACATCCGCACTAGCGTTTTGTATATTGGCAGCATGATATTGTGGCTCCAGAACTCAATCCCGCTACAAATGAAACCTAACACACAGTATTCCTTCTTAACAGCACTCTCAACCAGGGTGGCAACTTTCAAGGATCTATGCACATGGACTGTAAGATCCCTCTTCACATCCACACTACCAACAATCTTTTCATTGACCCAATACTCTACCTTCCTGTTATTCTTCCCAAAGTGCATCACCTCAGATTTAGCTGAATTGAACTCCATTTGCCAGCTCTCAACCCAATTCTGCAGTCTATCCAAGTCGCCCTGCAACCTGTAACATATTTCCAAACTGTCCACTACTCCACCGACTTCAGTGTCATCTGCAAATTGACTCATACATACACCTATGATGCATCTAAGTTATTTATAAAAATAACAAAGTACCAGAACAGATCCTTGTGACACACCACGTGTAACTGGACTCCAGGTTGTATATTTTCCATCAATCACCACTCGCTGCCTTCTTTCATGAAGCCAGTTTCTAATCCAAATTGCTAAATCACCCTCAATCCCATGCCTCTGCATTTTCTCAAACAGCCTATCACATGGAACCTTAACAGAGGATTTACTGAAATCCATGTATACCACGTCAACTGCTCTACCCTCATCTACATGCTTGGTCACATTATCAAAAAAAAACTCAAAGAGGTTTGTGAGACAGTACCTGCCCTTGACGAAACCATGTTGACTATCTGAAATCAAATTATTGCTTTCCAGATGATTATACATCTTACCTTTTATAATCCTTTCCAAAACCTTTCCGACATCAGAAATATGGCTCACTGATATATAATTACCTGAGTCATCTCTGCTGTCCTTCTGGAACAAGGGCACAACGTTTGCGATCCACTAGTCCTCTGATACTAAACGTGTAGACAATGACGACTCAAATATAAAAGCCAAATGCTCTGCTATCTCCTCCATCGGTTCCCAGAAAATCCTCGGACAAATCCCAACCAGTACAGGGGACTGGTCTACTTTCACTCCTTCTGGAATTGATAATACCTCTTCGTAACTAACATCGATCCTTTCTATTCTAATATCGCTAATTTCATTCTTCTCCCCGACATTATTCTCCTTTACCTGAGTGGAAACTGAGGAGAAATGCTCGTTTAGTTCTTCTCCCATCTCCACAGGGTCCCCACTCAACATCCCACTTCTGTCTTTGACTGGCCCTATTCCTACGCTAGTCATCATTTTAATCCTCACATACCGACAGAAGGCTTTAGGTTTCTCCTTTATTCTATTTGCTGATGAATGCTCGTGTCCCTTCTGTGCGCTTCTGAACATTCCCTTAAATCCTTCCCAGCTAATCGGTAACACTCCATCGCATCATCTGAACCACCTTGTCTCTCAACACATAAGCCTTAATCTTCTTCTTCACAAGAGATGCAATTTCTGTAATAAACCATGGTTCCCTTACCTTTTCAATTCTTCCCTGCCTGACCGAGACATACCTATCGAGGAAACGCAATATATGTTCCTTAAACCAGCTCCACATTTCCATTATCTGCATCCCTCGCATTTTGCTGCCTCATTCCATGCATCTTAACTTTGCCTAATCACATTATAATTGCCCTTGCCCCATCGATAACGTTTCACCTGTGGCATGAAAGATGTCGTCTGTGGGGAAATAGATGTTGTTGTCTTGAAAACAAAAACTGTGTTACAGAGGAGGAAGTGCCAGATGTACTGGACCGGAGAAAAGTTAATAAATCCCCGTGACGTGATCAGGTCACACCACAGAACTCTGTGAAAAGTGAGGCAAGTGATTTCTGGGTCACTTGCGGAAAATTGTGTCATCGATAATCACAGGTGAGGTGCCATAAGACTCGGCTGGCTAACATGATACCACTAATTAAGAAAGGAGGTAAGGAAAGGCTAGGCAACTATAGACCTGTGAGTCTGACGTCGGCGGTTAGTAAGTTGTGGAAGGAATCCTGAGAGACATGATTTTGAAAGGCAAGCTTGATTATGGATAGTCAGCAATGGCGTGTTGCGTTGGGAAATTATGTCTCGTTAAATTGAATTAATTCTTTTTTGAAGAATTAACAAAGAGAATTGATGAGGGCAGAGTGATTAACGTGATCTATGTGTCCTTCAGTAAGGGAGGTCGACAATATTCACCATGGGAGACTAGTTAGCAAGTTGAGGAGATCCAAACATTTGGATTCAGAACCAGCTCGAAGGTAGAAGACAGAGAGTGGTGTTGGAGGGTTGCTTTTCAGACTGGAGGCCTGTGACCAGTGGAGTGCCACAATGATCAGTGCTGTGTCCTCAACCTCTTGTCATTCATATAAATGATTTGGACGCGAACATAAGAGGTACAGTTAGTAAGTTTGCAGATGACACCAAAATTGGAGGTGCAGTGGACAGCGAAGAGGGTTACCTCAGATTATAGCAGTATATTGACCAGATGTACCAATGGGCTGAGAAGTGGCAGATGGAGTTTAATTCAGATAAATGGGTGGTCCTGTATTTTGGTAATGCAAATCTTATCAGAACTTATACACTCAATGGTAAAGTCCAAGGGAGTGCTGCTGATCAAAGAGACCTTGGAGTGCAGGTTCATAGCTCCTTGAAAGTGGAATCACAGATAGATAGGATAGTGAAGAAGGCGTTTGGTATGCTTTCCTTTATTGATTACATTGAGTACAGGAGTAGGGAGGCTATGTTGCGGCTATACAAGACATTGGTCAGGCCACTGTTGGAATATTGCGTGCAATTCTGGTCTCCTTGCTATCGGAAAAATGTTGTGAAAATTGGAAGGGTTCAGAAAAGAGTTACAAGGATGTTGCCACGGTTGGAGGATTTGAGCAATAAGTAGAGGTTGAAAAGGCTGGGGCTGTTTTCCCTGGAGCGTCAGAGGCTGAGGGGTGACCTTCCCTGAGATCAGGGAGTCCAGAACTAGAGGGCAAAGATTTAGAGTGAGAGGGCACAGATATAAAAGAGACCTAAGGGGCAACATTTTCACGCAGAGGGTGGTACATCTGTGGAATGAGCTGTCAGAGAATGTGGTAGAGGCTGGTACAATTGCGACATTTACGAGGCATTTGGATGGGTATATGATTAGGAAGGATTTGGAGGGATATGGGCTGGGTGCTGACAGGTGGGACTAGATTGGGTTGGGATATCCGGTCCCCAGGGAAAGGTTGGACCGAAGGGTCTGTTTCCATGTTGTACATCTCTATAACTCGAATACTCTATGTTGTGCCCAGACCCGACTATGCCAGTGCTCCTTTGCTCGTCGTGAAACATTCTGAAATTTCGGATAGTTATTGTCTTATTGTCGTCAGCAAAACCGCAGTTGCCTGTTCCTGAGCTCACATATTTTCCAATTGACATGGCTAACACAAATCCAATTAGCATCAGTGATTACTGCAATGGTAATCAGATCTGGCTGTGTGTGTGTGTGTGTGTGTGTGTGTGTGTGTGTGTGTGTGTGTGTGTGTGTGTGTGTGTGTGTGTGTGTGTGTGTGTGTGTGTGTGTGTGTGTGTGTGTGTATGTGTGTGTGTGTGTGTGTGTGTGTGTGTGTGTGTGTGTGTTTTCAAATATAGAAACACATACAGAATGCAGCGATTTCATTTCTATATTAAACAAGAATGTATATTTTCAGAGGATAGTATATCAGCTGCAGATAAACAATAACTAACGAAAACATAACATTGGAATGCTGACAACTTTAATCCTCTCGTGCAACTTCCACCACAAACTCTCAGAGGCAGTGACAAAAAACAACTATGATGTCGTTGTTGCACATGAAGCATGGCAAGGCAGTTCAGTATTCCCTGCCCATAGGAATCACTGAGATTGTTCTGTTAACTTTTCAGGATATTTTGCTGTCATTGGTTGTGTCAGCTTTGTTTTGCTGGACACTGCATCGACAACGTGGAAAACCCTCCTGCTGAACAAACCAAACACCCAGGAAACTGGCCTCGCCTCAGAATTTATCGTACTATGAGTGACAAAGAACTACTAAATTCCAGTATATTTTAAAAACTCAATTTATTCTTTACCTCTAAAAGTGAACATTTAGCAAAACGATTTACAACTTTAAGCCCAGTTTCTCTTAACTAATTTTTATCGGCCTTCAACTGGACAGCTACATACTTTCCCAATAACCATGAATTAAAACTACATCAACTTAATTTCAAAACCACACAACGGCTCTCAGTGACAGTTTCCATCTCCCTTTGGCTGTAGGTTTCCCTGGGTCATCTTCGATATTTTCGTGCAAGGATGTTTCGTATGAAAAAGGAACTTCGAACGGGAATAATTTGTGGACAGTTTACTCTATCGATGACATTTAGTCTCACTCTGTCTAACTGTCAAAATGTACGATTCTTTAATGTCCAAGCATTGGATCGTTTCAGTAGTATGATATTTACAAAACAATAAATTCAAAATAATATGTTTTTAATTTGCTGGGGCATATTTTAAACAGATTTTTTTTATCAATTTAAATCATTGGAAAAATAACAACCAAAATTTGGGTCTTTGTTTCACAATGAAATGTGTTTTTTTTTTCAAATGTCCAGTACACTCTGATACTGCTCGTCATTCACTTGATTGGTACCTGCAAGCTCGCATTGCAAAACAGTCTTCACTCTCTTTTTAAGGTACATTTGACACCCACAACTTCTTAACATCTCCCCACTTACGAAAAAGATATGAACCATTACAGTGAAAAGATGCTTTTTTTTCAGGTTTTAACCACCATTACAAGGAAAGGCGTAGGGCCTTAATGTAATTTCATATTAATTCCTGCGCGCGTGCGCGAGCGTGCACACACACACACGCACATATATATATAAAAACATTGTTATCCGTTCAATCTTATCTGTAGTTTTTCTGTTAAATCAGCAATAACGCATCTATAACCAAATTCTTATGAGCCATAACATGTACAATGTCTACATTAAGAGTCTGCAGCAAAAGACTACAACGGATAAAACTCATATTCTTCTCTTTTATTCGTTTTGATCTGACATATCGTTTGTCACATAAACATTAAACTGTTGGAAGGCCAGTACGAAACTCAATAATTCTTTTTTTCGATGGTAGAGTATTTTCTCTGGTGAGGTGTGGAGTTTAGTGTGCAGTAAACAACTGGCGTTTAATTCCATCATGATCTTCGAACAGCTGTACAGCTCCAACGCGTAAGTCGTTGGTGTCCAAATTGCATGACAGATACGATGTAACAAGAACCTCTCCTCTGCTTTCGTGAAGGTTGATTTCCTTCAGTTTATTACTAGTTTTGCTTCTCTTAATCGTTCAAAGAGCTCTGACAACTGCAGCATGTGATCTCCCCATGACTCACTAACGATCACTACATCATCTGGATGGACTGCACAATTTATTAACGCAGCCATAAGCCATAAGGTCATGAGCCTTTGGAATGTGGCTGGTGCATTTTTCATTCCAAAGTTCATCAGTTTGAATGATATAACCTATGTGGGGTCACAAACGCTGAAACCTCTTTGTATTTCTCTGAATAAGGTATCTGCCCATCACCACGCAGTAATTCTCACTTCCTAATGTAACTGGCTTATCTAAATTTCTCGATAAAGTCTGACTCGGTTTAGTGATATTTTCATTGAGCTCCCATTCACCTCCTTCCACACTTGCGTGGCTTTGAGAGGATTAATCCTATAGGGGTGTTGTTTCATCAGAACAGCATTCCCTACTTCCATCCCATGCACAATGGCATTAGTCCTCCCCGTGTTATTCCTGCAACTGTCGTCATACTGCTGCTATCTTTCAACTGCGTTTCTTTCTCCTGAGACGGTTAGCTCACTGACGCGTCACAGTACTCAGGGACTTCCTCATTGTTTCATTTGCGGTCCATCAAAATCCCCATCATCTGAATTTGTTTTCTCATTCTGTGGGGCAGTAATTAACTCTCTTTTTTTCAGTGCCCTCTCTCTGTTGTAACAAGGTTTCAACATATTCATATTACATGCCCGTCACGGTTTTCTCCTATATGTATAAGACCATTAGACCACAAGAAATAAGAGTGGAAGTAAGGTCATTTGGACAATCGAGTTTTCTCCATCATTCAATCATGGCTGATGGGCATTTCAATGCCACCTACTCGTATCCCTTAATTCCTGTGAGATTGAGAATTTATCAATCTCTGCATTGAAGACATTTAATGCCATCGCCTCCACTGTGCTCCGTGGTAGTGAATTCCACAGGCCCGCCATTCTCTGGCTGACGAAATGTTTCCTCATTTCCTTTTTAAGTTGACACCCTCTCCGTCTAACGCTGGGCCCACGAGCCCTAGTATCTTCACTAGACAGAATCAATTTCTGAGCGTCCACCTTTTCCAAGCCATCTTGTAAGTTTCTATTAGATCTCCCCTCAATCGTCTGAACTCGAACGAATACAATCCCAGTATCCTCAAAGATTCATCGTTTGTCAGACATACCATTCCAGCAATCATCTGCGTGAATCATCTGCTGGAGAAGCTCTCCTGCTAGTATGTCATTCCTGAGGTTGGGTCCACAACAGGACTCAGTATTCTAAATGGGGCTTAACAAAGCTTTATAACGTCTTCGCAGCAACTCACTGCTTTTACATTCCAACCCTCTCGAGAGACATGACAAGAATGCATTTGTTTTCTTAACCACGTACTCAACCTGCAAGTCACTCCGCAATGAATCGTGTACTAGCACTCCAAGATCCCATTGTGCCTTGGCTTTATGAATTTCTCACCGTTCATAAAAGTCTTTGCCTGTGTTCTTTTTTCCAAAGTGCAAGACCTCGCATTCTCTCCCATTACATTTCATCAGTTATATCTTGTACCATACTCCTAAACTGTCCAAGCCTTTCTGTAGCCTCCCCAACCCCTCAGAACTACCTGCCTGTTCACCTAACTTTGTATCATCGACGAACTTCGCCAGTGTGCCACCAGCCTTTTAATCCAGATCATTTATATATAAAGTGAAGCTGGGTCCCCAACACTGAATCCAGTATCTTTATGTGACAGTTTTTCCTGACTCAACTTTTCTTCTTAATTTTATAGGGATCACTAAAGCTGGCTATTGAGTAAATGTTAAAACTGGTTATACGTCGTCCCTACGGGAAAACGTCCGAATTTCAGAGATTTTATCTGCCCCCGTGCCTTTCTACACTGTGCCACTTCAGGTGTTGTTTAACTAACTCACCTACCCGATTTTAACCCTGCATCACCTCCGATACATAATCCAATCGCGCGATCTCCTACTTTGGCCCTATGAATTTCTCTGTAATTATTTTCAAAGGGCCTCTCACTCCATGTCCGAATATTATGTCAAAGGGCATAAACCTAGGAGATTTGTTTTGGGGTATGCCCAATGGCAGACAATGCAAATAGGATACTTTTATCTCAACCATTCGGGCAGCCCAGGAAGTTCCCATTTAACACGGTATTCAGCGTCTGATGCCTCCTTTCTAAAGCTCCCTGGGATTCAGGATGGAACGCACTTGTTTTAAAGTGCTGTATTCCTAAGCCATCCACCACTTCATCAGATAGCCGAGTAGTAAAATTTGTCCTCAGTTTGATTGAATATTCCTGGGTGGCCCATACCATGTGAAGAAAGCTATTGATTCCACGACCTTTATTTTTTTTCTTCTTCCTCCGTAATGGAATTGCCTCGGCAAATCTGTTTGCCATTTCCATTATGGTTAACAAGCACTGCTTCTCGCTTCTAATTTGGGGATGGGATGTGCAGAGTTAGTTATCACCTGCATGATAGCTTCTTCCAATGTGTTAATAGGCGATAAAATTGCTGTTTTTATTACTGCTGTGGCTTACGTAGCATTTGGAACATATGACATGTATGGCAAACGTTATTTACATCCTAATTGCATTCGAGGCCAATACGAATGCTTCCGTACCTCAGCATGAATCGAATTTCCACACAGTTGACTTCGTACTGGTCGTTCATGTATTACCCATAATACTTCCTTTATCGTTATTTGCTACACAAGCTTGTGCATTTCGGCCCAGTTCTCCCCAACGCTCTTCTGCATGGTGTCCATGTTAAAATAATAACCATCAGGAATAAACTCTGACTCATTTTCTGAGTTTCCGTCAACATATATATCTGTTATTGTCTCGTCTTTCAGTTGTAAGTCCATTAGCTTCCATTTAGTCACTTCTGCCTGACCAGTTCCAGTTTTCCTGAACCTTTACATCAAACAGTGTGCCCGCTAATTGAAGCTCAATTTCTTCGTCTTTCTCTTTATATTCTGTTTCGTGCAGTGACCTATGATAGCGGGATCGTTTTACAACACAGTCTCAAAGCATGCCAGGTTACTTACCTTTTAACTCTTCAATTCCCTGGTCTCCCTTGGTGTCTCCACAACACTGGTGGCACTCCCACCTTGGATACTGATCAATAGATCCCAAGAAAAAACTGTATTCCTGGAACTCACATTCGATCACTACTCCAACTTGTCTTGAGTTTGCTTTCCAAACTGATCTTACAATATACTCTAAATTCCTGCCCAACTATCCCACAAATTTCCGTTCTCTCGGGTAACATGTCAGAACGTGTGCAAAAACATTCACCTCCAGATTCTGTATCTCTGAAAATGGTAACATAGTTCCCTTCTCTCTGTGTTCTTTCTGAGTAAACTTTACCCACAGCGATGAATTATTTTTAAGATCAGGGACTCACTCCATACCCAGCCCGTACATAAGCTGTGCACTAACCAGTAGCTCCTCGATTTTACTTGGGGTTTCTTTTACTCTATTCACAAATGCCAATGGCTTAGCCTCTTCCATCACATCTTTTCCCACAGTGGCTTAAGTTAATGACCAGTACAGTGACTTCATGTGTCCTCCTTTATCACAGTGGAAACACCTGCCGGATATCACTTCCTGTTCCTCCTCTTGGGATTCTTTGTTAACTTGTTTTAGACTAGTGCCAACGTGCTCTTAACTTTGTTTTGTAGAGTGAGATCTGTACTTCTCCACATTTCTGTCCTTTCAGGATGAATTTCTTGTCAAAAGCTGAATGTTGCCTTGTGCACCAGTGCATATTCATCTGCCAACTCTGCTGCTATTCTCGCTTATTGGTTATTGTTCATCCACACAAATTCTTGTCATCTCTGGAAGTGACTTCTTCAAAACTCCTCCAGAAGGTTAATCTCTCTGATAACCACGTCGGCCTTGGCTATTTTAACTACGGCACCCATCTATCAAAATTACGATTTTTAATTCTCAACATAGGTCTGATCTTGTTCCTTCCTTACATTTCTAAAGGGCTGTCGATACATCTCTGGTACGAACTCATAAGTAATCAAAACCAGACTGCTTGACATCTTCATAATCACTTGACACCTCAACTGACAGCA
This sequence comes from Chiloscyllium plagiosum, assembly GCF_037043375.1. NCBI lineage: Eukaryota > Metazoa > Chordata > Chondrichthyes > Orectolobiformes > Hemiscylliidae > Chiloscyllium > Chiloscyllium plagiosum. The sequence continues at coordinate 96,575,035 of NW_028270152.1, forward strand.
CTGTAAATACCTCACTCGCTCTGCCTACCAACCTAGTTTGAACGAACATTTCCCACAATTTCAACACTCCAAATGCCGAGTCAATTGTTCAAGTGAAATAAAGAAAGCTTCTAAATCATTCTCATCAAAATGTGGAAGCGTTGTAACATATTTGTGTGTATCACAATCTTCTCTCTTCATATCCACATGGTTAACTTGACTTTCCTAGATATGGTGCAAATTCTGAAGATTAAATTCTCTCTCCTTTTCTCTTTATTTTCTCGCTCTTCCTTTATCCCTGTCTTCGATGTCTCCTTGTTCTGCTCAGCACCTTCTCTTTATTGCTTTTTACTCTATTTCCCTTCTCTCACTCTTTCTGTCTCTTCTGACTTCTTTCTATCTTTTATCTCTCTCTCTCTTTGTGTGTCTCTTTCCTTATCTTTATCTTCTAATTCCATTTTCCGAACATGTAATTTAAGTGTTTTTCTAACTTTGTTGCACTTGTTTGCTTCTCTGATACACCCACCTGCTTGATTAACTGCCTTGCACTTTCAGTTTTACATTTGTCCTTGGTTAAACCACATTGTAACCTCTTTGCTAATTTAACATTTGTGCCGTGTTTTTGTCTTTCTGTACTTTACCAACAAATTTGGGAATAGTCTTCAAATCCCAGAACGATGTTTGCAATATTAAGAGCCATTTATCTCACTTTCCATTAAACCAAACACAAGTAACCGAAATTAAACTCTCACCTTCATTTTGTTTTAAAGATGTGGGCCACTAATTGGCACGTGTTTACATTTTTTTGGACCTTTCCAACCAAACATCAACGCAAACCTCTCCAAATCCAGATTGGATTTGTCTAAAACCGTCGAAATCATGGACTCGAGCCCCAAACTGTTTCGACACGGCGGTGAGCACTTCTGCTAAATAAAGAAATCACCCAAAAAATCTCATTTCTCTTCATAATCTGGTAAAGTAGGAGTGACAGAAAACTCTTAATTTCCACTGTTAAAAAAACAATTTGTTACTTAACTCTAAAATTCATCATTAGACAACAAACAATTTTAACTCTAAACCACATTATCTTAACATTATCTGCCTTGAAACCCAAAATAATATACTGATGCAAATAACGCCCTAATTAAAGCCACGTCAAGCCACGAGAACATTTCAGATAACATACCATAATAAAATAATTAGAACTAAAGAGAAATCAACATTGGTAAATAAGAAAATACCTGAGGCATAACACAGAAATAGAAGTGAGTGAGAATAGATGAGATCAAGAACAGAACAGCAGAGTAGAATAAGAGAATTGGTAAAGACAAATGGAGATTACGATTCCAAACAAAAGACATAGAAGAGGAAAGATCTGAAGAAAATAAGTGTACAGGAGTAATCCGATAAGAGAGTAAGATCGTCAGAAGGTATGAGAAAAAGAACTGAAGAGAATTAGAGCACAACAGAATAAGAGAATAAAACAAGAGAAATCAAAATCTAAGGAATATAAGATAATGTCGAGGAACACACTGAGATAAATGCAACTAAAGTAAATGGGATTGACGTTTGTAAGTAGGAAGTGTTCGCAGTTGTGCAAAGTGTGAAAATAGATGAAACCGCTGTGCCAGATGGGATTTATCTGAGGATTGTCTGGGAGCCAGCGAGGAGAATACAGAGCCTTAATTTTGATTTTTGTCAAAGGAATCGTGCGAGACGACTGGAGCGTTGCAAATGTTATTCCATTGTTCAATAAGTGGAGTAGAGGCAACCCTGGTAAGTGCGCATTTCTTGGCTTATGGGTAAAGTATTGGAAAAGGATAGAAGTGACAGGATTTATTACCATCTGCAGAGGAATAAGTTGATTCAGTATCAACAATACAGTTTTCTAAAGTGTAGCCATGCGTCAGAAACCTTATTGAGTTCTTGAGATGGTGACCAAACGCGTGGATGAGATTGAAACGATTGATGTGGTGTATATTGATTTCATTAAGGCGTTTGATAAGGTTCCAGACGGTCAGCGATTGCACAAAATACGGAGACATGAGATTGAGGGTGATTTAGCGGTTATGGACCAGGATTTGGCTGGCTGGAAGATGACTGGTGGCAGGTGGTGCTGGTTGGAGAGAAATGTTCATGGCGGGGATCAATTATTAGTAACGTCGAGCAATGATCTGTTTTGGGGGTCACTGCTGTTTTTGTTTTTTTTTGCAAAGAGGAAGATGCAGAAGGCAATGTCATTAAGTTTGTGGATGACACCAAAGTCGGTGGAGTTGGGGATAGTGCTGAAGAATGTTACAGGTTACAGAGGGGCACAGATACGCTGCAGAGCTGGGCTAAGACGTGGCAAATGGAATTTAATGCGGAAAAGTGTGAAAAGTAGAAGGAGCAACAGGAATAAAGAGTATTCGGATAATGCTAAGATTCTCCGTCGTGCAGGTGAACAGAGAGAGATGGGTCTCAGTGTACCTGAAAGTTGCCATTCAGGTTGTTAGTTTTGATAAGAAGGCATGCGGTGTGTCAGATTTTTTTACTAACAAAAAACCATTTAAATGCTCTTAAATTTGAGGAATCTACAATTGCTGCAGAGAGTACATTCCACGCTCCTACGACCCTCTGAGAAAGGAAACTATCTCTCACATGTGTCCTACATCTCCCACCCCTCAATTTAAACCTATTTTCTCTCGTGTTAGTCATCAGCATCAGAGAAAAGAAACTCTCACTGTCTACACTATGTAATCCTCAGATTATCTTGCATGCCTCTATTAAGTCACCTACAACGTTCTTCTCTCGAACGAAGCTGCCTCAAATCCCTCAGCCTTTCCTCATGAGACCTTCACGCTGCACCAGGCAAAATCCTTGCAAATCTCCTCTGAACCCTGTCCTTCCTATAATGCAATAATCAGTAGGGTAGGTAATACTTCACTTGTTTCGTCCAACATGGGGATGAAAATAAAAAGTGTACGATAGATGGACTTCAGACATGGGCGACTTGAGCAGGGCAACATCGAGTTTCGAAGGGTCTATACTGTGCTGTATTGTTCTATGTTCTGAGTTCTAAGAAGAAACTCAGAGATTAAGAAAATATTTCTATGATGTAATAACATAATAAGAGCATGAGTACAAAGCAGAATGAGCCCAAACGACAATGAGATAATAACATATGAACAAGCAAGACATTAGGGATTTAGAACTTAATAAAACTATAATAAAGAATATAAGAACAAAAGTGAATTAGAACGGGACAGATTAATATTGTAAGATAATGACAACATAAAGTATTATGCGAATCAGAACATAAGTGAACATGAAAATAAGAGCATTGCAGAACAGGAATCTAAGATAATAAGAGCGTCAGAGACAACATGATAAGAGCATATGACACACAGAAGGAGTAGAATAAATACGCAAGACATTTTATGAATATTAAACTCAGAACAGAAGAGAATATAAACACAAAACAAAGGAGAAAAACAACATAAGTGAATACGAACATAAGAGAGGAGGAATATATGAATTTAACAGAACAAGAACAGAAGGGCGTAAGAACATGGGAGAACAAGAACAGAAGTGCATATAAAAAAGAGTGACAGAGTTCGAGATCAAAAGAATAAGAACATAAGTGAGTAATAAATATGTGAAGAGGGATATAACGGAAGAAGAGAATATGAGAATGTAAGAGATGGAGAACATAAGAAAATAAGACCAGAACGAAACGAAAATAAAAGTTATGAACAGCTTAAGGGAATATGTACAGATGCAAATACGAAAACAAAACACAAGTGAGTAAGCAAATAAGAGCGTGAGACTGTGAGAACAACAGTGAACAAAAACATAAGGGAACAAAAACATCAGACTATAAGTCAATATATGAATAAGAACAGAAGAGAATGGGAAGGTAAGACAATGATAATGTTAGAAAGTTTGAGCAGTTATATATGCAAAGAAGAACAAAAGGGAAGAAGGTGATAAAGTCAGAAGAACCTATGCGAATAATAAGATAAAAGAATGACAATATACGAGTATAAGAGAATAAGAAAATAAGAACATTTATGAATACGCAAATATGAATATAGAATAAAATACATGAGATTTAAATCGAAAAAAAAACATAAGTGAGTACAAAAATAGGAACATAACAGTATAGGATCACCGTGGAATAATTAAACAGAAGAACAGAAACAGAAGAGCATGAGAGAATAAGCACATGAACCAGAGAATTACATAAATGGAAAATACCAAAATAAATGAATTGGAACATAAATATAGAGGACATACAAAGTAAAGTAGAGTTTAAAATGTAAGTGTATAAGAACGTACGATGTTACGAGAATAAGACCTACAGAAAACTAAAGCAAAGTGCTTTTATGAACAAGAAAAGGAGTTCAGAAGATAAAATAATAAGAACGGAAAAGAAATCAATCGATGTGAATAAGAACATAAGAGAGCAGCAACATAGGAAAATAAAAGAAAAAGAGCATAAGAAAAACACACAAGATCATGAGAGAATAAAAAATATCAAAATTAGAGAACAGCAGAATAGGAATGTAAGTGAATAAGTAAATAAGCTTATTTATGATGAGGAAAAGAAGAACATAAGAGACTAAAATTGGGAGATTAAAATAGAATTCAATTTAATTGAATGAGAACATGAGTGAGCAGAACTTAGGAATGTCAAGCAATAAGAACGTAAGAGAGAATAACACGGATAATCGTATGAATGTAAGAATTTGAAACAGACAAATTAAGAATATTTTATTTGCTTTTGAACAGAAAACAATGAAAGCAAAGGATTTGTTTAGAATAAGAATAGTAGAAAAAGAGAATAAGAGAATTTCAACGGAGGAGTAAACGAATTGACGAGAATAGGAATACATGAGAATACAACATAAAGCAATAATAAGTAGCAGCATAAAATGTAAGTGAATAAGGAATTTAGAGATGAAGACAATAACATTACAAGTGAATAACAGAAGAAGAGAATGAGGACATAAGAGAATGACAACACATGAGAATAAAATAATAAGACAATAAATTAGGAAGAAAATAAGGGAATGAAAAAATGACAACAAAAGAGAATAAGTACATTAACATTGGAGAATAAGTAAACAACAAAATAAAAACGAAAGTTAATAAAGAAAGAGAATAAGTACAGAAGCAAATCAGAACATAAGTAAATATGCAAATAAAACATAAGGGAATAGGAAGGTAAAATAATAATATCATAGGGGAAATATAGCACAAGAGAATAAGATCATAACAGCATGTGTAAATATTCAGGTAAGAACGTAAGAAAATGAAAATTCAAAAACATAAAAGAGGAAAACAGCATATCTAAAGACCAACATAACATATCAGGAATATATGAACATTTCAGAAAAAAGAACACAAGAGGATAAGAACAGAGGAGAACAAGAATCGCACAAGCGATTCCAAACATGAATACTCAAATTCAAGACCAAAACAATAAGAATAACACTGACTGATAAAATAATACAATAAGGATATAAGGGTAGAACAGAAAACAGAATATCAGAGAGGAAGAACACAACAGAATAAGAACATAACATAATGAGAACATAATGGAATACGCACAATAGCGACTTCGAAGATTTGTGTCTAGGTGAATAAGAACAAAAGAGAACATGAAGATAAGACAGTACCAACATAAGTGATTATCAAGGTCAGAGCATAAGATCATACGGGAATAAGAAAATAAGAACAAAATAGCATTTGCGAACACTAAAATGAGAACACGAGTGAAAAACAGCACAAGGCAAGAATAGAAAAAAATACAGACGTTAGAGCGGACATAAGACAGTAGGAACATATGAACAGAATAGAGCAAAGCACAAGAGAATAAAAACACGCAAAGACAAAACAGACGAGCATAAGAGAACAAGAACATCTCTAAAATATTTCAAGATCAAAGTAATAAAAACATAAGTGATTGGTAAAATACGTCCATAAATCATGGGGAAGAATGAAGGGGAAAATAAGAGACAAATAACATAAAGACATAAGAGAATACGAATAGGACTGAATAAGAATATAATATAATGTGAACATAAGTTAAACAGAAAATAAGAAAATAGTTGAATACGAACACAGGTGTGTGTGACCGCAAGAACAAAAGTGAATTAGAATACACGAAGGCAACACAACATAAGTGAATATCCGAATACAGACATAAGGGAATGTGAAGGTTAGATAAAAAGAACATAGGTGAATCCGAACATACATCAATATGCGAATTAGAACATAGAGAATAGCATGGTGAGAAAATAAGAACCAAAGTGAATGACGAGTTAAAAACATACGAGAAGAAGGGAATAAGAACATAATAAAATCTATCATCATGAACTTAAACGCATAAGATATAAACATTTTAGAACTGAAGTGAAAAATCATGTAAGTGAATAAGAATATAACCGAGTAGAAACATAGAAACATAAGAGAATAAGAACAGTGGAGAAGAAGACCGTGAATAACAGAATCAGAACATAGACACATGAATGAATAAGATAATGACAGTTAGGACGTAAGCAAATAATACTATAAGAGCATAAGATTAAATGCATGAGAACATGAGAGAAGAAAAACAAAACAGAGGAAAGGTATAGCAGTCAGAGAACGAGGCAATAAGAACATGAGAACTGAATATCATAACAATATAAGACAATAACAACCTAACAGAATGAAACATGAAAAAGACAATAATAGAACAAGAGTCCATGAGAATGCAACATAAACCATGATGCACTGATATACGTGTTTTTGGTGATAAAGAGCAGAGGCAACAACAAAGGCTGATTCGAAACCGGAAACAATCACCAACCAGGAGTGGTCTCTCGAAGTTGGGGAGCTCTTTAGTGGTCCAGGACATTCGGCCTTGAATCTTCGGTTGTCCATACTCCAAGACTAAATGTGAGCTCGGCAAAAATGCAAAGTGGCCGAGCAGAGGCTGCCAGCCAAGTTTGGCACTCAAGGGGATGGAGTCAAGCGTAAACTTGGTTCATGTCACACTATAGGTGACCTCACTACACTGAGATTTCTCTCACAAACAAGTGCACGCACAAGCGCACACGTGCACGTAGACACATAGGGGCGTGCGCACAAACACACATACACACACGCACACACACAGCCACAGACCTGGACACTCGCACAAACTCTCTCTCACACAAAAGCTCTCCCTTATGCGCGCACACATATATGCCCACACTCAAACCCACGCACGCACCGTTCCAATAACGTATACCCCATTGCACGCACATACGCACACGCTCTCATGGACACTCACGTGCCCACATACACACTCACATGCACACACTCACTTGGTCTCCCCTGCACTCACACATTTATAAAGTTTTTTGTATGAATTTGTACTTGCTGCACAACATTTTATTTTGTGCGAAAACTGCATTATTCATTTAAGATTCTGAAAATCCTATTTTAGAAATGCAATCAGTCTGAACGAACATTGGGTCACAGACTTTAACTTCACACCTTCAATGCATTATCTGATCTGAAATGGCTTCTATTTTTAAAACTATGTTGATCATATAACTTTAAAAAAATCTGGGATTTACATATGAATGAACTGAAAATAACATGATCATTCCACATGATACAAGACTAAAGCTAATTTTGATGAATATTTAATTCCATGACACTGCAATCTTGTTGCTTTAAATTCTGTGTCTTATGATTCTGGTCCACAACCACTTAATGACAAAGCAGCGTGTCGAAAGATAATGTTTCCAGGGAAATCTGTTCACCTCCAAACTGGTGTTGTGTAATTTTAACTTGACCCATTGTGAAAATAATAGAATAAGCACATACAGAAGCAAGCGAACAAGAGAATAAGAATGTTCGAGATTATGAATAAGAGAATATTAAAGGGTAAGAATAGAGTAAGAACAGAACGCACAATGGCCAAATAAGGGATTGAGAACATCAGATAATAAGTGCATGGGGTAATAATTTAATAAGAATATAAGAGCTTACGAAAATGAGAATATAAATGCAAAAGAGATTAAGAAAAATACGAGAATAAAAATAGAAAAGAATAAACTCTTAAGATAATGAGCTGTCCAGAAAAAAAAGCACATAAGTGAATGAGAAAATAAGGGCATAAAGGAATTAGAACGTAAGTGAATATGCGAATAATAACATAAGGGTACATGAATTTAAAATAAAAAACACATTTGAGTTTAAAGTGTAGGAGGTGAATAGCATAGGAGAGTAATAGGATTAGACCTTCAGATAAATGAAACGTCAGAGCATTTATGAATAACAAATAAATGCAGAAATTAAAATCATAAGAATTGAAGAGAAATCAACATCAGTGAAAAACTACGGATATGAGGAGGAACAGAATAACATAAGAGAGCATGCTCATAAAATGTGATGGGGATGTGATGGCTGAATCATATAATCAATGGACTGTAAATCCAGCGAACCATGACAAAATGTGGAATTTGATTTCGACAAATATTTGGAATTAAAAATCTAATGACTGCTCTATATCCATTGCCTCTGCTCGAAATAAAAACTCCATCTGTCTCACGAATGCCATTTAGTGAAGGAACTTGTCAATACTTAACTGGTCTGGCCTATATGTGACTCCAGCTCAGTAACAAAGTGGATGATATTCAGCTCCTCGCTGGGCTATAAGGGATGGGCAATGAATGCTGCCTCATCAGGGATGGCCACATCCTCATAAAGAATAAAGAGAAAAATAATAAGACAAAAACAACATAATATCATAAGAGAAAAAGGCTTTAAATATATGTACGAGAGAACAAGACAACAAGAACGTAAGTTGAGAAGACCATAAGACGATTTATGATCATGAAAAGAAGAATATAAGGAAACAGAGTTTGGGAGAAGATTTGTAACTCGGGTGCTCGTTGTTGTGGTTCTGTTCGCCGAGCTGGGGATTTGTGTTGCAGACGTTTCGTCCCCTGTCTAGGTAACATCTCCGTGCTTGGGAGCCTCCTGTGAAGAGCTTCTGCGACGTCATCACTATAAATGCCGGAGGAAACATCACAGAAGCGCTTCACAGGAGGCTCCCAAGCACTGAGGATGTCAGCCAGACAGGGGAAGAAACATCTGCAACACAAATTCCCAGCTCGGCGGAAAGAACCACAACAATAAGGAAACAGAATCAAAAAACTGCAGATAAATGAACAAAGGTGATAAAGAATATATGTGAAGCAGATTATAGAAACAGAAGGTAGTAAGAACATAACATAATAAGAGCTGGGAAAACACAATTAACCTTTTAGACTAAAAACCTAAGAACGTAAGTGGATCGTAACAGAAGAGAATGCGAGTACATGAACAGTGGAAGAAATGAATAAAACACAGAGAATACAAGAGAACAAGAATAGACGAAAATAGGAATGTTGGAGAATAAGAGAATTCGACCAAGAGAAATGAAGCTCAGAAGAATATAAGAGAATCAGCACCTAATAGAACAAGACACAAATAAGAATCTAACATCAGAAAATAAAAAAAATAATAGTCTACGAATGTGCAAGATAAAGAGAACAAGGCTCGAAGACAGTAACAGAATAAGAGAATGAGAATATTAGGGAATGTGTACATAAGTGAATAGGATAATAAAAATATAACTGAGTAAGAACATAAGGGATTGAGAACATGATAACAAAAGAGTTAGGATTGTAATAACAGTCAAAGAATATGAACAGAACAGATTAAGAATGTAACATCATGGAAACATAAGAGCGTAGGCACAGAAGTGATTCAGAACATCAGAGAATACGATGGGAAGACAACAAAAACATAAAAGAATCGCATCCTTATTGAATATGCGATTGAGGACATAAGTGAAAGCAAAGATGATATAATAAGGACATAAGAGACTAACACAATAAGACCGTAAGAACAGATGAGAATAAGATAATTAAGACATAAGATGTTTGATGAATATTAACATCAGAACATAATATTAGAAAAGAAAACAACAAGTAAAAACCAAATTAAGGGAATATGACTAAACATCGTCGGAACCAATTAATATAATAGAATAGGAACAAAGGAGAATAAGAACGTAGAACAAGAAAATAAGCGCCCCAGAGAGTAAAAATAAACATGAATAAAAGAATTCAAGAACAAAATAATTAGAACACAAGTGAGCAATAGCATAAGAGAACAAGGCCATAATGGGTGAAGAGAATTTGAGAATTTGAGAATATAAGAAAGAAAGAACATGAGAACATACGAATATAAGAACAGAACAGAATAACAAAAACAAACGATAACGGCAGGGTGACAGAATAAGTACAAAGAAAATACCGTCATAAAACATCATTGAATTAGAACACAAGAGCGTGAGGACAGGAAACAAATGCGAATGAGAACATCAGAACACAATTGAATCAGAACATATATATGAATATGCGAATGAGAAAATAAGAAAATGCAAATTGATCTTAATAGAAACTTAGGAGATTCAGAACGTTGTGAATGAGACCATAATAGAATTTGAAGGCAAGGCCATAAGAAGGTAAGAGAATTGGAGCACAAGTGATTAGGTGAACAACAAGGTAAGATAATAGGGTAGTAAGATAATACGAACCTGAGATAATAACAACATAAAAGCATACGAACATATGAGAATAAGGTAATAAGGTAATAAGCATTTATGGATATGAAAAGAAGAACACAGCAGAGTGAAACATAAGATTCACAGAGAAAAACAGCACAAGTTAATAAGGACATAACAGGTAAGAACATGGGAACGTAAGTGACTAATAACACAAGAGAATAATAATATATTGGATCGAGAAGATGAGAGCATTAAAGAATGAGAACATGAATAAGAAAATTACAGATCAAAAGAATAAAAACATAAGTAAATAAAAACATAAGAGAATATGGACATCTTAGACATAGACTAAGACAATATGATTAGAAAATAAATGATTAAAAATGAAGAGAATAAGAGTGCAAACCAAAGAGAACGAGAGAATAAGAACATGAGAAACAGGTATCATAAGAACATAAGACGATGATAATCTAAAAAATAAGACATTGGTAAGTGAATAACCGAAGAAGAGTAAATGAGAATACAACATGATCCAATGGGAACATAATAGAATAAGACAAAAAGTATATTCGGGAGTAAGAACATAAGATTACTCGAGAGTAAGACCAGCCAATGGTAAGTACAGAAGGGAATACGATAATAAGAATGTAAGACATTAATATGATCATATCATGAGAGAAAAAGAGAATAAGATAATGAGAACCTCAGAGAGTAAATACATTAGATAAGGTTACAATAAGAATATGAGTGATAAATAACATAAAGGACTGAGACAATAGGGACAAAAGAGAATAAGAACATGCGAATATAAGAAAATAAAAAGAGCACAGAATAAAAACATAAGATAGTCAGGTCATAAGTACATAACAGAATACGGAAACAAGAGCATATGAGAAGCCGAACAAAGTGAATATGCGAATAAAAACACAAAGGAACAAGAAGTTAAATAATAAGTACATTGGAGATTAAGAAAGCTAAACGCATAAGAACATAGGAGAGTAAGACAATAAAATCATAAGAGAACAAAACAAAGAGCATTTATGAATAAGAAAAGAAACACATAAAATAAAATCGTAAGAAATAAAGAGTTTCCAATGTAAGTGAAAAAGACCAAAAAGAATGCAGGACCACAGGATTATAAGAGAGAAATAAAAATAAGATAAAAACAATTTATTGGAAAATAGAATGAAAGCTTTCAATATGAAAATTAGAGAATGAAAGAATAAGAACGTAAGTGAATAGGTAAGTCAGAACATTTATGATTTTGAAAGATGAACGTAAGAGTATAAATCATAAAACGTAAGAGAAATCAACTGAGGTGAATAAGAACGTAACTGTGGCAGATCATAGGAGCATAAGGTTGTGAGGACATAACTGAACAAGGACACGGGAGCATGAAATTGAAAGACCCGATACAGACAACATGTAAAATCAATATATTTTACAAAATGCCTTGCAAGAACTGGAATAAACACTAGATTAGATTAGAAACAGGGGATTTGGCCCAACAAGTCCACACCGATCCTCTGTAGAGTAACCCACCCAGACTCATTTCCCTCTGACTAACTCATCTAACCTATGCACAGTTTCAGCATTGCCAATCCACCTGACCTGCACATCTTTGAACTGTGGGGGGAAACCGGAGGACCGGAAGGAAACGCAGGCAGACAGGGGGGAAATGTGCAAACTCCACACAGACAGTCGCCCGGGGCTGGAATCCAACCTGGGACTCTGGTGCTGTGAGCAGCAGTGCTAACCACTGAGCCACTGTGTCGCCCCAAGCTAAGTTGGACAAACAGGCAGAAATCTAGCCACCAGGAAACATGAACATTAACTCGCCACAAAACTAAATTGTCCACTCTCACAAATATCCTTCCACACGGATGAGGAAGGACACCACTTTGTCTGGGACAACACATGCGTCCGAGAACAAACCAAACATAGGCATGCACGGGAATTACCGGAAGCATAGCTTTCCAACCGGAACTCTGTCAACAATCACATAGACTTGGATCCCATTCACCACGCCCGGAGTAAAAAGAACAGGAAATGATTTCACCATAGGACCTGACGTCACTGCAGAAAATTACATCACCAATTCAAGGAAGCTCAAACATCGAAAAAGAAAGTGGGCTACGCCACGAGTGATTCTTTCGAAGGTTCACTGAAGTCGTTATCTGGTATGGTGACGAAACGCCTGATAACGAACCCTCCAGATCAGCGAGCAAACCTATACCATCCAAACACAATAATTATATAAGTACATAACAGAATAAGAAAATAGGACCACAATAAAATAACAGCATAAGAAAGTAAGAATGTAAGGGAATCCGAAACTACCACTAACATGTAATAAAAGAATAAAAACATTCATGAATGAACAGTAATGAATAAGCGAAAAAGAATGTCAAAGGATAAGAGCATAATAATAAAAAGGATAAGAAGTGAAATGCATTGTAGAATAAGAAGATAAGGGAAAATAACTGGAGGGAATACGAACTGAAGAGGATGAGTAATTAGGAAAAGGAGAGGAAGAGAATAAGAACAATAGAGAATAATAGCATGAGAAGAACTAAGAATCTAAGAGAATAATAACATAACAGACGTCAAACACAATATAACTTACCGTCGTTCAAGAGACTCTTGGAAAGAAAGATAACAGTACAATCGATTTTCAGACAGCAATGGAGGGTGAAGTGATGTCATCTAAAATTAGTGTATTATGCTAAATCACGGGAAGCTATGGAATGAAGAAGAAACTGGCTAAATTAGACGAGGAAAACAAGTTTATACGATGAAATATCTGAGGAACACTGGAGGACTTTAAAAGAAATATTTTACAATGTTCATCGATAGCACATTCTGGTCTAAAAGAAAGATAACAGCGGTACGAACAGCCAGCCTTGGACAATCGCAGAAATAATGGAAGGGATCCAATGAAATATCCAGGCTTACAAAGAAGCCAAGATTAATGGGAAACAGGAAGATTGCGAAATTTAAAAAAAAAATCATTAAGCAAACAACAAAGAAAGGAAAGCTAGATTTTTAATGTAAACCATGCACAGAATATAAACAGATGCAGGAAAACTGTTATTTTTATAAATATTTGAACCGGAAAATGGTTACTGAAGTGGATGTAACTGCCTTGCAGGATGAGAAAGGTGGAATGATACTGGTTCATGATGAAACGGCTGAGGCGCTGAATAACTACTTTATGTCCGTCGTCACAGTGTAAAATATGCCTAATTTGCCAAGGAATAACTTTGAGGATATTATCCGCGGTGAGGACCTTAATTCAATTTTTCTCATAAAAGGTTTTATTATTGAACTAGCTAGAGATTCTAAATGTAGTTATGTCGCCTGATCCTGATGGGATACATCCCAGGGTGCTCAAAGAAATGGTAAAAGTTACACTAGATGCGTTAATGATAATTTACCAGAATTCACTGGACTGCGGGCAGGACCTGTCATAATGGAAGACGGCGAATTTCACGCCAATGTCTGTAAAAAAGATGTAGGCGAAAAAGACGTAACTCCAGGCCAGTTATCTTAATATCTGTAGTCGGGAAAATGCTGGAGGAAATCATGAACGAAGAAAGAGTGAGATATCTAGTGTAAAGGGTTCCATTCAGGCAGACGCAGTATGGATTCAGAAAGAGAGCCTTGTGTTTGTAATATTTTCTGGAATTCATTGAGGATGAAGCAAGCACGATGGATGGAGGGGAGCAGGTGGATCATATATACTTGGATTCCCAGAAGGCCGTCAATAATGTCGAGAGTGTGGTGCTGCATGTCAGGCTGCGTCTGAGAAGTAGGACAGTCGACGTTTCGGTCATAAGCCCTTCATGATTTCACATACAAATATGAAATACATAGATAACGTAGAGGAAGTCAAGTTATTTCCATCGATGGATGAGACTCGGACAAAGGGACATGTCCTCAAGATGAGTGGGAGCAGTTTTAGGACAGAGATGAGGAGGAACGGCTTTCCTCAGAGAGTTATGAACCTAAGGAATCGTCTGCTTCCATGAGGTGGCAGAGGCACCTTCACTATACATATTCATGATCGGGCAATTATGGGTATGAGGAGCACAGACGATGGATAAATCAGCCATGATCTTAACGAATGGCGGAGCAGGCTCGACGGACTAATCGGCCCACTCTTGGTCTATTACTATGAATCTATGAAACTAATAAACTATGAATTAAACGAGAAGAGAATAGGAGAACAAGAACGTAAGAGAACAACAACGTAACCGTATAAGGAAATGAGATCATAAGAGACTAAGAAAATAAGAGAATGGAAATGAAAAGCAGATTGCGAACATAAGAAAATAAGAACAGAAAAGAATGACCATTTAAGAGAATAAGAACATAAGATAACAACAGATTAGAATAAACGAATGAGTATGTCAAAGATAACCAACATCAGAGAATGTGAAGGGAGATTAATCAGAGCATGAGAAAATAAAATTGTAAGAACATAAGAAAATAATAAAATCTGGACATTCGACATGAGAACAGGAGCATAACAAAATTATACCATAATAGTTTAAGAACAGAAGATATTAAGACCATCATAACATCAGTGATCGATAAGAAAATAAAAACTTAAGAGTAGGAGAACAGAACAGAGTAAGAACACAGGAGAATAAACACATAAGAACAATGGCGAACAACAACATGAGAGGTGAAGAACTTAAGAAAAAATAGAATAAGAAAATAAGACAATAAAGACATAAGAGGTTACGACCTGAGACAAAAATGGACAAAAGGTAATAAGAACATACGAGAATAAGAATATTATGAATAAGAACATAAGTGAATGTGAACTAAAGAAAAAAAAAACAGAATAAGAAAATGAGGGAATCGGGACATCAGAAATATAAGGCATAAGAGAATAATAAGATAAGTGATTAAGAATTCAAGGGAATCAGAACACAAGAGAATATGAACATTAGAGAATAACCTCATAATAGATTAGGAACCGGCATGAATAACAGAATAATAGCGTAGTTGAATAAGACCAGAAGAGATCAACTACATAAGAACACTTGGGAACATCCAATGAAATAAGAGAAAACAGTACAATGAGAATGACAAGACCAAATAAGAACAGGAATGAATGGGAGATGAGGAACATGAGAAGATAGGAACAAAAGGGAATAACAGAATAAGAGACTTAGAAGATACGAGATTAAGAATATAACAAAATATGAATGTAAGAGATTTAGGGAATGTTGAAACAAGAATAACTAAAGACCTTCAGAGGTAAGAATTTAGGAGAATAAAAACATCACAGATTAAGAGGGTAAGGACACAAGAGAATAATAAAAAACAGAACACAAACATAAGGGAATAAGAGAACATGAGAGTATGAAATTAAGACCAGAGGAGAAAAAGAACAAGAGATCACAAGAGAATAAGAAAATAAGACCAAAAAAGTGAATAACTACATACAGGATTGAGAACATGATAAGAAATTAAACCATAAGGAAATATGAGAATAAGAATGCATGAGCATAAGAGAAAAAGAACGTAATGAATAACATCATACGAAAACTAGAAAATAAAAAGATAAGAGAATAAAAACAGATTAGCATAAGAGATCTAAAGTATGAGAAAAGAAGGGATTAACAGAGTAAGACCATAAAGGAATCAGCGAAAAATAAGACAATAATATAAGACCAAAGGGGTATAAAAACAGAGGAAAATAAGCGAATAAGAAAATACGCTTTTGAAGAAAATAAGGACAGCAGAGAATCAGAACAGAAGAGAATAGGAAAAGAAGAATGAAAACAAATGAGAAAATTAGACATGATTTGGAGAGGCCGGTGTTGGACTGGGGTGTACAAAGTTAAAAATCACACAACACCAGGTTATAGTCCAATAGGTTTAATTGGAAGCACACTAGCTTTCGGAGCGACGCTCATTCATCAGGTGATAGTGGAAGGCTCGATCGTAACACAGAATTTACAGCAAAAATTTACAGTGTGATGTAAAATAAATTATACATTGAAAAGTTGATTGTCTGTTAAGCTTTTCATCTGTTAGAATACAGTGATAGTTTCACTTCTTTCATGTATAAATCACAAAACCTTTTTTTTAAGTTGCCTTCTCGGGTTAGCTGTTAACAATGGTGATAGCGAGACAATATGTTGAAGGTGTTAGCCCTCATGTTCTCTGTCTATGACCTGATGTTTAGATTGAGTCTAATCTAAAAAGTGAGATGACAGAGTTTTACATAAATTCATGCAGTTTTTGAGCTCAGAGTTCTACATGAATGCATGCAGTTTTTGAGCAAAGTACAATGTAACTCTGCAAATATATATTTCCCCAAAAAATATACGTGTGCATGTGAGAAGATTAGAGATTACGAACACAAGAGAACAAGAATATCATGGAATATGAATACAAGAGAATAAGATCATAGGAGATGAGGAACAGGCATTAACGATTGAATACAAACACACATGAAAAGTAGATTCTGAATATAAGTGAATAGGATCATCATTGAATAAGAGAATAAGATTAACAACCAAGAAGAAAGAGGATGGTATATAAGGCAATAAGGAAATAATGGAAAATAAAAGAAGAGAATGTGTGAATAAAATGATTTAAAATGTTAATGGCTTCCCTCCCGGTTAAGTAAGCATTTCGCTGAAATGCCACTCACCCAGCAGTACATTAGTCTTTGGCATGCAGCTTTAATAAGCTGTCACACAGCCTCCTGTACATAAATTAGTTCATCTCTCACGAGAAGGTAATACCGAAGTGTAGCGTCTCTGTTCAAGGCCCCTCCGTCCTCATGCTTAATGTTTCCCCATTGTGATGTATTACTCGAGCATGTAGCTTATTTGGTCAAGCGTGAAAAAGCCCCGGCAATTAGTTTACAATGTTCCTCTAATCAAGGACATCTGTTATTGATCTCTGTAAACAAAATGTTAGGTGGTAACTTTCACTCCTGTCCACTTCTGGAATACGTATCATTAACTAGAGCTGACTCCGAGAGCTGGGTCCTGATTTGGGACCTCCGCAAACCATACTGGCACTTTTTATTTAATGGTCAGCCTGTAGCTCAGCAAGGATCTTGTATCCCATCTAACACTTTAACTTGCTGCTGTACCTCGAAGTCTTACCGAGCCACTGTTAGGACGGTGAGGCTTCCCACTCTGCAACGCGTTAATGCTTCAGGTCTGCCTCCCTAGATTTTGTTCAATAGAAAGGGATAAAGAATAACTGACGAAACGACAAACCAGTCAGTTTGACATCGGAGTCAAAAAACTGATGGCAGACCTAACACGGGATAAGGTATATATACAGGTAGAGAAAACTAAAGTAATTCCAGACAGTCAAACATAGCATTGGGAAAGGCAGTTCATGCTTGAAAAGTTTCGTTCATTTCATTGACGAGGTGACGCAAGTAGCAGATCACGATAACGCTACGGATGCTGTACATTTGGACTTTCATAAATGTTTTGATACGATTCCTCATAGCAGGTTAATTAACAAAGGAGGAATGCTTAGGAGTGGTGTGTCTCTGGCAGCATGCAATCGATGTTGGCGAAAGGAAATGAAACAAATGATAGTTACAGCTGGTCATTTCTCACATTGAACATGAGTTGAAAATGGTGTTCCCTTGCAAACTGTTGGGATCTTGCTTTTCTCTGATTTGGAGTTGCTTATTGATCTAGATTAAAGATGATACAACGCCAGTGAGAGTTGTGAATTGTGAGGACGATGCTGAGAGACTTAAGACGGACTTTGAAAATTTGTTCAAATGATCAGTTACCTGTCAGATGAAATTTAATGCAGAAATCTGTGAGGTACTACAGTTTGGTGTCAGAAACATATAAAGACAAATTGGGCTCAAAAGCACACTTTTGAGATTAGTACAGGAGAGGACAGAATCATTCCACATAATTCTCTGAAGGTGAACAGATAATTTGAAATATTATTTCAGAAGACTTGTAGGATGTTTGAGGCTTCAAATAGGGATCTGGAGGAAAACAACAAGTAAATAATGATGCCACGTCGCTAAAAATCATTGGTGAGTCCACGTTTAGCGTATCGTTTTCAATTATGGCGCCAATTTAGGCCCTGGAAAGAGTACAAAGGAGATTTCATACAATCGTACCAGAAAAAAGCGTTTAGTTACAAGGAAAAATTGGAGACAGTGGTCTTGTTTTTCTAGAAGCTGAGAAGATAAGGAGGTGATCCCAATGACGTAATTACAATTATGTATGATTTTAATCGTGTAAAAAGCATATTTTATTTCGATTAATTAATATGTCAGTGACGTGTAGTCGTAACTTCAATATTGTTCGTGAGACTACGAGGAATGAAGTGAAGAGGAGCTGGCCAAAGTTCAATGGTGCAATATCTTAGCAGGGGTGACAGTGGAGAAACAATGGCGGGTATTTCTGTGTATAATGCAGAAGTTGCAGGATCAGTTCATTCCAAAAAGGAAGAAAGGTCCTCGGAGGAAGCCTGGGTGACCGGGGCTGACGAGGGAAGTTAAGAAACATATAAAGTTAAAAGAGAAAAAGTATAACATAGCAAAGGTAAGTGGGAAAACGAAGGACTGAGAAGCTTTTAAAGAACGAAAGAGCATTACTAAGAAGGAAATACGCAGAGAAAAAATGAGGTACGAAGGTAAACTGGCCAATAATATAAAGGAGGATAGTAAAAGTTATTTTAGGTATGTGAAAGGCAAAAAAAATGGTTAAGACTAAAATTGGGCCCTTTCAGACTGAAACAGGGGAATATATTACCGGGAACAAAGAAGTGGCAGAAGAATTGTGTTCAGATCTGTGTTCACTGGGGAACACACAAGCAATTTCCCTGAGGTAACAGTAGCTGAAGGACCTGAACTTAAGGGAATTTATATTTGCCAGGAATTGGTGTTGTAGAGACTGTTAGGTCTGAAGGTTGATAAGTCCCCGGGGCCTGATGGTCTACAACCCAGGGTACTGAAGGAGGTGGCTCGAGAAATCGTGGATGCGTTGGTGATTATTTTCCACAGTTCGATGGATTCGGGATCAGTTCCTGCAGATTGCAGGGTGGCTCATATTATACCACTTTATAAAAAAGGTGGGAGAGAGAAAGTAGGAAATTATAGACCAGTTCGTCTGACCTCAGTGGTGGGAAACATGCTGGAGTCTATTATAAAAGATGAAATTACGACACATCTGGATAGTAGTAACAGGATAGGTCAGAGTCAGCATGGAGTTATGAAGGGAAAGTCATGCTTGACGAAACTTCTGGAATTTTTGGAGGATTGAACTCTGAAGATGGACGAGGGAGATCCAGTAGATGAGGTGTACCTGGACTTTCAGAAAACTTTTGATAAAGTCCCACATAAGAGGTTGGTGAGCAAAGTTAGGGCGCATGGTATTGGAGGCAAAGTACTAACTTGGATGGAAAGTTGTTTGGCTGATAGGAAACAAAGAGTAGTGATAAACGGCTCCTTTTTTGGAATGACAGGCAGTGACCAGTGGGATACAGCAGGGATCAGTACTGGGACCGCAGCGTTTTATAATATATGATAATGATATAGAAGATGGTATTAGTAATAACATGAGCAAATGTGCTGATGTTACTAAGCTGGGTGTGAGGGTGACATGTGATGAGGATGTTCGGTGATTACAGGGTGACCGCGACAAGTTACGTGAGTGGTCAGATGCATGGCAGATGCAGTTTAATGTGGATAGATGTACGGTTATCCACTTTGGTGGCAAGATCAAGAAGGCAGATTGCGACCTAAATGGAATCAATTTAGGTAAAGGGGCAGTACAGAGATATCTGGGTGTTCTTGTACACCAGTCAATGAAGGTAAGCATGCAGGTACAGAAGGTAGTGAAGAAGGCTAATAGCATGCTGGCCTTCATAACAAGAGGGATTGAGTATAGAAGCAAAGAGGTCCTTCTGCAGCTGTACAGGGCCCTGGTGAGACCACACTTGGAGTACTTAGTGCAGTTCTGGTCTCCAAATTTGAGGAAAGACATTCTGGCTGTTGAGGGAGTGCAGCGTCGGTTCACGAGGTCAATTCCTGGAATGGCGGGATTACCTTACACTGAAAGACTCGAGCGACTGGGCTTGTATACCTTGAGTTTAGAAGGCTGAGAGGGGATATGATTGAGACATATAAGATTATGAAAGGATTGGACACTCTGGAGGCAGGAAACATGTTTCAGCTGATGGGTGAGTTCCAAACAAGAGGACACAGCTTAAAAATACGGTGTAGACCATTTAGGACAGAGATGAGGAGAATCTTCCTCACACAGAGAGTGGTGGGTGTGTGGATTGCTCTTCCCCAGATTGCAGTGGAGGCCCAGACTCTGGATTCATTTAAGAAAGAGTCGGATAGAGCTCTCAAGGATTGTGGAATCAAGGGTTATGGTGATAAGGCAGGAACAGGATACTGATTAAGGATGATCAGCCATGATCATATTGAATTGTGGTGCAGGCTCGAAGGGCAGAAAGGCCTACTCCTGCACCTATTGTCTATTGTTTAAGAGAAACATCATTACACAGAGAGATTTGCTGAGTTGTAATGCATTGGTTGGGAGAGTGTTGGAGCCATGATACATAGAATGTTTCAAAAGAGAGTTGAATATATGTTTGAAAGGGATGAAGATAGGGGACGACCGAGGCAGCGCTGGACAGTGGTACAACCTGGGGAGCTCTTTCTGGAGTGGGTGCAGATGATCACCTGGTGCCCTTCTGCCCTGCAAAACTCTCTGATTTTGTTATTATTTGCCCTTCCGTTCCTAGACTGTGAGTTTGACCTATTGTTTAATAATGCTCACCGACAAAAGCAAGAGAGATTGTACGCTTGTTTATTTCAATTTCTCCGGCCCAACTAATCCACCTGTGCTTCATCACACTTTTTATTAAGTAATCTTGAAGTGTGTTACTGGAAAGGTTCTGAATCTCAGGTACCTTCTATGGAGAAAGAACCAGACTTAACATTCGGGGAGTTCTCGGGGTTTCGAGTTCATAGTGAGATGGGAAGAGTTTAGGGGATATGTAAGGGGAAGGTTATTCACAGACAGGGTGGTCGGTGCCTGGAATGCGTTCCCAGCCGAAGGCGGTAGGACAAGAATAAAGGCGGTCAGTGAGATGTACCTGTACATACGAATGAATGGTCAGGGAGAAAGGGAATAGAGCCATACAAAATAGGCAGCAGGTTCAGATAGAGGGTCTGGATCCCCGCAGGCTTGCAGTTTCGAAGAGCCTGTTCCGGTGCTGGAAGTGTATTTGTTCTTTGTCATTCGGGTGCAGTATCCATCTTCAGATTTGTTTGCATTTAGGAAAGATACATATGTTAGAGTAAGTGTGGGGGCGGGCTTGAGGAGTAAACGATAGGTAGCAGTGTGCCCAGAGAGTGAGAATTGTGCAAAGATAATCCTCACAGAATGAATAGTTCCTAAAGGGGATCGTTGTGGGCTGACAGCATAATACAGTTTTCATAGTTCTGCGTGCAAAAACGAACTCTCGTTATAATAGAAGCAGTTCATAAACCCACACAGGATAGCAAAAGTACAGGAAACGTTACCTGTTCTAAGTCGAACAAACCACATAAAATTACAAAAATATATCTCCCAATGGGGTACATGTAAGTGTACAGCTTCAGTTCTTCAAGGAAAGAGGCGATTTATTGAATCTTAACGAGAACACAATTCAATATCTATACCTTTAACTTTAGTCCTTCTGTCAAGAGAAACGACCCAATCATAACTCCAAATAGGTTTACATGATCATTCTTTTCCGTTTCATTCATGGGTCACAGTCAATTCAGAAAAAAACAAACTGTGGTAAATGATCATTCTTATGACATTTCTAATTGGTCGTTTGCGTCATCTGACTTATTATGTTGTTGCATTCGATCGTTTCTTTTCATATGTATGGGTATATATGTGGTTGTGAGAGGGAAATAATGCGGTACATTTCTTCTGGCTCTGTGTACTCTTATCAGCGCACTAAGTTGTCTGAGAAGATGGTTCATCCAGTCTTATTTCATTACAG
Organism: Chiloscyllium plagiosum; assembly: GCF_037043375.1. Lineage (NCBI taxonomy): Eukaryota > Metazoa > Chordata > Chondrichthyes > Orectolobiformes > Hemiscylliidae > Chiloscyllium > Chiloscyllium plagiosum. The sequence goes on from NW_028270152.1 coordinate 96,597,623, forward strand.
TTGTTCTTGACTTCCTTCCGGAAATATTCCTCCACTGAAAGTGCAGGAAAGATGCATGGTACAACAGAAACTCCTGTAATATGACTGCACTTGTTTATACAAACCTTTCAAGTTCCATTAACTGCCATTAAAAGCACATCATTCTGAACTTTTGCAAAAAGATCTTGCTATTTAGGATGCACTGGAACCTGCCTTATTTAATATTGCACAGGAGCACAGGTTGCTTAACTTATACAAGACCTTTTCTTTCAATGCAGCAATATCATAACCGAGAAAGCAATTTCTGGATCTTGCTCCCCAGTTTTGTTCTTATTTGACGAATATTTACACACCTGCCTGTTCGATTTCTTGCACATTTCAATACACCCATCTCTTTGGCAAGACTTCCATCACTTCTTCTTCCACATTCCACATTCTCATTTTTTGCCTTCACATGTTTTTTACGAATCTCCGCCTATTACCCATCTCACTCTCCGACCTTGTAAGTTTAAATCCCCTCCAACATATTTTGTACTCTTTGTGATGAGGAGAAGCCCATCTCTTCAGGAGAACATTGTGCTTGCGCGACAATGATCCCAGTGTCTGAGAAATCAGAACTCCTCCACTGTATGTCACCCCTCAAGTCAGGCTGATGGGTTTTGCGTAAATGGTGAAACTCGTAGCATGCAAAACATTTCTAAGATTTTTGTCACATTACTACTATGGATACGTTCCTGCATTTCAATCTACAACTAAATCCACGGAACGGTTCCTGCATGTTCTGCACGCTGTCCATCGCCATCTCATTGGTTCCAACATATACCCCAATGACTGACCTTTTTACTCTAACTTATGCAATCATTTTCTTTATGATTCAAACACTTGCACCCGGAGACAGGACATCATAAGGTCCTCGCGATGTAGTTGCAAAACTAAACGTAGTTTTTTCGAACGATTGAGTCACACACCATGACTAATCTGCCTTCCAGCTGCTCCGTTTTTTTCCAGCGTATCCTCGACACAACGGTACTGTGGTTTTCTCTCACGTCATCACCCAGAATCACTCAAGTTGCTCAACAAATCGGACTCCAAAATATAATACATATGACACAGCACCAAGGATACTGTGTTTCCTGCACCTGCTTTCTCTATTCCCTTGGCGAATGGTCACCGGTTCACGTGCCATCTCTGCACTGATCCTTGACTGCTTCTCACGATGTCACGTGATAACCCTCTGGTTGACTCTTCCAGAAACCTCTCTCTTTCTTGAATGCTGCACAAAGCGATAAGTTGATTCTCCAAGTCAACCACGTATTATTCAAGAACTGTAACTGTCTGACACTAAAGGCAGATCTGACCATCCTGGATACCTTAGTAATCCAAAACCTCACACGTTTTATATAGCCCAAATAACATAAGCTTTCCCCGAGTTTCTGCCATATTGGAAGATCAAGATGATGCAACATGCTGATGACCTGCTGTCCCTTAAATATGATCAGTTGTGCTAAGGTCTTCTCTTTCTCTCTCTCTCTCTCTCGTTTCAGCGAGGATGGAGGAAGGAAAGGAAACATTACATTTATCTAATTTTGGGGCTTCACTGTTTTGTGTCGCTGAATCCTTCAAGGGGCCTTTCACAATTATGATGAGCAAGGCAACCTCTCTCAGAATGCTCAACAGTCTCTTCTCAGTGCCACCTTCTGTTGGATTTTCTTCCTCCTGTTGAATACAACTCTCCTTCAAAATCATTATGAAGTTGGCAAGCGAGGCAGCATTTCACAGAAAGCATCTCAGTCATATGATGCCGTTGCCCTGCATGCCTGGAGGTCAGAAGCAGGAAGAGAGTGGTGAGATTGTGGGTATTTACAAGAGATCTTCAAGTATTGGGGACGAAGTAGGTGAGAGCATTGGTGTGCAGATCAAGGAAACTCGCTGGGCAATTTGTGTTGTAATATTTTGTGATTTTACATACGTTAGGGCGGACTGTGAGAAGTGTAAAGTATGGGACAATGAAAGCCAGAAATGTCGACAAAGTACGTTGTATACGTTTCTGGAATAGTACATTTCCAGTCGTACCAGACATGGAATTGCCCGGAATCTGTTTCTAATAAATGAGGCAGGCCATGTGAAGAACAGCAGAATGGTGGAGCATTTGGAAAGTAGTAATCAGAATTCAGCAAATACTGAAAATTGTTTGGAAGTGGGTCGAAATCAGGCTATGTTTAAGATCCTCGGCTGGATCTTAGGCATCTAAACTTTGAACGTGACGAAGCTGATTAGTAATGCATTATGGTTGATAAATCATTGGATGAAAATGGGAGAATTTCAAAAGAAAGATAAATATGGTGGAAACTAAATATGTGCATATGAGTAATAATTGTAGTCGACGTAATGATAGAGTGAATAAATCACCATATCGATGGGAATACAAGGAAGAAAAAGGAGGCATATTATACATTCTGCAATATTAATTGCACTAGAAATTTGGAAGAGATTCGGAAATGCTGGAGAGAGGCTAAGGCTGGAATAACGTGAAAATGAGCTCTGCAGATGCTGGAGAACAGAGTCGAGAGTGTGGTCCTGGCAAAGCACAAAAGGAGCATTCTCTGAAGTTAACCAATAAAGCTTAAACAGTTGTTAAGAAGTCGTTTTGGATCCTTGGATTTATCAGTGTGGTAAAATGCTGAAAAGGAAGAAGTGCTGCTACACCTCTAAAAAAACATTTGTCGGAACCAGGTCTCTGGCTCAGTTCCTGGTACCTTACTTTACGAAGAATATCATAAACCTGGACAGAGGACAAGGGATATTTCCTATAATTATTCCAGAAATAAAAATTTCCTTTGGGAAGGAAGGTTAGAAAGGTTTATTCTGCTTGGAGCAGAGAAATTAATAGATGACCTTATTGGACAGCCTAATATTACAGACAATATCTACAGTGCAACGAAGGACATTCTGTTTCCACAAAATGGTGCATTAGAAACAAAGGAGTAAAAGTATCAATATTGTAAACAAGAGAGCCAGAAGTGAGGTGAAGAGATTCTTCTTTACTCATACAGTTATTCGAATTTGGAGTGTGCTGTCCAGGAAAGTGTAAGACAGATTCCATATGACGTTTCAAAAGAGATTTGAAAGTGACGACGTCAGAGGCTCCGAAAATCGGCTAGGAGAATAGGCTTCGCTGATTCGCTCTTTCGTGAGCTACTTTATACACATTGTGTTTCATAGCTTTCTCTTGATCTGCGAAGTTTTATGATTGTATGTTGCTTTAATTTTTATTGTGGTGCATATTTAACCATACTATCAACATTTTTCAATTGTAAAGGATGCAAAACATGTCTTCTTTTGTATTATACTTGCACGTGGAACTGGCATGAATTTATTTGGCGTTTGCATGAAATGACGCATCTTTTCGACTCTCTCCATATGACATGTAGCAACTGTTCTAGCCCATCGCCTAACCGTTTCGATTACCGTAGATGCTCTATTTCTTACTGCAGAACTTTTGACAGACAATTGATTATTTTTCTGAAGTGAAGCAGGATTTGCAATAAAACAACTTGCACAGAATCGTTCAGAATTGTTGATAGAAGCACAAAAAACAATAAGATTGGTTTCAGTGGTGAAAATGTCCGAACAAATATTTTGTAAAGGAGCTGAGGAGACTGTTTCCCATTCTATTTTGAAATATTAATATCATGACGCATTATTTAAATTTGAGAGGCCACTCACAGATCGAGGTTTTCGGTCACATTCCATCACATTTGAACGTTTCAGATCCTTCTGCGGAGTCAACAAGAAACTGAATTTGCTTGACTATTGGCTTTGCTACCTTGAATTTGCTGAGTTTGCACCCACTGCATGCTATTTCAAGAGATTGATTAGGCACTCTGCAGGATATGAAACATGACTAGCATTTCTCTCTTCTCAATTTGTCCTGTTTAAATCCAGCAGTGATCGTGGTGAAAGGACACACCAGCACCTTCCGTATCTCCTCTCGGAACTTGTTCTGGGAGATTGCGTATATGAAGACATTGTTGCAGGAACTGAGCAACTGAAGCATATTAACCATCTCTTGAATGATTAACCGTGGGTCATTAAAATCCAGGCCAGATAAGTAGCCTTCACCTGTAATTCGCACGTGGAGAAAATGCCCGAGATAGCTTGCGCACAAGAGGAGGAAGCTGATGGAGATTGTGAAGAGCAAGACTATGGACTTCTTGCGATTGGCCATCTCCATATCACCACGATTGTCGGCACCCGGAGCCTCCTGCATGCTCTGCTGGCTGCTAAGATGTGCCTTACGGTCAAGTTGTTCAGAAGTAGGATAAGCAAGAATGGTAGAAAAGGTGTTAAGGTGTGGTCCAACCAGTCATAGACTTGCCAGATTGGCCAAGTATAGAAGATCACTCGAACGTCACAAATACAAGCCCACTCCATTCACAGTGTACAAAGGTTGATAGATGAAGTAGAAAGGGATGCTCTTGAAACAGCTCAAGGCATAGACTACTCCAATCACCAACGATGCAGTTTTCTCCTTGCAGTGTCTGGCTTTCAATCTCTGGCAACAAATGGCTACAAAGCGGTCGAAGGTGAAGGCCACGTTCAACCAGACTGAAACATCCCGGCTGCAACAGACCAGCACTGCACCGAGTCTGCAAGCAAGCGTGGTGGACAGGTAACTCTCCCGAAAGTAAATGCGTCCAATCCGTTTCAGTACAACAGCGGTAACGATGACAATGAAGTCACTCACTGCTATTGCCACCAAGTAATAGGTGATGCACCGGGAAAGTCCACACCGTCCTCGGGAGAGGATTGCAATTGCTATCAAGTTTGCTGTGAGAGGTATAGACAGAGATATGTTATGATGCCTATGCCACCAGCTTTTGAATCATCTAATGTATTGCTCAAGTTTACCCTTTAAGATTCTGGCTTTGTCAAATCCGTTGATAAATGTTCAACATCCAGTGCTGGATTAATTACTTTTCAGCACATGGAGTCAACACAAACTACCCCTTCATAAATTCAACGCCCCCCTCCCCACCTTTGACAGTGAACCAATACTCACGTCTAGCTATCAAAATAAGCATCTGCAAAATGCAAAATATTTGCTGCGACGTTTTGATGCAGACCATGTCCGATCCATCCAGAAACACTATGTTTGCTGATGTAAACGATGTCTACATCCAACAGCATTTCGATGGAACTTGCCAACTTTCCAATTAATACATATCCTCGTCACTTCAATCGGTTTCATATATTGTTACGAACTGAGGTTACAGCTGATCGCTAAATCTGCCATTTCTTGAATTCCTGACATATGTCCAAAAGTGGTGATGATGTCTTCCACTGCCCATACCATATATTGTGCGATTTCATGTCTCAATGGCGCCATCGTTCCATCTTATTTCCAATTATCTGTGTAATGTTATGAAATATTTAAGCTTTGTGCACTGTGTTCTATTTTATCCTTATTTCTCTCATTGTGACCTTCATTTGTTTTAGGTCTCATGAAAGACCCCTTCGTATTTAAGGCAATTCTCTATGGATCAAGTCAAACCCGACGATTTCAAATAGAAATCAAAGATTAGCAACCATCACTCATGATGTCAGCGTCAACCACATCGAACACAAATAAAATAGGCTGACCCATTACAAAACCCATACGGAAAATACTCCATTGGTAACATTTTGAATGCATAATCCATTTTTCTAAAATTGCATTTCCACTCAATTCTTCAACCCTTTCTGAAATTCAATGGTTGAAAATCAAATACTGCAACGACTACGTGCCATGAATGAATAAAGGAAGTCCCTAAATCTCATTAAAAATCTCCATTGTGAACGTACTAGATTGCAACATTTGCATCGGTCCAGTAATCAAAATGTAGATTGCTATGCCAATAAACTAAATTATATTTGATCTCGCAACGATCAAGTGGAATTATTGTAATATAATAAACGCACAACCCTGTCGTAATCCGTGTTTCTGCATTATGACGGGATTCTTTTGTGCAACACCAAAAACGAAAACGCAATGCTCTGAAAATAGTGGATTAATATTAATAGAACCCCTGTAATTTTAATTTCTATTTCAACCTTAAACTGTATCATATCATAGAATGCAACCATATAATTACCACGTGCTCACATTAACATACAATTGAAAAATTTTCAATACATATAAGAACATGAGCTTGATCACGAATAGAAGACCCAACACTTTCGTAATTAAAAAAAAAACAAAGTTTTGTAGTTAACGTTATTTACCAGGGACACCAATAAGTGCGAGAATGGTGTAGCAAATGGCAAAGAATGGGCCATTCGCTGCACCGTGCATTGTCTTTCAAAAAGTGGAAGTACTCCCGAAGCTTCACACGTTATCTCTAAGACGCAAGCAAATCATCCCTCATTTATTTCGAGTAAGCAAGTCCACAGGGGCAAATAACTGACAACACGTGCATTCAGAATATTTCATTGAACCAGCGTGTTAACTCACCCATGAGTGCCCAACTCTCTTTCACAGCAGAAAGGTGAATCACCTCGAAGAACATCGACGTATATTTAATGTTGCAAATGCCAAATTGCCACAGACCATGCCTGCATGAATCCATATCTTAGAATCGCTTTTGTTAAATGCTGATACGTGGCCCTATCACAATTTTTTGTTTCTTATCATCATTGAGATATTCCCAATTAATGCACATTCATAGGTATCCGTTTACAGTAGTATTTGGCTCCTCATCAGGTGTTCGAGTGTTTTATATGATCATGTTGCCCAATGTCATTATTGACTGCAAATCCGCAGCATTGATCCGAGTTGACTTCTGGCTAATTAGGAATGGGCGATAACTTCTGTCATAATTACCAAAACATACCTCCCAGAAATGATGAAGAAAGAAAAAAAATCGAACTATTGTTCCTGCTCTATCTGAACTTTCACGGCAAATATGTATCTTTTGTCATATTCTTTAACACAACAAGGAGACATTCGTTATAGGTCTTCCTTCTGTGCCTTCATTTGTGTTCTTATGTGGAAATATTCAGTTTGCAAACAATGCTATGAAGTAACAGTTAAATCCGCAAATAATTATGAGAGCTTGACATTGCTTGCCATTGACTGCTGCCGATGGATGCGTCAGTTGTAGAGAGAAAGTACCTGGAACCTAGGATTATGTGGCAATAATCATTTCGTCTTCACTGTCAACGGGTTGGTACCAGGGAACTGGAGAGTGGCGAATGTTGCGCCCCTGTTCAAAAAAGGGAACAGGGATAACCCCTGGAAATACAGGCAAGTTAGAATTACTTCGGTGGGAGGCAAAGTAATGGAAAGAATACAGAGGGATAGGATTTATGAGTATCTGGAAAGACACTGCTTGATTAGGGACAGCCAGCACGGATTTGTGAAGGGTAGGTCTTGCCTTACAAGACTTATTGAATTCTTTGAACAGGTGACCAAGCATGTGGATGAGGGTAGAGCAGTGGATGTAGTATACATGGATTTTAGTAAGGCATTTGATAAGGTTCCCCATGGTAGGCTTATGTGGAAAGTAGGGAAGCATGGGATAGTGAGAAATTTGGCCAGTTGGATCGAGAACTGGCTAACTGGTCGAAGTCAGAGAGTGGTGGTAGATGGTAAATATTCAGCCTGGAGCCCAGTTACAAGTGGAGTTCGGCAGAGATCAGTTCTGGGTCCTCTGCTGTTTGTAATGTTTATTAATGACTTGGAATAGGGAGCCGAAGTGTGGGTTAGTAAATTTGCAGATGATACGCAGATTGGTGGAGTCATCGACAGTGAGGAGGGCTGTTGTCGGCTGCAAAGGGACTTAGATATGATGCAGAGCTGGGCTGAGGAGTGGCAGATTGAGTTCAACCCTGTCAAGTGTGAGGTTGTCCAAATTTGGAAGGACAAATTAGAATGCGGAATACAGGGTTTACGGTAGGGTTCTTAGTAAGGTGGCTGAAAATGTGTTGCTGGAAAAGCGCAGCAGGTCAGGCAGCATCCAGGGAACAGGAGAATCGACGTTTCGGGCATAGGCCCTTCTTCAGGAATGAGGAAGGTTTGTCCAGGAGGCTAAGATAAAAGGTAGGGAGGAGGGACTTGGGAGAGGGGCGTCGGAAATGTGATAGGTGGAAAGAGGTCAAGGTGAGGGTGATAGGTCAGACTGGGGTGGGGGCGGAGAGGTCAGGAAGAAGATTGCAGGTTAGGAAGGCGGTGCTGAATTCGATGGATTTAACTGAGACAAGGTGGGGGGAGGGGAAATGAGGAAACTGGTGAAATCCGAGTTCATCCCTTGTGGTTGGAGGGTTCCTAGGCGGAAGATGAGGCGCTCTTCCTCCAACCGTCGTTTTGTTGTGGTCTAGCGATGGAGGAGTCCAAAGGCCTGCATATCCTTGGTGGAGTGGGAGGGGGAGTTGAAGTGTTGAGCCAAAGGGTGGTTGGGTTGGTTGGTCCGGGTGTCCCAGAGGTGTTCTCTGAAACGCTCCGCAAGTAGCCGGCCTGTCTCACCAATATAGAGGAGGCCACATTGGGTGCAGAGGATGCAATAGATGATGTGTGTGGAGATGCAGGTGAATCTGTGGCGGATATGGAAGTTTCCTTTGGGACCTTGGAGGGAGGTGAGGGGGGAGGTGTGGGCAAAAGTCTTGCACCTCCTGCGGTTGCAGGGGAAGGTGCCGGGAGTGGAGGTTGGGTTGGTGGGGGGTGTGGATCTGACGACGGCGTCACGGAGGGAGTGGTCTTTACGGAATGCTGATAGGGGAGGGGAGGGAAATATATCCTTGGTGGTGGGGTCCATTTGGAGGTGGCGGAAATGACGGCGAATGATGCGCTGTACATGGAGATTGGTGGGGTGGTAGGTGAGGACCAGTGGGGTTCTGTCCTGGTGGCGGTTGGAGGGGCGGGGCTCAAGGGCGGAGGAGCGGGAAGTGGAAAAGATGCGGTGGAGGGCATCGTCGACCACGTCGGTCATTGAAGAAGGAGGCCATCTGGGTTGTACGTTTTTGGAACTGGTCCTCCTGGGAGCAGATGCGGCGGAGTCGAAGGAATTGGGAGAATGGGATGGCGTTTTTACAGGGGGCAGGGTGGGAGGAGGTGTAGTCCAGGCAGCTGTGGGAGTCGGTCGATTTGTAGTAGATGTCCGTGTTGATTCGATCGCTTGAGATAGAAATAGAAATGTCGAGGAAGAGGAGGGAGGAATCTGAGACTGTCCAGGTGAATTTGAGTTCGGGGTGGAAGGTGTTGGTGAAGTGGATGAACTGTTCAACCTCCTCGTGGGAGCACGAGGCGGCGCCGATACACTCATCAATGTAATGGAGGAAAAGGTGGCGGGTGGGGTCAGTGTAGTTGTGGAGGATGGACTGTTCCACATATCCTACGAAGAGGCAGGCATAGCTGGAGCCCATGCGGGTGCCCATGGCTACTCCTTTTGTTTGGAGGAATTGGGAGGATTGGAAAGAGAAGTTGTTCAGGGTGAGGACCAGTTCAGTCAGTCGAAGGAGGGTGTCAGTAGTAGGGTACTGGTCGGTACGGTGGGAAAGGAAGAAGCGGTGGGCTTTGACTCCTTCGTGATGGGGGATGGAGGTGTACAGGGACTGGATTTCCATGGTGAAAATAAGGCGTTGGGGAAGCGAAAATCATGGAGCAGGTGGAGGGCATGGGTGGTGTCCCGAACGGAGGTGGGGAGTTCTTGGACTAAGAGGGACAGGACGGTGTCAAGGTATGCGGAGATGAGTTCAGTGGGGCAGGAGCAGGTGGAGACAATGGGTCGGCCGGGGCAGTCAGGTTTGTGGATTTTGGGCAGGAGGTAGATGCGGGCGGTGCGGGGTTGTGGGACTATGAGGTTGGAGGCGGTGGATGGGAGATCCCCCGAGGTGATGAGGTTATGGATTTTCTGGAAGATGATAGTTTGGTGGTGGGGGGGTGGGGTCATGGTCAAGGGGGCAGTAGGAGGAGGTATCTGCGAGCTGGCGTTTGGCCTCAGTGGTGTAAAGGTCGGTGCGCCAAACTACTACCGCGCCTCCCTTGTCTGCTGGTTTGATAGTGAGGTTGGGGTTGCAACGGAGGGAGTGGAAGGCTGCGCGTTCCGATGGTGAGAGGTTGGAGTGGGTGGGAGGGGTGGGGAAGTTCAGGTGGCGGTTAATATCGCGGCGGCAGTTGGCTGTGAAGAGGTCGAGGGCAAGTAGGAGGCTAGCACGGGGTGTCCAGGTGGATGGGGTGTGTTGGAGGCGGGAGAAGGGGTCGTTAGAGGGTGGGCGAGAGTCTTGGTTGAAGAAGTAGGCACGGAGGCGAAGGCGGCGGAAGAATTGTTCGATGTCACGCCGTGTGTTGAACTCATTAATCCGAGAGCGTAGGGGAATGAAGGTGAGGCCTTTGCTGAGGACTGATCTTGCATCCTCCTTCTTAGTAAGGTGGAGGAGCAGAGGGATCTTGAGGTCTATGCTCATAGCTGTTTGAAAGTTGCCACTCAGGTGGATAGAACGTGTAAAAAGGTCTATGGTGTATTAGCGTTCATTAGCAGAGGAATTGAATTCAAGAGTCGTGAGGTGATATTGCAGCTGTACAGGACCTTGGTAAGGCCACATTTGGAGTACTGTGTGCGGTTCTGGTCGCCTCATTTTAGCAAAGATGTGTAAGCTTTGGAGAGGGTACAGAGGATATTTAGCAGTATGTTGCCTGGAATGGCGAATAGGTAGTACGAGGATAGGTTGAGAATGCTAGGCCTTTTCTCATTGGACCGGCGAAGGATGAGGGGTGCCTTGATAGAGGTTTATGAGTTGATCAGGGGAATAGATAGAGTGGACAGTCAGAGACTTTTACCCCGGGCACAACAGAGTGTTACAAGGGGACATAAATTTAAGATGAAGAGTTGAAGGAAAAGGGGGGATGTCAGGGGAAGGTTCATTTTCCAGAGAGTGGTGGGGGCGTGGGCCGAAGGGCCTGTTCTGTGCTGTAGAGTTTAAATTAGTTACAGTGTGGAAACAGGCCCTTCAGCCCAACAAGTCCACACCCAGATCCCCTCCCCTAAATTTACCGCTGCACCTAACACTACAGGCAATTTAGCATGGCCAATTCACTTAACCTGCACATTATTGGACTGTGGGAGGAAACCGGAGCACCCAGAGGAAACCCACGCAGACACGGGGAGAATGTGCATGACTCCACACAGTCGGCTGCCTGAGGCGGGAATTGAACCTGGGTCTCTGGCGCTGTGAGGCAGTAATGCTAACCACTGTGCCACCCAAGCCAATTTCACCCTCTTCTGTAGTTGACAAGATTCGAACCTGCGTGGGAACGCCCCAATGGATTGTAAGTCCATCGCCTTAACCACTGGGCCACAACTGCAGATTGACTATTGTTCTATGTTCTATGTTGAAGTGATGAGTTATGAATCCATTGGGACTGCGGTTTGCATTTCGTCAGATCGCAAATTTCAAAGGTCTTCCAGTTGTGTTCATTTTGACAGACTGAAAACCCATATGAACCAACGCACATTTCTCTCAGGTCCAGTCATTTTTTTTGTTGATGATCAGCAAACTCGAGTTCTGAACCAGAAGGGTACCAGACTCAGGGGGAAATATTTCGATATATCTCCTGAGAGTTCCATTTGCTTCACGTCGGCAAGGTCCTCCGACAAAACTCAGCTTTCGGTGGAGCACAACCTACTTCTCCAGATAATGAGAATGTTTTGTGGTCAGTTGGGATATGGAAAGGACAGTGAGCTGAAATAGTTGTACTCGCTGCTCTTGTGCAAATTTCAATTTCCAAAATGCACCGACCCAAAACCTGCAGTTTCCCCACGGGATGAGAACGGAGTTTGATAGTCTGGAACTTCCCTCCTCTGCAATTGGCGATTAAGGGGTAACCTCATTGCCATGAGCAATTGAAAGGTCAGAACACACAAACGCTGGAAACTGGGACTGCATGAGATGGATCCTTGATATTCTTCATCGAGACGATGTCACAAAGGGTCATTTTCCATGCCGTATAAACACACTGACAGGGAGAAATTGATCTGGAAGCAAATTGATCGCAACTGAAAAGTTAAAAACGGAATCAGTGAGAAAAGACAGAAGAGAGCCGTATTTTTCCCTGATAGCTTATTGGGGAGGATTTGGTGCTCTCAGATCCACATTCAGTGTTCCATTCACGTTCAGGGAGTTCGAATTCATGAATTCTACTAATTTATCATGAAGACACTTGTTATGAAGTTGAATGCGTATTCTGTACCGTTAAGAGAGAGTGAATGTCTTTCTGAACTTACAAATATCCGCCACATGACTAACCAGCTGTCTCATAGTGTTCAGGAAAATTGAAGATGTGGCAGATTTGGCTGTGAAATAGATAAATGAGTTTGTTACCTTTTAACAATTCGGTCTTTCCTATGCCCCAGGAAATGCAAACCCAATTCAACTTGAATTTATGGCTTTTGCCAACATCCAGGAATTAGACGATCCAGTGCTGGAGGCATTAAAAAGACAGGTAGCTTCAAAGTCCGACAGAGTAACTGATATCAAGATTGTAACTGTCAACGAAATACTCTCGATCCAAGGTACCTTTATAATTTGAAACATATTTGCAGTAAAAGGACGAAGTTGATGCAAGGAGACCTTCAGCCAGAAGAAGGAAGATACTGACAACCACAGCCCCTGCATCGATTTAAGATTAAGTTGCTATAATTTCAATAAATGTTCCATTGGAACTGGACAATGTTATTGAGTTAGAGGCAGATAATTAGCACTTAAGAGAAAGCGATGGTTGATTTGTGAATAGTTGTTAAAATGAATCGATACCCTTTTCTTTAAATCGTGGAATTTTGGAGTTTTGTATCACTCATATTTTAGCATATTAAGAGGCGAGAAGAGGTAATCTGGGTGTTCAGTTTAATTAATAGAAAGGTTCACTGCCGTGTCGTTACACATCACTAATGATTTCATTTCAGAAGCAGCATTTTCGCTGAATTGTCTCAAGCTTCATTCCGATTTACATAAATCTGAACAAATTCAAAGAAACTCAGTGGTCTGACAGAACCGATGGAGAAAACAAAGTTAACAGGGACCGTTTGTTAGATCTGGGGTCGTTATTAATGGCAGCCATTACATTTGTTGGTTGTTCACCTTGTAATTCCTATTTCTGCCTATCTCCCCGTTACAAACCAACAAGCTATGACGCACGTGTTTGCGGTATTCTAATGTCGTGATGGGTCACGTGTCTAACGTTGGGTACGAAGATTGTCAGTTTGACTCCTACCTGGAGTGGAGCGTTCTGCTTTCCCATATTTGAATTTGACAAATTTCCTGACGGAAATTTACTGACACATGTTCGCTGAGTGCTGTCTTTTCAGGCTCCTTGGGTCAGTGAGATTTTGAAATTTCTTGTGCACATGAGAAGGTTGGAGGCTCTATCCCAGCTCACTGCCCGTTTAATATCTCACCTAACCACAACGGTTGTCATTGTCTGGGGAAATGGCTTGCGTTACACCTAAAGTTGCCTTTTGTCAACGACTTGTGTGGGGGTTCAAAGACTTGACGTGAAGGACATAGAGTGGATATAATCGTGAGGCATCTACCCCTCTTGGGCAAACGTCTGCGTGAGTTAAAATGAGGACGTGTTACTTAAGGAGATTATAACGCAATGACACCAATTCAACTCAGGCTCATTATTAAGTCATTTACGATCGCTAGAGGAATACTTTCCCATTTGCCCTGGAAACACCAGAGCACACGAGGCTCTCAAATAAATACTGGAAACGTGCAATGGAATAGATAAATGGCTGTGAGCCACACCGAACGATGGTCCACATCTGCAGCGAAAATGGTCACAAAGTAAATGGCAAACACAGTGTCCAGGAACAAAGATATCACGGCACGTGTTGGCCTCCCTGGTAGTCTCGTGGTCAAGATGCGACACTCTCACCGCTGCCACCCGGGCTTGATGCCCGGTCATGAAATAGGAGTTCGGTTCTGTTCATTCATCATGGTGACAGGCATTTCTGATGGATTTTTAGAATCAGGAAATATTCTCTGCAGTTGGCACGTAATTGATATTGTTGCAAACACTGCTAAGGTTAACATTAAACAAAGAACCGTGAATGATGGAAATCTGAAAATAAAATAGGAATTGATAGAAATTCTCAGTAGGCGTGGCAATATCTGTGAGAGAATCATCGTTAAAGTTTCAGATGGACAAAACAGTTTTGTTATTTTTGCGATATGATAATGCTGGAGAAATCATCAGTTTTATCTTGCAAAACAGCATATTTATCAAAATCTATCAAAAGCTTAAAACCGTCAAGAAAAAAAATTGAAAATGGTATAGCCGCTCTCATGTTGCGTCCGTTGCCCTGAGCTGGTAAAAGGCTTTGAATAAATGGTTAGCTCTTTTCTTTCCGTTTCTGATCGTTAGCAAATTTGTCGAATGAAGAATTGAGCCTTTCGCTATGTACCACAATACCTGCCTCTATTTGCAAATCTTTATCTCTGCATATGGAACTCGCCCATTTTTTCACTCTCCAACTCTGGATCCACATACGTCATTTCCGATTTCTGCTCTGTGTAAACTCTGAAAGCTGGACACACTTTGAGGTTGGAGCTGCTGAGGAGAACCCCCGACCCCTCCGCCTACGCACTCCTAACCCTCGACTGCAGTGTGCAGAACAGGACTGACGTGCTCCGAAAAACTGCCTCTTACTTCTTTCTCAGGGAAGGAAACATGGATTTCCTCAAAATATCATGAGCCTTTAGATTTCGATATACAATCCACAGACAACTGCAAAGTAAACGCAATGTCAGCACAATAATAGAATGACAATGATGTCTTTATTGTTGGTGTAACATGAAAGAATGGTGACTGGAGATAATGAGAATGATCAATTTGTCAGGTTTGCCATGACTACAGCATTCTGCAGTAAGTCTGCATGTCTCCTGTCTCAGCTCGTTATTCCAACCAAACTGGGAATGAAGGAGTGAGTGTAATACAATTCGAGAAAGTGAGGTGCTCGTGGTAAGGGGAAAGAAAGGCCAGGTTGAATTTATATTGACCAAGAAGTGCAAAGAAACCCGCGAGTTCCATTACACGACTCTCAAAGTAAATTTGAACATTGAGTCAGTAGTTAATAACTGCAAATACAATGATGGTATTTATTTTGCGAGAACTTGCATATGAAAGGAGGGATTTATTTCTGAGGCGCCGTAAGACTTTATTCAGAATACGTTTGGAGTGTTATCTGCAGTTTGGATCCCATATCTCCGGAAGGACGTCCTGGCCCTGGAACGAATTAAGTGGACGTTCATGAGAATGGCCATCGGAATTTAAAGCTGAAGATTTGGGGAAAGTTTGAGGATACTTATTCTCCACTCGATTCAGTTTAGAGGAATAAGGACGGATCCAACTGAAACAAACATAATGCTCAATCGGCTGGACCGAGCAGATGTTGAGAAGATGTTTCCATTGCGAAAACAGACGAGTACACGAGGGCACAATCTGAGAGTGAAGGGAAGAACTTACAACGCGAAGATAAGGACAAACGTCTTAAGCCAGAGAATGGTGAATGTATGGAATTCATTGCCACAGAGGGGTGTGCAGGCCAGCTCATTCAGTGTATTAAAGACCGAGATGGATAGGTTATTGACTGTCAATGAGATTTAGGGTTACAGGGAGAAAGCTGAGAAACTTATCAGCTATCACTGAATGCTGGACATGATTTCTGCTTCTGTCTTATTTTCTTTTTGTTGATACTGACATAAACCTGCTACTAGGGAATTTCGTAGTCATGAAAGTGGCTGGGTTTGGGGGTTCACGAAATTTCTTGTTCAGCTGCAGCCCAATAAAACCCCTCTCAGTCACCATCTCCTCCTTTCAGCCAGCTCTCGTCATCAGCTCCCTACCTCCCCGCCATCCCATGGAGCCCAGAGTCCTTTTGGCCACACCGGTAGCCAGACACAAGGTCATTTGTTGATCAGTTGGGGCATTTCACAAATAAATATCGTAGCTTCCTACTCACCTGTTCTGTGTGCAGCCTGAGAGGCTAGCAGATGCTTTCAGCTGCATTTTACAAACTGCTCTGTGATTGGGAAAATGAAACTCTGTTGTAAAAATGGAAGCATCAGAGCTATTAGAAATACATGATCAAATCAACCAGAAGCAGCATGATTTTGTGAAGAGGAAACCATAGCTGACACGTTTATTAAAATACCTTATGGAGTTAGCAGCAAGATAGATTTTGGGGAAAACAACAGACAGAATATGTTTGGATCTCAAATATTGATTCTGCATGGTATTGCATGTGAGATTAATTCAAAAAGGAAGAACCCTTGAGCTAACACTGCTGAGGAGAAAAGTCAGCCAAGGATATTGATCAAGACTTAGGTAATGAATTGAAGACACTCAGATGAGGCTAAAAGAGCATCTTTATGATCGCGAATTGTTACATGTAGAAACCTACGTTCATCAGTATTGAAGCTACATCTATTTAAAATAAATACTAACCACCAATTCTCTTTGCACTTCTTCCAAGTCACGTGTAAAATCGAAACGAAAGCATTGTAATCAAGTTTGCAGAACACCAAACGGACAGGGAGGCAGCTAGTGAGGATGGGATAACAAATTACAGAGGGGTATAGACAACTAAGCAATTGGACAAAAAACATAGCGGATAGAATATGGTGTGGGGAAAAATGGAGGTTTATGCATTTGGCAGGACGAATCGAAGAGGTGAATATTAATTCAGTGGGGAAAACATGCAGAAATCTGCAGTACAGAGAGAATTGTGGAGCCTTCTGTTGAAAGATGAAAAGATCGCATTCACCTTCTGATGGTAATAAGCAAGTTAAATGATATGTCTATCTTTTCGTAAAACAGCACAAGATGCACATCGCCTTACTTCAGGAATAGCAGTCCAGAAAACATTCACAGGAGTGATGGCGGACATGAATTGATTTGATTCGAGGGATGAGATTATCCAGACTGTTTCTGACATTATCGATGTTTAGAAGAATGAGACAAGACGTTACTGATAGGTAAAAAAACAATATGAGGGGTTTACCGGGATAGATTCAGGGCTATTGTTTCTACTTGTCTGCGAGTCTTGGACCAGACGACATTATCTCAGAGAAGGGAGTCATATATTTGAGATAGAGATGTGGAGGAATTCCATCACTCAGGGTGCTGAATCTGTGGAATTATTTTCCGCAGTGTGCTTTCGAGATTAGCTGATCAGTGTATCTCAGGCTGAGAGAAACAGATTTTTAATTAGTAAGGAAATCAAGGCTAAGTAAAAAAGGCAGGAAAGTCGAGCTGACGATTATCACATCAGCCCTGATCTCATTGAATGGTGAGATCAGACTGTATCGGTTGAATTGCCCATTCTTCACCTCTACTTATCATGTTTTCTTCTTTTACTGGGCTCTCACCAGTCCCTTTTTAAAAATGTTTTCAACTAATTTAACAGGGGAGGAAGATTTGCAGTGAGGAGTCTTAAAACCAAACATCACTTCTGTATCTGACGCAGATACAATTTTTTATAGCCTGAATATCATTGGATTTTGAAAATGGAAGGGAAAAACATCATTCACAGCGGGGAGAAACCGTAAACGTGCTGTCCGTGTGGACAAGGCTTCAACAGAACATCTGCCCTTTCACAACATAAATACGGTGGTGAGAGGTCAGTCTTCTGTTCCGACTGTAGGAAAGCATTCACACCATCAACCACCCTGCTGAATCAGTAGCTATTTCACACAGATGACAAACCATTTAATTGTCCAGAAGATGGGAAATGCTTTAAAATCTCTGGGTCACTGATATCCCATCGAAATGCACACCGTGATGAGATATTATTCAGGCTCTCTCACTGAGGAAATTTGTTCAAACAATCATCTGATCTCATTGAAGACCAGCAGATCCATACTGGGATGGACCATTGACCTGTTCAAAATGTGGGAAAACATTTCATCGGAAATCCACCCTGCTCAAACAACAGCGAATTCACACAAAGGACGGACCTGAAAATTGCCCGGACTGTGCCAAGTACTGAAAATGCTCTGGAGCTCTGATGTCCCGTCAACATGTTCATACTAATGACAGACCGTTCGGCTTTTATCACTGTGGGAGTGAGTTCGAATGTTCATCTCAAATGCACAGCGACCTCACACTGGGGACAGGCCATACACTTGCACTCAGTGTGGGAAGGGATTCGCTGCAATATCCAAAATGCTGAAGCAACAGCAAGTTCATGAGTAATGACAGAGACTGGAGTTTACTGTGAATATGCACATGTTTCATAATGTCCATCCATCTCAGCCATACGATTTGGTTTCAAATCAACTCTCCTATTAAGCTCCGTCAAAGAGATGAATTCTTTTTTTTTTAATTGATGATCGAATGATGCAGGTTGGGGGCCTGTTTCTGCTGAAGTTAGGGCATGGAGCATATAACATAGTACATAGAAAACAAAACATAAAATATTGAACAATATAGCACAGTACAGGCCCTTCGGCCCTCGAAGTTGCATCGACCTCTGAAAGCAACCTTAAGCTTATCTCAACGACTCTGTTCCAATGCCATCCATCTATTTATCAAATGACCACATAAATGCCCTGAAGTTTGAAGAGGATAAAAGCGAGTACTGCAGATGCTAGAGATTGAAGTCCAGTGTGGTGTGCTTGAAAAGCATAGCAGATCAGGCAGAGTTCAGCAGAACTATCCTGCAGAAGACCTTTTACCCAAAACGTCGATTCTATTGCTTCTCGGATGCTACCTGACCTGCTATGCTTTTCCAGCACCAGACTCTCGCCCTAAAATTGAAGAGTTTGGTACTTTTGCACGAAGGGTATTCACACCCTTACTACGGTCTGAGGAAAGAAGCTACTTCTGAAATCTGCCCCATATCTGCCTCCCCTCAGTTCAATGCTGTGTCCCCTCGAGTTAGCCATCATTACCCGAATTAATGGGTTCCCACTGTCCTCTTTATCTCCTCCTCTGATCATCGTGCCTGTGTCTATTAAGTTACCTCTTAATCGTCCTCTCTCGAACGAAGATAGTCTCAAGCCACTCAGCCATTCCCCTGATGTTCTTCACTTGAGATCAGACAGCATCCTGTTAAAAAGAAGTCTGTGTACTGACGACAAAAACAAAACGGAGTGGCTCTGATTGAATGCACAGTATTATTGATCTGCTTATTGACGATTGAGTACAACCTGGTTGCATTGTAGTTACTGCCTTGCATTACTTTGCTGACAATGGAGAGTTCATCTACATTAGTAGAATAATCGGTGGGGTTTATTTGTCCTGTTTTTGTGGACTTGACATTACCAAGACCAGTTTTAAAGAATGTGCGTCAATCCGAATGTTGGACCAGGTTCGCTGTTGTGAAACCGATAGCAGTGCACTGAATATTATGACCATTCATCTTAGGACTGAACAGCAGGCCAAGCTCAAAGGTCCAAATGACTGCCTGCTCTTCCGATACGTTGATGCTGGAGAGCTTCAGAGGGGACTGATATCGAATTGTACAGATTTATATCATTTCGCATTTCTGCCTGGAGATTCTTGGCAATACTTTTGCGTTATCTGTTGCACGCATTGTGATGGGATCCCCCATCTTCCTTGTGGAGAGAAACTGTCTTTGAGATGGGTTGCTCCTTTCCAGTCCATCTTGTTTAAGTGAGCACAGATTTAACTGTCTCACTCAGTGGCCTGCACTGTCAATCGGCTCAGCCCCGCTCCTCGCACACTCCGTGATTGGAAGACAAGCCACCTTGCCCCCTAAACTTGCTGTTCAGTCGCTGCTGTCAATCATCGGCCCAGCAGAGAGTGGTGTGAAGTGGTTGCGCTGGAGAATACCGGCGAGGGCGACACAAACCACGGGCTGCAGCTGAATGGACTGGGCCGAGGCATATTTACAGCGTGAGGCGAGAAAATACCCGGCATCTGCCGGAAATTTAAAATCAGACGATTTTGTCTTTGCTCTGAGATGGAGTCAACTGCAGGTTTTGTTCAGGAAGCAGGCCATGGGTTAGCAGTCGAGGTTGAATCTGTGAATTACAAGAGAGCGTGATATTGTCGGAATGCAGATTGGAACAAGGATTGGAAACACTGCCTTAATTTTGCCCAACACATATTTGAGTTTATTACTCAGCATGAAGAGAATGAGAAATCAGGATTGACTAGGAGACTGCTTCCAGATGTAATTGAGAATGCGTGAGGAAAAAATGAACAAAGGATACTCCAGCAGGTTAGGAGAAACTACCTAGCCATATCAGGCTCCAGCAATGAGAGATTTTAGCCATGAAGTTCTATTGGAGAAGGTTTGAAAAAGGTTTACAAAGTCATGCAAGTTCCGAACAGAAAAGATAGTGATAGACTGTTTCCACTCGGAAAAATAATGTTGACAAAGCAGTGGAGATGTCAAATAAATAAAAACAGAATTAAATGTGAGGTGAGAAAGAAACTTCACACAGCGAGTAATTAGATCAAGAATATATTGTATTCATGCGGTTCCTTTCAAGGACAGTATATAACGTATAATCAGACACAACGTACATCATTACCTGGAGAATGCTAGGAAATTGCTGAAAGTCAGAAAGCGTGGACGTAGCACTGTGGTCATGCAATGATTTGAATGGCCTCCTTCTTTCCTTAACAATTCTGTGAATCACAATTTAGAATTGAATCTACACACTGTTAGTAAGGAATATATCACTCGTTCGCCCAAACATCTCTGGACACTGTTGGAAAACCACCTAAACTACGCACCTTGGACTGTGGGTCGAAACACACACACACGTGGGAGAATGTGAAAACTTCACACAGGATTCACCGAAGGCTGGGGTTCAAATCAGGTCCTTGGCACGTTGAGGCAACAGTGCTGAACACCATAATATTCTACTGGAAAATTCCAGCATGTGGACTCAGATTGGGCGTGCTCGTGAGCAGACTGTGGAAAGAAATTGGGCCAGTTACACAGCCTTAAAGTCAATTGTTTGCAAAGGTTGAGGGTTACCACTCAAAGCGCTTTTGTGATTCTTTAATGCTGGCAAAGAGCAGTCTGATTTAACAGTTAACTGACTTAAATATCAGGGGATTTTCTGTTCAGTCAAGTTGCATCTTCTTACAGCCAGGGTAAGCATCATGGATCTTACTGCTGGAGAATTTGAAGTCAACTGATACTTTTTTGCCGGTGATCTCTATTATTACTATTGTCACTTTCCCTTTCTTGACGGCCTGTCAATTGGAACATTGCCTGCAAGAAATATTGTCCAATTATTGACTGTTCTGGGAATGCACAGTACAGAAACATGCAGGCATCTTATACCAATATTCTTAGAACTACAACAACAAAACCGCTAACTAACTGCATTCCTGCACCTTAATTATGAGGCAGCTAATGATCTTGGTTTCAAACAAAGCCGATGATGATTAATTTTCCTCAGCTCCACACAGAACAACACAGGGAAAAATAGAGAAGCAGTAATATTACAGACTTATACACTCCAATCATCTACTGTCAGTGAAAAACAAAATCCATTTTCATTTGTGGTCTACTGCAAAACCTTGGGATGTGAGATTCTGAAAAAAAAACTTGCATAATGGAATTGGAGTGGCCAGTTCCCGAATCTCGGCTATCTCTGATTTGGTTGGAATTCAGGTGTGTGTGTGTGTGTGTGTGTGTGTGTGTGTGTGTGTGTGTGTGTGTGTGTGTGTGTGTGTGTGTGTGTGTGTGTGTGTGTGTGTGTGTGTGTGTGTGTGTGTGTGTGTGTGTGTTTTACTTAAGGGGATGGTTGAAAGTATTATCATCATTAAATTGGGATAGACTGTTGTGTTTTCGGTTAGGACAGAATTCTTCAATATCTTGATTTATGCTCTTTCTATTTCTTTCAGTAATGTTGTAAATAAATTCAGTTTGGCATAGAACTAAGTAGTTCTACCATCTGATTCTCTGTCGAATATCCACTATACACGTACTAAAAATCAAAGAGCTAAGTTAACGCCCGGGCTACTTTCTTGATTTGTTTTGAGGGTTCTTTCCTGATCGAGCTTGTGCCACAATAGTGAAGACCAGGCTGCGGGAAGTAGCAGACACGAGAGATTTGGAGCTGCCTCCTTCCGTGAAGAAAGAAGAAATAATTACAGCAGTATCTCAATATTCATATTTTCTGGATACACTCACAGAATCTTTCGAGAAGGCTAATGTTAAATTGGAAATGAAAAGTTGCTGTTCGAGGCAAAAGACAACTGAAGGGAAACGGAACTGAAACCGTTTAAATTACGATTAAAATTAGACAGAGAAAAAAAATCTTTTGAACTTCAGAAATTGGCACTTGGGAAAGTCAGCATAAAAGGAGGAAGATGAAGGCTGAAGGCAAGCTTAGTGAGGGTGAGCAAACCAATGGTAGTTAAAGACCTGGAACTGATCTGTTTAAATATATTCAATCATTGCCTTAACCTGATTAGAAGGATGCAGAAACGTATTTTACTTCATTTGAATACGTGGCTAAACAAATGCAGTAACCAGAAATCATGTAGATTTTGTTGATCCAAACCACATCTGCAGGTAGAGCGAATAAGGTATTCACATCACTGTCACAGGGGGTATATGAGGCATATGAGGAGGTGAAGTAAGACATCTTAAGTGCACATAAGCTTGTGCCAGAAGCCTACAGACAACGTTTCAGGAATCTAAGGAAGGATCCTGTTTAAAGCAATACTATTTTTTGAAAATCAAACAAAGTGATTTTGATTGGTGGATAAGAACTTTAAAAATAGAGCAAATGTACAACGTTTTCCAGAGACAATTATTGTGGAGGGGTTCAAAACTTCACCTCATGACGTAGTGAGAACTCATATCGATGAGCAGGAAGTTGTCCTGCCAAGTTCGCAGCTGAAATGGCTGTTTATTACAAGCTTGACCATAAAGTACCACATCTTCTTAAAATATACATCTGCAAAGGTAAAGTTTATTCGCTTAGGGCAGGGGCAACAGGTAAAGAGCTTACAATACTGAGGGACACAGAATCCTCTCAGTCTATGATGTGAAAAATGTGAAGTTGCTTACTCCTGAAGCAGAATTGCCAGGAATGATACTATCAACGGGAATTCACGGTGAGGCAAAAAGCGCTCAATTATGTAATTTGTGGTTAGAGTGTCCAGTAAAGAGTGCAGATTTCATGATAGGAGTACAGGACAAACTCTCAGCTCCCTGAAGACTATTTGTACTTGCTCATGATATTGCTGTTTCACAGATTGCAGTGCTGTCTAACGTGGTTGAAAAGCAAGTGGAAACTCATGGAACTGGGCAATTGCAGGACACACATCCTGAAATCTTTCCTGACGATGAGGTAAGGAAGTCAAAAATTCATTAGTAGAATCAGGACAGATCAAAGAGTACAGGTAAGAAAGTTGTTTGATCAGATGTTTGGCACAAATTGCGAGCAATAGATGACAATGCAGACATATTTAGCTCAATTAAATTAATTGAGTTACAACAGGAAGGTGAAAATTGAAAGCAGTTTTATCAAAAGGCACACACAGAAAATGAATTCAAACACATCCCGAAATATTTTTACCATAAAAATGGTGTCTTCGCGAGGAAACGGAGAGAGTAACAGGTTCAGGTAGATGAGAACTGGTCAGAAATTCATCAAATCGAATTGTCAGTTGTGTACAGAAAGGATGTGTTGCAAGTGGCGCATGACCTACCACTTGCGGATTATTTAGTAGTGAGGTAAAGACAAGCTAAAATACAGGATCAATTTTACTGGCCTGGACTGCACAAAAATATAGTTGAATTTTGCCAGATGAGAAATGCCTGTCAGATATTTGGAAAACTACAGGCGGTAATAAAACCTTCACATCTGATACTTATTCTTGCATCTGCGAAAACTTTTAAAGGAGGCTTAGATACATATTTCCCCTACCTCAGGTAAAAAGTTGTAAATCAGGATGTGTTAATAATACTGGGTGTATCGACGAGATTTCAAGAGGCCATTCCAATATTCAATATCAAATCTAAAATGATATCTACTCAACTATTTCTCCCAATACAGATATAGTCAGATCAAGGGTCAAACTTCACATTAAAATTATTCAACGAAGTTATGGACAAATTAAAATTACAATAATTCAAATATACTGCATACGATATGGAATTGCAGGGAAGGGGAGAAAGGTCGCATCACACATTAAAGATCATGTTGAGAGTGTATCATCAAGACTATCCAGATGGTTGCGATCACAGATGCACCATATGAATTGGTTAAATGCGTCCATTTGAATTGGTTTTTGGGCATGAAGTGAGAAGATCGTTTAAAATGTTTCAGGAGAAATGAGTAAGTCAGGATTCAGAGACCAGGTATTTAAACACTCTTTTTCCAAATTTCAGGCAAAGATTAAATAGAGAATTGGAGTTGGCTCGACACTACTTAAAAATATCGCAGCATGCCATGAAACAGGAAGCAGATAAGAAATCACAAATATGATGTTTGCTATAAGCGATAAGGTATAGTTGTTACTTAAGTGACATATAAGAAATATCTAAGTTCACAGCTTTCTGAATTGCACTTTCCTCAAATTAAATTTGTTAATGAGGAAGTTGTCAAAATTGGGATAAATTACTGAGTTACCTTCCAGAGGAAATAGCGGGGAGTCGCAAATAAGTTGGCAAGTCACATTGATTGTCATTTGATCTCTCAGGTTGAAGTGAGAATGACCTTTTCTTAATTTGTCATCTGTATTATGGTAACTTTATCTTGGAATTCATTTGAAATACTTTATAACAAATGGTAGAAATTAATATCCTTCCATACTAAAGTTTGCACAGAATTTAGACGCATTCTCAGTGAAAAACAAATATTTAGATGTTTAGTAAATAATGCCGGGCAGCTAGCAAATGCGTGGCAAGGAATAAGAACTTAAGCAGCATTGTAAATGACCTAAGGTAGATAATGAAGGCATCCATTAGACATCATGTGATTACAGGAGTACGTACACTTGACTATACAGTTGTCCATCAGTGATCGTGTTTTAGTAGATCATGTTTATAGATTATTTGGATGTGGCTAACACTGACATCAATATTGCATGCAATTATTGTATTGCAAAGAGTATGATTCGTAGCATTTCGCTTTGGAACTCAGACGGAATTGACGTATGCTCCCAACTGCATTTAAGAGGGCAAATATGTCCCACAAGAAACGCCGTTTTGGAGTCGTCTCCGGTCATTCTTACGTACATGGTATCAGAACACTTAATAAAGATTGTTTGTTCTGAGCAACACAGCACTGAAGATTCCTATTTGACACTTCACTCTCCAACAGCCTCTTTCCAATTTGTAGGGATTTTACGAATGTCACAATACGTAGGGCATTTGCCACAGTAATTGGAACCATCGTCTGCATTAGCTGACAACAATTTGTGAATGATTTACAAAGGTGATGGCAGAATAAAAAGATAAAACGAATATAATATGCTACATAAGAATATAAATAGTGGGGCATGGCGAGAACTAATGTTTCAACAGAAAATCATTTGAATGTTGCAATAATACTGAGCAATTTCAAAGCCAAAATGAAAATGTGTCGATATGAATATGTGCATAGGAGGTTTTGAATCATTGACAAAGGTTTACTGAAGTTGCCACGAGTGAAGGTGTATTCAATCGCTTCCAAAGAAGTATTCGCTAAAAAAAAAATCAGGATATTATAAACAATATGAACAATATATGGATCTAACGTAGTTTTTTTTCTTTCCAAAATTATTACGTTTGATCTGATTTTAACAATAACTTTATTTCCATTCCACTCTTCCCCATATCGCTTCAAACGTTGAGCCATAGCGAGTCATAGAACATAATGCCAGCATACAGCAAAGAAACAGAACTTCCACTCTTGCTCCTATGTGCAGACCACGTTTCCCGAACATAATTCATCTCACTTGCCTGCATTTGATTTATATCCGACTAGAACTTACATATTCATATTACTGTCGAAAAGTTCATCCCATGTCCGAATCACCGTTTGAGTGAAAGCCCCTTAGGTTTATTGTCATTTTATTTCATCTCAAATGAAATAAAAATGCCTTCTCAGTTTGAATACCCCTACATTAGGGAAACGATTTTCGCAATTCATCTTACCTTGGGTCCTCATGATTTTAAAAACCCGTGTAAAGTTACATCTCAACCTTCTGTACTGAAATTGCAAATGTTCCAGTCTATGCAGTTTGTCCATATAACTTAAATCCTCCAACTATGGCAACACCCTTATCATTCTTTTCTGCGCACTCTTCAATTTAATAACATAACTTCTGTAGCAGGGCGTTTGGAACTGCACAAAGCACTCCAACAGTCGCCTCATCAACGTTTCATGCATTCGCAATCTCATGTTCCCACTCCTGCACTCAGTGGTCTGAACAAATAAGGCATAATCCATTTTGACCCATCTCAATCACTACTTTGCTGTCACTGCCATTTTGTTTACCTGCCTTCCCGACTCAGTTGTCACCAATTCTGGTTTGTCGTGTGCAGCTCGCCTGTGAACATTTCTCTTAAGATCCAATCCCCACCACATATTAGGTTAATTCTTCCAAGAGGCACAAATAAAACTCCCCACTGTTTTCGCTCCAATTCCGGTGCAACTCTTCTTTTGTTCAGGTCCTACGAAAACAAAAAAGCAGAGAAACTTTAAGCCCTCACTCATGGATGATCATTCCACATACTTCTTATGAACGAAGTTACTAACCTTTACTCACTAGCATGCAGTCTCGTAAGAATTCCCGACTATCATGACAACTAAATCCCCTGCCTTGCCGCTTTTCTTCCTCCCCCGTTGTGCAGCAGAGCAACTGGTTGCTTTGTGTACGTGGTTCCCAATTCTTCTGTGTGAAGTTATCATTCCCAATGTTAAAAGACTGTATACATTTTTAGACATGAGATGGTCATAGAGGATTTTATTTCCATCTGCCATTGGACACCCATGTCTTACCTCCCTATGTTCTCCTCACCTGTGTATAAACACCTGTCTGAATGTGTTATTCACACCACTCCCAATATCATAGATGCTCTGCGGTAGATTAAACCGTAGCTCCAAATCCAAAATGCAGTTAGCCAAGAACGTTTGCTCATTCATATACTGGACACATTGTCAACACCAATATCCATGAATAGCAACATAACACAGAAGGGGGTTTTCACAGTGCTGGCTTTCGTGTCGTGACTTCACGTACTTTTTGTCAGGTCCGTGTATATTTCAAAATAAAAACATTTCAGAACAGGTGTAAGCGAAAAATAGTCACTGATCCAGAATGTCACACTGATAATTTCTCGCAATATTGCAGGAATCTGAAAGAATAGTATAATTTTACCAGACTGAAGGAGATTATTTGACACATCGTTTCTGTGAGGAGAAAGTGAGGACTGCAGATGCTGGAGATCAGAGCGTAAAAATGTGTTGCTGTAAAAGCGCAGCAGGTCAGGCAGCATCAAAGGATCAGCCCGAAACGTCGATTATCCTGCTCCTTTGATGCTGCCTGACCTGCTGCGCTTTTACAGCAACACATTTCTAAACATATCGTTTCTCTGTCAGGCCCAGGAAGAGTTACCCAGCAAGTCCCATTATCCACCATGCTCTCTGCAGACTCAATTCCCATCACATCCAAATATTGTTTCAGCTCAATTTGTAACCTTATGTGGAATGCAGCTTCAACACTTTCCAAGCAACATAATACATCTCAAAACAATTCCCTGCTGATAAACGTTGTTTTCTGCCTCTGATTTCACTCGTATCTCGATTACTGATAATCTTGTACTTATGACCCTACTTACTGACATCACAACTAGTGGAAGCAAGATATCCTTAATTATTTTGACAAAACTCTGCATAATTTCAAGCTCTACAGATCCAAGGAGAATATGTCTAACTTCATTCATATTTTCCTGTGCCTAATATCTGGTGTCATTCTCGTAGATTAATTTTTCACTCTCACCTGACATTTTTCACTTTACCGTTAATAGCATCCCCAGTCCGAGCACAATATGTCACGAATGTGGTCCGATTACAGCTTTGAAGAGATGTAGCAACCTCTCCTTGGTTTAATCTCTATGCATTTGTGTATATATCCAAAGATCCGACAAGCATTTGTAATGGACGCTCGAACTTCCTTGGACTCGTTTAATATTATGTGCACTTGCACCCCAAAGTTGTTGTTATACTTCCTTCAACGTTGCACCATTAATTCTGAATTCTTTCTCGTTATTTCGTTGAGAGAAATGCATTTTCGTGCATTCCTCTGCATGTACATTCTTCTGCCAGTTGTCAGTCTACTTGACTAACATGTCAATGTCCCTCTGAAGTCGCTTCACGTTATCTTCATATTGCTCTACTCTCCTTTGTTTAGTACAGTATGCAAATCAGGAGATTTTGCTCTCAACACCCACCTCTAACTCGTTAATATAAACCCCAACATGGGCCCAGAACTGATCTGTAGATGCACCACTTTCCCCTTGATTCCAATTTGAGAAATGGCAATCTTTTAATCAGTTTGTGTTTCCAGGCTTTTCGTTAACGTCTTATCCTTGCTGCCAACGACCCATCAAATTGTTCTAATTTGCTTACCAACATGCAAAGTGGCACCTTATCAAGTGCTTTCCATGTCCCTCATTGACTGTCAATGTCAACACGCTGAATGATATTCAAGAGGACTTGTCAGCAATTCGTTTCTAAGCCAGATTCTGATGGGGATACGGAACCTACTGATTTAAGGGTGCTAAAGACAGAAACAATCATATAAATTATGACTTATTTACGTTTGCAATTGCTATGTGAATGCATATAAGACTGTGGGACTGGTGCTGAAAAAGTGATTGCTTCTGACAAGAGCAGACGCAATGCACCATATAACCTTTTCTCTGTGTGGTAGAGCTCCATAATTTGATAACGAAGACGCGCCACCCTTTCATGTGACTGGGCAAACCTTCAAATACTTTCACTTGATCTTTCGCAGAACTGTTTTGCATGGACACACAAAATCACACAAATGTAAACTCAGATAACTGTTTCCACAGAACTGATAATTTTCAAAACAGTTCTATAGCATCATCAAAGTTTAAAATGTTTCACGAATAATGGCATAAGCAATCGAGGTTCAGTTCAGGAATGAAAACATTTTCTCTCGACAGGTTAAACAAGCGTCCTTTTTCAGTTCAATTCACTGAATCTTTTCAACTATACCAAAATAGAGTTCTTTGCGTGACCATTCCAATTGAAGAGAGAATGAACAGAAAATCTCGCGTTACAAGAACTGAGACATTACTCACTTTCAGAATTATGATCTGCATGTCAATTGAAGTAGAAAGGAATAACTTTTTTTTCCAATTCAGAAATAGAAAACAGCGAAAATCATTTGTATCAGATGTAATAATTGTATCAGTGTTATATTTTCTCAGCGAATGAATCTCTGAATTAGGGGTGGTGCAGTCGTTCAGACGTTTGCACTGTTGCCTCACAGCATCAGGGACTAAATTGACTAGTTTCGTCCAGGGAATTACAGAGTAGTGGAAATGAGAATACGTTGGGTGTCTGATTCCATATGTGATGCACTTCGGATGGTCATCCCAAACTCGATATGCCGAATGGCCTCTTCCCACACTGTAATGTTGCTATAGATTGAGTTGAAAACAAATTAATATTTTGTTGCCACATTTTCGTTCAGATCTTTGTGGCAAACTTCCATACTTTTATACCTCCTCGTCTCCAATTCTCCTATTTCTCATTGTGATGATGCTGCTCCCTTAACAAGGTTACATTGACCTTGGTTTTTCATTCAGGAGTTCGGAAATACAAAAGACTCCGAAATGTTTGGGGTGGATCTCCTTGTGATTGCTGTCAATTTTAAAACACAACACTTGGATAATGAAAGGGGAGTGACCAGTTCTCCACGATCAGCATTACCCTGGTTTGATTAGTTTTTGGCAGTGTTTAAAACATTTCAAGAAGTTAGCCCAGACGCTAAATTTCCTCTTTGATTTAAGCTCGTAAACAGAGGATGCTCCAGTAGAGAATTAGCCGGTCAGAATACTATGTAGTAAATAGGAAACTGAATTTATTTGCAAGGTTAATCAATGAAACACAAAAAAACAGAAACCCGACTACAGAATATCTTATTTCTAACCAAACCCGACTGAATATCGTGACTTAATAATGTTGTACAAAACTAATTGCAACAGTTTGAATAAACACACCTTGACACGAAAAGTAAAACGGAAACAAGGGCTTACAGGCTTGCAGCTATAAGGAGAGATAGAGTCCAAACTGAACTGGCCACAATATACTTCCTTCACCCACACTGCTGCTGAACTGTGTCAGAAACTCAGCTGCTCTGTCTGACCACTCCCCTTTGATGATGCAGACTTTTGCTTTTAAAGGTGTTATGCCTCAGGCAGTATCTGTTCGCTGTAAAGAAATGTGCCCTAAAATCTATCGAAACTCCCAGGTTTTTCGCAGTCTGGTCCGTTTATAATCTTTCTGCAAAATTTCAATGACGACATAACCTTTCCAGGATGAGCATCCTCGTCACTCCTCCCTCCTTATTAAATGAACTATCAGTATCTTAAGATGGCTTCATTTATCAAAACCTCGAAAAAAGTGGTTAGTATCCGAAAACACACATATGCATTACACTGACTATAAAAATGCAAACATGCACAACAATATTCCGTTTCAGTCTCTGGTACTCCTGCCACTGAACGTCTCCATTTCTTTTTCGACTCGAGACAATGCGTTGGGCGTCACATTTTCTCGTTCTGTCACATACACAGTGGAATGTCTCGAACAACTATCTGCATCGAAATAGTCTGATAACGTTGTCCTTAAATTTCTCCAAACGCTTCAATTGGGTACAGTCGGTGCAGATGATTATCTCAGATGCGTTACTGTTGACATGAACACTGAAAAGTCGTAATGCCAACACTAAGCTCAAAGTCTCATTCTCAAATGTTAATTATTTCTGCTGATGAATATTAACTTCCTGGAGGAAAACTCGAAAAGTCTTTGTATCTTTTGTCGTCTCCCTTTAGGAGTACAACACCGAACGCACAGCACTTCCATCGACAGCACTATTACCATAAATGAGATCCAGTCACTTTAACTCAGTTCAGTTTAGTCGTTGTGGAGCTTACGTTCCATCTCCTTTGAAACTCTGCCAACTTTAGAAGGTTATGCCTGTAGGTTTGTTGGTCTATCGTACCAGCATCTCCTAAATCTACATCATGCACCATTAGGTCAGTACTTCCCATTTTATTTCCGCATATTTCCCAGGGAATACTAATAACTCTTCCAAGTCGTTTTAATTTTCCTCAAGAAGATAGTGCAATAATTTATCCAGGTTTTTTTAGCACCTTCTTCATTGCCCAACTGAATCTGAGGAACGTCTCATTCAGAATCCCACTGAAACTGGTTCTTCATTCTGTGCTGTAAGCATTATACCTTTACTTCTTGCTGTGCTCCCCTGTCAAAATATCTTTTGAGCATATTCACATGATGCGCTCTGTGAGATTTATTTCTGTCTGGAGACCCTATCAAGTAGTTCTCCTCACACAGTTTTCTTGTGATTTAATAAGGTTGAAAAAACCTTGATTTTAAAGGTTCACCTATTACTGGAACTAACACTAAAACTTTACCCCCGAAAGCAAATGTGCGAATTTTCGTATGCTTCTTGCATTATTGTATGCTTTGATGCTTTTAAATGCATTCGAGCCAACTAACCTGCTCTATTTAGTCGTCCCTCAATATTTGACATGTCGTGGTCTCTGAATTGTGACTTACCAACTTCTCTTCAATCAGAATCCTTAATATATTCAGAACATAACCTGAGCGCCAAATCTACTGAAAACCACGGTTCACCTTTAAGAATTTCAACGGTTCTCTCATTTCATGATCAAATACTAATTCAAATGGTCTAAATTTGGTTTATTCATTTGGTGCATCTCTGATTGCAGTAGGCATAAATCGAATTCCCTTAGAACAATCTACCGAGAGTCTTGACAGTAAACCCTCAAAATGATCTTTAATGTGTGATGCATCCATTCTAGCTCTCCCTGTGATTCTGAATGGTACTCAGTAGATTTGAATTGCTTTATTCCGAAGCTTTTCATAATTTCCTTGAATACATTTGAATTGAAGTTTGACCTTTGATCAGACTGCATCTCTATTGGGAGTCGGTATCTCATTAAAATTTTGATTTATTTTCTGACAATCCTTTGAGCTGTGATTTTGCGTAATGGAACGGCTACCAGAGATCTCGTCCATTCACTCATTACTGCTAACATACAATGTCTCTCAGATTATGTTTGAGGTCGGGGTCCGACACAAACAATTATTATTCTTGTGAAATATTCTTCAAATACTGGAATAAATATAAAAGATTCAGGTTTTATTACCGCCTGTGCTTTACCAATTGCCTCACTGGTATGACATGTCTGACAAATATAAACGACACCATTGTGCATTTCAGGCCAGTCAAAATGTCCATGTATTTGCTACTATATTTTCCTCAGTTGTAAATGACGTCCACTTGGTCGCTCATGCGCAACTGGCAAAATCTTATTTCTATACCCCACACGCAAGACGAATTGCCGACTTTCTGTCCATTTGTCAACTGAATATATAGTGGTGTCCATATCCTCATTGAGAGTTTATTTTAAGGTAATATAATTCAAGGATACACTCCGATTTCTTCTCTTTATATATAATTTGATATAATAACTTTACATTTTTGTCTTTCTGCTGTAGCTCAATTAATGTAGCTGAGTGAAAGATGTCTGCATGGTGGGGTTTTTTTTCTGATCATCTGATCATTGCCTAATGCCTCTTCAGCCGCATTGACTGTACTCTTTGATCACTCCAGTTTTCATTCGTGACGTTGTGACCATGTTATCACATAATCTGAAAAAAAAACACGTTGTGTCTCCTGCATTACTTCAGTTGCCTGAGACTCAACTGTCTGTTGGACGACATTCATCAGCACTTGAACTGGTGAATCAGCTATGTAATTACTAAGGACAACGTGTATTCTAGGAGTTGAAATTTGTCCAGTCCTCCTATCACATATTCACCACACTTTTTCGAACACTGTAGCCTCACTTTCTATGCTTGTGCATATTTTGTCTCACCGTGAATTCACGTTCCCCCAACCTGTTCTCGCAATAGTCCTTCAGTAGCACATACCTCCTCATCTTTCAGCATCATAGACTGAGAGGTTTCCGTTTCCCTTACTATTGTAACCGCTTTACCTGCTACTCTTGGCCAATGTGAATAAACTTTACCTTTGCAGGGAAATATTTCCGCAGATGTGATTTTTCCTCTTTAACTCACCTCCGATCAGCTTGCATATTGCAGCTTTTTAGCCTCCATTGGGCTTTCTGCTACACTGCAACTAAACTTCCAGGCTTGTGTTGTTTCCTTTCATCGAGCTTTCCGGTGCTTCTCCTAGCCCATTAACACTGTGATTTTATGTGACCCACTTTATTGCAATGAAAACACTGGAGCTTTTTAACTTCAACGTCCGCATCAATTGTTTGCTTTTTTTTTTCTTATCCCGTGTTAAGTTATCTTATGATCTACACTGATAACAACCTTTCTGTTTCGAGTGAGCAATTCTCTTTGCCCCAATTTCTATCCCACGTGGACTGCAGTTGATTGGGGAAGGCAAATCGTGTGTCATGTGACAACTCATCATCATCAAACTATAGAACTGCTAACTTTGCCGTTTTAAATTTCTGCTGTTCTTCGGTGAATTTATCTTCAGCCTTCATCTCCATTCTTTTGAGCTGACTTTCCTTTGAAGTGCAATTTTCTCCAGTTCAAATTCTCTCACTTTTTCTCTCTCTTCCATCAATCGTAACTAAAATTCTCACTTCTCTGCTGCCCTTTCTTGTTCTCCCGCCTCTATCTCAAGCTGCATCATTCACAATTGGCTTTTAGGAAACTCTCCAAATCCTGATGGTGTTTCCGGCAAATGTATATGCTGAGCTATTGCTGTAAACATCTCATCTTTCGTCACGGGATGAGGTAGCCTCAACTGTAGCTTGTCTCATAATTCCTGCACCTTGGCTTTACCTACCTTTTGGAAAAGCGCCAAGGTCACTTCTTACACCAACAGAAACCTCTTGGTGACAGAAAGATGCATTGCCAATTCAAGCTCTGTTTACCCAAACATATCACTACCCGAAATAAAAACACTAACGCCTACCACTCGCTTTCTGAGAGACAAAGTAATCCAAAATCCTAAATCCCAATTTGGACCAACAAACAAATCCCGCAAAGAGCCTCCAATCTGTTATGGACAAAGCCAGGCTCATTCAAAACGTTTCAAGAAGGTAGCCCAGACACTTACCTTATTTTTGAACTAAACAATTGGAAAATCGATATTCACTGAGAAAATTTGCTGGCCATACATCTTAATTTAAAACAAAAGTTGAATTTATTTATGAGGTGAATGAATGAAACACAACGAACAGGAAACCGAACACAGAATGACTTATTATATCCGAACTCAAGATACCATCCCAAATTAATGATGATGTTCCAAACTAGTTGCAAAAATGCCAAATACAGCGCTTTGTCCGAAAGGTGAAAAATGAAACTAGGGCTAACAGGCTTGCATTTAGAAGGAGAGTCCAGCCTGGGCTTTCCAGGCCCCCTTTCTTCATCCATACTGCTGCTCAACTGAAGTAAAAACTCACGTGCTTCGACTGACCATTTTCCTTGGATGAGACAAGTTATTTAAAAACAAACTTGAAAGCGTCCTGTTTGAGGCAGTATCAGTTATTTGTAAACAAACATGCCCTAAAATACATCCAAACTGTAGCTGTTTCGGACTCTGGGACGTCTACAACCTCTCTGAAAGAAATGTCATGGACGACATAACCATGCCAGGATGAGCAGTCTCGTCACAGCAGGCTGGGTATTCATTGAACGCATTCAGGCTGCTGGTCCAAGAAACAGCTACATGGAAGATGTTGATCCATGCTGCCATCTCTCTCGTGTAGGACCCTGTGTTTGTCAAGGATTATTTATGGGGATTTTTGCATTTATGTGTGACACATAATTATGTTGATATAACATACTGGTC
This sequence comes from Chiloscyllium plagiosum, assembly GCF_037043375.1. NCBI lineage: Eukaryota > Metazoa > Chordata > Chondrichthyes > Orectolobiformes > Hemiscylliidae > Chiloscyllium > Chiloscyllium plagiosum. The sequence goes on from NW_028270152.1 coordinate 96,632,709, forward strand.
TTTCAAATCTGTTACGTTGTCCTGTATTCTGCTTTCTTTTGTTTGTGATTAATTCAATACTTTAGCAATTCAATTCTGATTTCTTTCAAAATAATTTGGTTTGATCAGCTGACTCCCGCCTATAATAATCCACGGTAGACCTGCTTAAAACAAATGGCAAAGTAATGATCTGGACGCCTTTCCTGAAATGTTTTGAGGGTGTCTGCCTTAGTCCATAACAGTTGGCGGGGTGGGGAGGGTCTCTTTTTGGCATTTGTCCTCTGCTTCCTAGTTGGCATTAGGGTTGTTTGTATGTTTGTGTTCAGTTTTGAATGTGGAATTCTATTTGTTTAAGTAGTTCTTTCGATATCAATGGCTCTTTCATTGTCCAATAATTTTCTGGGGGTGGAAGAAGTGACTTTGGGCGTTTTGAGCGAAGTGATTAAGGTGAAGCTGCTGGAACTAGCAGACAAGCAGTGGATGGGACCGCCTTCTTTCTTGAAGAAGGGACAGATAATTACGCCATTATCTCATCAGGTAAATTAACTGAAAGGCCATCTCAACATTCAAAGATGACTAAAATTCAATGGAAAATGAAGCATACCGGAAATCTCTCCTCCGGGACCACTATCGTTTGTCAGTTTTATAAATGACGTGGACGAGGATACAAAAGGATGGGTTAGCCAATTTGTGGAAGATACTAAGTTCAGTAGATTTGTGAATAGTAGCAAAAGATGTTGTCGGTGACAGAGAGACATGGATAAGCTGCAGAGCTGGACTGAGAGGAGGCAAATGGAGGTTAATGAGGTAAAGTGTGAGGTGATTCACTTTGGACGAAGTAACCGAAATGCAGAGTGTTGGGCTAATGCAAAAAAACTCTTGGTACTGCATATGAGCAAAGAAATCTCGGAGTCCAGGTACATAGATCTTCAAATTTTCCATCTGGTTGCCACACAGGTTGATTGGTTTGTTAAGAGGGCATACGGCATGTAAGCGTTTATTGTTAGAAGGATTGAATTCCGGAACCATAAGATCATGCAGCAGCTGTAGAAAATTCTGATGCGGCCACATTTTGGTTATTGCTTACAGTGCTGGTCAACCACATTATAAGAAGGATGTAGAAGCTTTGGAAAGGGTTCTAATGAGATTTACTAGGATGCAACCTGGTATGGAGGGAATGTCTTACGAGGCAAGGATGAGGGACTTGAGGCTGTTTCCGTTAGAGGGAAGTATGTTGACAGGTGGCTTAATTCAGACATGTAAGAAAGTTAGCGGATTAGATAGGGTGGACAGTGAGAGCCTTTTTGCTCGAATGGTGATGGCTAGCTGGAAGGGACAAATCTTTACGTTGACAGGTGATAGATATCGGACAGATGTCAGAGGTAGGTTCTTTACTCAGAATCTCGTAGGGGCATGGAACGCAGTGCCAACAACAGTAGTAGATTCGCTAACTTCAAGGCATTTAAGTGATCTTTGGATAAACATGTGAATTAAAATGGATTGGAGTAGATTAAATGGACTTCAGGTTGGTTCCACACGTCTGCGCAACATTGAGGCTGAAGGGCCTATGATGCGCTCTAATGTTCTATGTTCTATCTTCAACATTCTATTTTCAGTTAGAGGTAACAGGCAGCTAAAGTGCAACAGAAATTAAACACTTTGAAATAAAATTAAAAGCGCAGAACAAGATGGAACGAATCGCTTTAGCAGAAGAAAAAGAAAGAAATATCGAGAGAGAAGAGTGACAAAGAGAGATAGAATGAGAGAAGAGAAAGACTTGGACAAAACACATTGTGTTTGGAAATCAGAAATTGGCTCCTGGAAAGTCAGATTTAAAGAATGGAGAAAAAGAAAAGGCAGATCGTAAGCTGAGTGAGGAAGAAAGTGATGATGTATAAACCGACTGTAGACACAGTCCTGGTGCAAAACACCTTAAACATATTCAAGCATTGCATAAATTTGATGAGAGGGTGTGGAATGCTTTTTTTCATTTATTTGAAAAGATGTATCCACAAATGCGGTGACCAGACAGCATGTGGGTTCAGTTGATCCAAATTGAAAATAGAGTGAATGAGGTCCTTGCATCACTACTAGAAAAGGTATCTGGAGGATGTGGGACAGTGAAGAGAGCTTTCTTAACTGCATTTGACCATGTGCAAGAAGCCGAAAGACAATGTTTCAGGAACCTAAAGAGGTATCCTGGTCGCACCTACATTGAGTTTGAAAAGATCAATTAAAATAAAAAGAGAAAATGCTGGAAAATCTCAGCAGATCTGCCAGCATATGTAAGGATCAAAATAAGTTTGCTTAGTGGATGGGACTTAAAAATAGAGCAAGACTATGCTGTTCTGAGAGAGACATATATTTTGGAGGTATTCAAAAGTCGCTTCCTGAAGTATTGAGAACTCATGTGAAAAGAGAGAGATTTAGAATGTTAGAATTAGCAGCTGAAGTGGCATATGATTACGAGCCAGTACGTACATCAAAATTTGGATTCGAAAATCAATTTCAATCCGGGAGCGATAGCAATTTTGGAAAATCTTGCGTGGAAATCTTGCGTGGAAAATCTCGGTGAGATCATAAGAAAAGCTTACCATAGGATAACAAAGAAAGAGGTGTTTCAAACCTCAGTTATTTTCAATGCAAGATAGTAGGTCGCATGAAATCAGAGGTTTGGTGGTTTAGGAAGGCACTTGGAAACCAGATGTAGGAAAATAGGATAAGATACTGAATGTTTTGAAGTTGTTATGTAAAGCAGAGTGGAGGCTTCCAAGCTGCACCAGAAGGTGTATCCTTTTAAAAGTTTGCCTCAGGAGGAAGTGCTATGTCTTCAAAAACTGCATACCTGCAATGGTAAAGTTTAGACAGAAAGGCGAGGGCAGCACGTCAATAAGATACAACATAAACAGATGCAGGATCCTCTGAAACTGTGATGTTGAAAGGTGACCAGATACAACTGGCCATTTCTAGGAAAGGTAAACGTAATGGGAATATATTGTGAAGCAAGAAGCGCTCAGTTATGTAAAGTGAGACTGGAGTGTCCAGTGAAGACTGGCGAAGTCATGGTAGGAGTAGTGGACAAACTCCAAGGTCCAGGGATGCAATGTATCCTTTTAAATTATATAGCTGGTTCACGGGTAGGAGTGATGACTACTGTGGTTGAGAAGACAGTGGAAACCCAGGCAACTGAACATTCGCTGGACGCACATCCTAGGAGTTTTCCTGTCTGTGTGATAATGGGGTCACAAAGTCATCAACTGAGACAGGAGAGACGAAATAGCACAGATAAGAAAACAGGTGAAATAGACGGAAACCCTGTTTGAACAAATGGTTGATACAAACCAGGGGAAGATAGATAACAATACCGAAATCTTTAGTTCAGAAGAATTAACTGAGCTACAGCAGAGCAATTAAAAGTTAAATCAATTGCATGCAAAAAATACGCAGAAAAAGAGTCCTGCTGCACCCCTGAATATTATTATTATAAAAATGATATCTTAATGAGGAAATAGAGACCATCACACCGTCAGGCAGATGAGCAATGGACAAAAGTTCATTCAGTCGTATTGCCAGTGGGTTCTGGAAAGGAAGTGTTGCAGATGCTTCAAGGACTACCATTGGAGGATCATTTCGGAGTGATAAAAACGCAATCTAAGAAATAAAAAAAGATACTGCCCTGCATTGCAAAGAATTGCAGTTGAATTTTGCCAGATACATCATATGCACCAGGTAATTTGAAAACCACAGACAGTACTAAAACGTGCACCATGCAAATGTGTGTGAACCTTTCCCAAGATTCCGTATGACCTAATCATACAACAACTGGATGGAATCAGTATTTATTATCAGTCACGAAATTTGCCACTAAATTTTGACCACTAAATTTGCAGAAGCTTTTCCATTATGGGATATCATAACTAAAAGGATTCTGGATGAATGACTCAAAATGTTCACGAGATACAAACTACTCACAGAGGTACTATCAGATCAAGGGGAAGTTTTTCCAACAAATTTACTGAAGAAGGTTATGGACTGCTTAAGAATAAAACAGTACAAATTGACTACGTACCCTCTAGAATCTGAGGGTGTGCAAGAAAGGTGATATTAGATATTATATAACATGTTGATGACTTCATTTCAACAATAGACCAGATAATTTTGATAAGGGAATTCTATTTTGCACTTTTTGCGGTCAGAGATGTAGCAAATGAATCTACCAAATTAAGTCATAGAATCTTAGACTCACAGAGAAGCACAGCACAGAAACAGACCCTTCGATCCAACTCCTCCATGCTGACCAGATATTCTAAACTAATCTACTCCTATTTGCCATCACTTGGTCCGAATCCCTCCAAACCTATCTTGTTCATACACCCATCCAGATGCATTTTACATACTGTAATTTTACCAGGCTTCATCACTTCCTCTGGCAGCTTATTCCAGACACGCAGCACCCCCTCTGTGATAAAGTTGCAACTCAGGTCCCTTTTGTATCTCTCCCATGTTAGAGTAAAGCTGTGCCCTCTATTTCTGTGCTCCCCCACCACAGGGAATAGAATTTGTCCATGTCTCCAAAACGTGTCCCTCATGATTTTATAGACATCTATAAGGTCACCCGTCACCATGTGATAATCCAGGGAAAATAGCCACAGTCTACCAAGACTCTCCTTACAGCTGTAATCCAAAAACCCTGGCAACGTGCTTCTAAACCTATTCTGAACCCTCCATTTGAATTAGATTTCCGCATGAAGTGAGAGGACCATCAAAATTTATTAATGTGAAATTAGTCATCAGTATTGAGCAAACACATATTTAGACTATGTGTTGCATTTTTGGCAACGACGACATCGAGCGGCATAGTTGGCCTGACAGCATTAAAATTTATCACAGCGCACAATGAAACAGGAAAAAGATAAGAAATCGAGAACTCGCAATCTTGCTTGAGAGATAAGGTGTTAGTGTTATGTCCCGTGATAAGTGACCCTTTAAAATCAAGGTTTACTGGCCTTATCAAGTCGAAAGGAAATTTAGTGAGGTGAACTATTTCATATGGACTCCATACAGAAAGAAATCTCAGAAGGTGTCATGTAAATATGCTCAAAAGGTATTTTGACATGTAACGAAGCAAAAGGAGACTACATTATTTATTACACCACAGAGTGAAGAACCGAGGACAGAGGAGTCTGAATGGGACTTACATCAAATGAACCTGCATAATGAAGAAGTTGTCAAAATTTTGAATATATTATTGTTTTATCTTGCAGTGGAAAATCGAAATGACCTGAAAGAGTTACTATTTTCAGGTTGGGAGACGTTTGGAAATAAACCGGGAAGTCGTAAATTAATTATGTTATCGTGAAGATGCTGTTCGACGAAATCTAAAGACTTTTAAGCATAACACACGAATATTGGCACAGCTTCAAAAGGAGATTGAACGCATGCTCCAAGATTACATCATCGAAATTCGTTACACTGACTGGAGCTTACCCATTGTCATGGTGCCAAAGGCAAATGGCACACAAATATGATTTCTCAAGTTACATGCCGTCGCAAAGACTGCTGCACGTCCCATTTGTAGTATGTAAGACTGTGTCCATAAGTTCGGAAAAGCAAGTTATATTACTAAATTGGACTTTCTCAGAGGATACTAGCAGGTAATTCTGTCTGAAAGTTCAAAAATAATTTTGGCTTTTGTAACATCAAATGGACTGTGTTTGAAATCATGCCATTGGTATGGAAAAACACGCACCAACGACATTTCCGAGATTAAGCAATAAGGTCATTTCTGGATTACCCAATTTTGTGTCATACATATTTCGGCCTGGTCATTTTTAGTTAACACATGGAAGGAACATATTAAACGTTTATGGGACTTGTTCGATCACCTTCAGAAGGTAGGCTTGGGGAGAAACGTGGCGAAATGTGAATTTGCCAAAGGCAAGTCAACTTCTTGAGCCATGTTATTGTACATGGACAAGTTGTCCCAGTGAATGCAAAAACAAAGGTACCTGGGGAGTTTCCCATAACATGCACAAAAAGACAGTTAATACAATTCCTGCGAATGACTGCATTTCATCAAACGTCCGCACCAAATCTTGGCAATATGCCTGCTCCATTCTGTGAATTGATAAAGAAATGGGAGATATTTCATTGGACAGCACACTGTCAAAGTCATTTGGTAGCGGAAAAGCTGTGTTACCTCCTGCCCCAGTATCAGCCACACCTAATTACGCAAAGCCTTTTCACGTGAATATCGATGCAAGTGATATGGGTATCGGTGCTGTACTCTTACACGAAGATGAAGAGAAGATTGAAAGACCTATTGGGTATTTTTCCAGAAAAATGCACATTAATCAGCAGACATATTCGACAGTTTGATCATGCTGTTGGTATTACATCATTTGAATCTTTATGTTTCCAGTAACGTATCTGTCACAGACATTGGCCATAATTAATTGAAGATTTTGGAACAAAACGCAAGGACAAAAATGCCAGACTGTTTCGATGGAGCTTGGTAATTCAGTTATTTAATATGAAAGTGGTGTATGCAACATGACGAGAGAACCATGGTTTCCGATTTTGTCGAGAGTTGAATGAGAAAAAGGTGCTTTTGATGGCAGTAGCGATGCAGACTGAAACAAAATACACTAGTTCATGCTTGCACGATTATTGTCAATGTAACGTGTGTGTGGGTTTTAGTATACTAACAACTTAAGTATAAGGGGTTTTGAAAGGAGTCTATCTTTGGACATTGACGGTTAAGTTTTATAAAGGGCGTGATGATACTCCTCCTTTCACAAAGTTAGATTAAACTATTTTTCCATCAGGGTTTGGAGATAATCTACTTGAAATGCTTTCAAATAAAAATAAAGTACTTCTACAATGAAAATGGAGTGCCTAGCTCTACTTTGTCTGGTTTGATTTAGTTTTGGCAGTCTGGCTATTCACTGATAGCAATCAGATAGGTTTTGAGGCGCCTGGTTCTAAAAAGAGATATATAGAAGATGATGTTCCATTTTGCCATCTCTCTCTCTCTCCCTCTCCCGCCTCACTCTCTCTCTCTCTCACACACACTCCCTTGCTCTCTAGCTCCATGGCTCTCTCCGACAATACCCGATGTTTGATTTTACCTTTTGTGCAAAGGTGTGTTTATAGCAATTGCAGCAAAATTGGAAATGTTATCACTAAGTTGATATAATCGGTTAGGATTTCGGATGGGTTAAGTTATTTTGTAATTTCTACCCCGTTACTTTTGTTTCATTCGATAATCTTGTCAGTACATTATATTTTGTTTAAAATTAAGTTATTTGAACTCCTCTGTCCCTCCTGTAATATCCGCAGTTCACCTGCCAAACACAATTACCAAAGTTACGGGCGTTCTTAAGGATTTTGTGGGTACGTGGCCTCATCCATAAGAGTATGAAAACACTTGCATTCTGAACATCAGTTATGCCAACGACTTAATTTTGAAAAAGTCTTACTTCTGATTTGAAAAGTTTCATTGCAATCTTGCAATGTTGGCAGAAAAGAGATATGAGGAGGAAGCAAGAGATCCACAAAGGAACATGTATATCTGAAATGGATGGGGTGGTAGCCACAAAAGTACGACATCACCTCAAAATGCAAGAAAGTGTTTGTTCCTGGCAGGATGATCTAAACGAAAGTACATTTTGAAAGTGTTCTGATGTTGCTCAGTTTTCATTTGCACGTCAGCCTGGGTTTCCTTGCACAGGAATAGCAATAGGCATTTCAAAACCGACCAGGTGTCTCTTTTCACTTGCAATCTTGCTCTGTACGTTTTCTTTTCTTTGGTCTTCTGTTTCACAAATTTCGTGTGAAATGGTAACTTTCAGGGAGCAGATCTGCAGGCTCTGTATTATTTGTGCTCTTTGCCAGTCTGGCTTACTATTCTAATTCCTTGATTTTATACACCCCATACGTCGGATCATCGCATTAATTTTATGTCATTCTAACGAGAACATTTGAAATTCGATTTGATTTTGGTATCTTCGGGCAAAAGTTAAACTAATTGGTTGAATTCGAATTTGCCGTGTGACATAGTAACACAGTTCCAGCTATTTGTTTCACCAATAAATGTTACAGTTTTTTTAGTTTGAACACGTTCTTAAAGGTACAGTACATACCTACACCTTCATAACACTACGTATAATAAGTCAATTGAAAGGCCAATGAATTGTTATTGTATTGTTAGAGGAGACTTTGTTACTAAACAATTTGTTTATCCATTAGGTACATGCAAACTGAGCAACCATGTAACTCTCCCTATTTAATAAAATATAAAGTGCATTGGAGGAAATCTAAACGGGACTTTCTGGAATAATATGTAATGCAAGAAGTGTCTGTGCAGGTTAATCTAATATCCATTGGTGTTGAAAAAGAACAGGTGCATTGATTGAAGCATTCATGACCTCAACAGGATAGGCAGATTGCTTAGAATTATAAAATGATAAATTAAGACAGTCATGTGGTACGTTATCTTTTCAATACTTTTCCTTTCTCAAGAGCATGTGCCTGTGAAACTGTTCTCATTCACTGACATCGGAAGACTGCTCAATAATCTAAAGTGAACTTCGACGCAAACTTCATCACTAAGCTCAAGACAAACAAATACGTGGAACTATGGACAAACCGTTATGCTTGAGATATATAGGATGGATATTGTTCATAATCTAAAGGAAGCAAAAGTGGAATTCTTTCGATTGTGTGCAAGTATTAAAAAGACCTACGCAAGAAGAGGAGGGAAATTGATTTATTTTAAATCGAGATAGTGGACTGGATGGTAATGTGTTTCATGTTTCGGTAGAAGAGGCAGGTAACCCCACTCTTTTTTTGCGACAATTTATTTGAGTAAGCATCGGAAATGTCAAAACAATCAAGTCTATGCACATTATGCCGGCAAGCGTAAATAGAAATAATAACCGTACTTTTGCTGATGCAGACTCAGTGAGACAACGGGTTATTTTTCTTCTGATGGCTGCATGGTTATGTGCAATCATCACACTGAGAAAGGCAGACATTGCATTCATTATCTCAGAAACACGGAAAATCTGAAGGTAGCTTATGGAAATGGCAGAAACCCTGACTTCAATAAAATATGCTTAATGGTTCATATTTCAAGAATAGCATGCATTTCTTGGGATAAATTGCACAGTTTATATCACAAAATATTGAATAGAATGCTTGTCAAAAATGATATCGAATCGATGGCAATACAATAAACGTGTTGAAACTGCACAGTAAATCTCAGCAATGCAGGAGATAAAAAAGACATGGAGATGACACTCAACTAGTCTCCTTCCTAACGGAAAGATGATATGAAACTTGAGAGTTCAGAAAAGATTTGCAAGAATGTTGCCTGGGGGAGGATTTGAGTTACAGGGAGAAGTTGAAGGGTCGAAGGGCTATTTTCCCTGGAGTGTCAGAGGCTGAGGTGTGACCTTATAAAGGTTTATAAAGTCATGAGGAGAACGGATAGGATACATAGAAAAAGTCTTATCCTTTGAAAAAGGGAGTCCACAACTAGTGGACATATGTTTAGTGTGAGAGGGAAAGGATATTGTAAGGGATCTTGGGGCAACGTTTTTTACGCAGAGAGTGGCACATGGATGGAATACGCTGCCAAAGGCAGCGTTGGAGGCTAGTGCAATTGCAAGATATAAAAGGCATCTGGATTGGTATATGGATAGGGAGAGCTTAGACGGATATAGCTCAGGTATTGGTACGTGGGACGAGATTGGTATGGAATATCTGGTCGATATGGACGAGTTCGACCGAAGCGTTTGTTTCCGTGCTGTACATCTTTATTACTCTATGACCTGTGTTGACACTTCAGAAAAGGCAAATATTTGAGACCGTACAATTTTTGCTGAATGCAATGACAAGAGGAAACTGATCGAAAAAATGGAAGGATAAAACAAGGGCTCTCATCGGGCTGAAGACACGAATGACGACATGCCCAGAAGGGGCAAAGTAGAAGGAAAATCTCTGGATGATACAACGCCTCCACAATAGATGTGTCTTTCAAGATTCTTTTCTGGAATAAGTGATCCATGAACTTAAAAAAAGACACTTCCAGTGATCACCTGCTTCACAGTGCACTCATCACATTATATTCATGCTACCAAATATCTGGGAAAACTATCCTTTACTTGCAGCACTGTGTCATTAATAGTGATCCGAACTGAAGTGTCAGGCAGTGTCCCTCGTGAAAGTGAACCATACGTACGTTTAATTTGATTAAAAAAAGTCATTGCATACAATATTTCTTATTCTACGAAAATCCGTTTCAAGCATAGCCAATAATGTCTCCTTTGACGAAAAACAATTTCGTTGTATCAACATTTTCATGATCCTGAATCCAAGCAAATACATTTGGAAGCAACATGAAACACCATAATAAATGGACAGCCTTAATCCATCATAGATCATGGAAGAGTACAACAGATGAATGGGTCCTTCGACCCATTATGTGTGAGTCGTCCATAACGTAAGTGTTAACAAATCCTCTGCAAGCCTGCATGTCGTACATATTCCTCTAGTCTCAACCTGCTGTGATTCTGCCTCAATAACCTATCAGCTTTGCTGACTTATGTGATTCTACCCCATCCTCTGGCATTGCATCACAACCATCTGCCATCCTCTTTGAGAAATGATTTTTTCCTCGTCAGATCTCCTTTAAAACATTCCCGCCTCACAGTAAAACTATAGGTTTAGGTATTTAAAAACTGCTAGAAACGTTCTGTCTAACCATGCTGCCAGTAGCTTGCGTTTTCATATGCTTCTATGCTTCTTCAGATTCCGATGCTCTAACAAAAGCAATCCAAGTTTGTCCATGCTCTCTGTGTAACCAGTGCACTCCAATTAAGTCTATATTCCATCAACTCCATTTACAGCCTCTCCAAAACCTCCACATTCTGCCAACATTCTAAATGTACGAACTGCTCGCAATTCTTCAAACATGGTGAAGTTAAATTTTACAAACTTGCAACATGACTTGTTAAATACTTCAATCACCCATATGACCGATGATGGCGAGTACTCAGTCTGCTGGGTTACCATCTTATCTACTTGTGTTATCACTTTCGGGGAGCTGTGACCTTGCATCCCTTCTCGTAGAGTCGGAAACTCATTGATAAATGGAGTTCTACAGAACAGAGAGACGCACTTCGACCCAAATTAATCCATGCCGCACAAAATGTCCACGAACTCCGACCCCATTTCTCAGCGCTTGACCCACATCCTTCTAAATATTTCTAATCCTCGTAATTGTTCAAGTGCCTTTTAAATTTTGTTGATGTACCCGCCTCAACAATTTCCCTTGGCAGAAACAGAAGCAATGCGATTCAATCGGAAGCGTCAATTGGAAGAGTTCTGACATCAGTCACTTAGGGAGACAGTGGGCTCATATAATGGTCTCATTAATTATCAGATTGCTTATACCGAGATGATTAGCAACGGCAGCTCCAAATGAATATCGAGTGATAATGTCTACTGTTTTTCAAGTTAGAATTAGTCATTGCCTCAAATTGTCATGGGTGACAATGGCTTGAAATCAACACACCAAATCTGGACATTGTGGAGCTCTTTAAGCACTCAGCCATGGTTTGATTTAGGATCCGAGGTGTCAGTCATATCACACAAGCCTTGGGCATCCTCAGTGAAGATGTACAAATGAGATTATTACAAGCTTATGACAATGTGATATATCATTAGTGTATGATTTGGCTAAGTGTATTCGACAGAGGAACGCCTTAAAAGTGAAGTTATTGCTAAAATTTAAACCTTTATCAAACACCACCATCTTCTTTTCTACCAGCCTTGACAGTTCTGATATGTCCCGATAGTCTGAACTGATCATCTTTTCTGTCAACAATAGATCATCGTTGTGAGGATGGTAGCTCTTTATATGTCACACAACCTTTCAAGACACATCCCATAATGTTTCTGATAATAGGCTAGTGGGAAACAATTGGGCAAGGAATCACATTCTTTGTTACGTAATTGCCTGGGTTGCCCATTTCAAACAAGAGGCAGGATTGTTCGTAATGTAAGTCATCCTATAGCATTAATTAGATAGCAGAAATCGATTGGACCTTAACGGCTGGAAGATCAATGTGGGCAACTGTTCCTGCATCAGATTGTTTGCCTGCATTATATGCAATCTATGGATTCGTTTTATACATTAGAAATACTCGGTTAGTTGGCTCGGATATGTTAGTTGCCGGCCATGTCTCTATAGAATATTATCTATGTTACTGAAGATTTTCAAACTTTACAGGGCGATATTACTTGGATGCGTAGATTTTTCATCTTTTATTGTTGAACGACTTGCATCATATGAGAATCAAGACTTATCAGTAAGTCATTATAGAGTGAAGGATGGTCTTGATTTAGACGTCATGCAATTGTATTGTATGGTTGTGATCATTGCTGCCTCAGAATGTCAAATGTTAGAATTAGCACAACTGCATAACCCGAGAAAGTGTGTTTCAAGTTAGCTTGGTACTCAACTTGCAAAATAATTGCAACCATCCAAATTAGTTTTTGAAGGCAGATTTAATGTGTACATATTCATGGTAAAACTGCTAGTTGAATGTAGTTCATGAATCTTGGATATGAAGAAGGTATCTGTAATATTAACGACAAAAGAAATCGTGTCTGATTTGAGAATATCCTTGACGCCAAGAAATATGCTGATTCTATTGGGATGTGAACGATATGTCTCTAGACCTATAGCAATAAAGTTAATTCCTAAATGTCTGTAATAAGTCAATATGTATACAAATGCTTGTTAAAAATAAATTTATTAAAGAATCCCGACACGTAGAAAGTGAATAAACATACAAGGATATAGTAATTTGGTCATCGGACAGACATTTGAATATTTAGAAGTTCGAAAGTCAACAGGACGACACAAAAATAACACTCATCCTTACTAACAACACTATACTTGCATCTCCACCACTTGAAATTCATGAGTTTTGGAAGGAAGTATAACAACTTCTGAAGGGAAATTTGGGATCCACAATAGCTTTTACACATTCAGTTATGCGTAGATATTATAGAAGTATAAAAGAAAACAAAACATCAGATCTAAGAATTGAACTGTGAAAGTTTGCACAATAAAATAGAACATTGCTGACAAAACGAAATTCCTGCTTTGTTTTTCATTTAATTAACTCGATTAGTCCAGTCCCACCGCTGTGTTGCTTGTACTCCATCAGGGACTGACTCTAATCAGCAAACTCCTCGTTACATTTTCAATAAGACACATTAATTTGCAAGTTCTCTGTTCCCATGGCAATCTCTCTTAAGGTATAAATTGAACGTCTTTGCAATGTCCTGACATAAATTTAAATATAACGACCTTGCCTTCAACATAAAGATAAAGAGCTGGACTTAGAAAATGCATGAGCGTGTGGACGGTATCATGAAGATATGTTATACGTTACTTGCTTTTATTGGAGTTCCTGGTGAGTGAATATGGCCAACGATGGCATGCACGCTTTTGTTTTTATTTTCTGGTGTCTCTATTAATTCTGCCACGAAATGTTTTAACTTTTGAATTAGGCGTTACCTGAACGTAGGATGTAAAGCATTTTAAGTATTTTTTACGTCCGTAGGAATTAGACAATTTAAGGTTTTGTGTTATCGTATTTGGAATAACAGGGAGAACATGACTAAGCTGGGGCTAGATTCAATAATATGAGACGGCCTTACAGCGGTTTATAAAATCAGAAGAACCATGGATAGAGTGACTACCTCCTGTATTTTTCCAGAGTTTAGGAGGCTAATACTGAATGGCACAGGTTTTAGATGAGGTGGCAAAATTTGAAAGAGAATTGAGGGGCAAAGGTTTCGCTCACAGTGTATTGCATGTATGAAACGACTTGCCAGAGGAGGTAATTGCGGCACGTGTAATCAGGACATTGGAATGGATAGATGGATAGAAAGGGCTGAGTGGGATGTTTTGGGAAATATTGGTAAATGGAACTGAATCACTTTGTGTTTGTGGTGAGTGTTCACGAGGTGGACAAAATAAGCTCTTTATTTGCTTTATTATTCTGTGACTTCATATTTCAGCAAAAACTCGAAATATTCTTGAGCAGGACACGCTCTGCGATCAGATTCCGTAAAATACTGTATTGCACAGCCTCTTTTGCATGCTTGTATGCTTTTCTTGATTGTTCAATTCAAGTGGATATTGCTGCCATTATTGTCCAGCATCTATTGACAGCCCATTTCTCGACGTTCATCAATGGCCGCAGCCTTAGTACATTGTGCATCCCATTGCTCCTTATGTGTTGGAAAGTCAAGCCCCTGAATACATGCACTTCAATGCTTTTGATGAATAGACATTGCAGGAGTATTGATAGAGTTCGAAATCAGCATAGTTCCGATGGCTATGATGTAAATAGTAATGAAATGATTTGCTCTCACTGCGGAATTAAATGAGGATGAATCAACAAATGGATTTCCAGATCCAGATCTCAGTGAATGCGCATTGCAGGCGTGTCTACTAGTGACGGTGGGCGCAAAAGGTAATAGAATATTCAATTGAATGGCCGCAACTGAATCCACAATAACTGTTTCCACACTGTAAGTAATCTAAACTAACGTCCTGGAGAGCTTTATTAACCAGAAAATGAACTAACCAATTTTATAGCAATATTAGAAAGAAGATTGTAGAGATGTAGGGCAGATAACACAATCCTGACTTCCAAGAAACGTTTGCTGTCGGCAGAGCACAAGTCAGGGGTCTGTCTAAATACCGTGCAAGTTTCTGAATCGTTGCAGCTTCAAGAAGCTTCAGAAAATTCATCTAAAATGTAAGCAAATTATCAAGTGACTGGCATGTTACTAACACTTTCAAGGATAGCTTCCTTCAATGGACCAGACCAGTCCCACTCAAAATATTTTACGACGGCAGCCTTAACGTATTTAAAGGAAACCATTAAGTGTCATCTTGCAGATGTAATTCAAATGGTCAATCTAAGTGGCTTTCTTCAAACACCAATTTATTCAGACACTTTAGTTTTAATGCAATGTAAGAAAGGAAAACTTATAATAAACTAATTATGTTGCAAAGCTTAACAGAAAAATGGACACATTAATTATTACTAACTTATTGTTCAACTATAGTAACATCCAAAAATATACGACGTTGCAAAATGCAAATTCAGAAACCAGACATTCTCAGTGTAATGCCCACAGTACCTGGAGAAATGAAAGATTCGAGCTGTAACCCGGAGAGAGAAATAATAGTTTCTACTTCTTCAAAGCTCCAGCAGCTTAAACGTAATCCAAAATAAAATGCCTTAAATTCTGGGCCTGTGAGAACGGCCCACACCCATCCAGGCTGCTTCTATTTTTCCAAATTAATAAAAAGATCTCACAAGCTATGGATATTACCACAGTCAACTCATATCTTTCGTTCAAACTCTGCCATACAACAAACCAGGACAGAATACATATTTAAAACGCCAGGATTGACAGATATACCCATTGCAAATAACCATCAATATCCAAGAAATTGTTTCATATTTGATACCCAGTAATATACGCTATTAGTACAATACAATACATAATCATAACACTCACACTAAGCTTGCAAATATTCACTATTATAGTCTATTTCATCCTGCATAATCCTAACATTGAACGCTTATGTTTTCGCTCATCAAAGGCGTTTCAATGCATCTGCAATTATGTTCTGCCGTCCTGCCATGTGTATAATTTTTAAAAATCGTTTGCTACAATAATAATATCCGTTCAGTCAGTATGGATGGTTTATTCTTACATTTTCACAAAAACATTAACATGTTATGATCAGTATAGACATTCCTTTCAGACACAGTATCGCCAAGATTAATTATGAAATATTTTAATGCCACCACCAGGGTTAAGGATTTTTTTAAAATTGTGGAACATTTCCGTTTTTTGATCATTCAATTTTCTGGAAAAATACTCGAATTGACTTTCCATCATCTCAGTGTTTCTTGGAAAGGACAGCACTGACATGCACATATATCACATTGACAGCTAACTCGAATGGCTGTGTGTGATGAAATGTGGCTAACAAAAGGTCAGTGCTTAAAACACCTTTGCATATTTTAAATGTCTTCTGACAGTCTGCCATCAACTCGACTTTTCTGACTTTCGTCAATAATTCAGTCAGTGGAGCAACCACATTGCGAAGGTTACGTACGAACTTTCAATTAAATAACACTGAAACCCAGTATCTTTTATTATTCTTCATCGACGGTGTGTGAAAATCTCCAAAAACTTATATTTCACAGATGTGAAGCTATCTGCCCTCATATATACCATGCCATGGTCCAGCAATGAGACTTTGGTTTTAGCAACATCAATGTTAGCCATTTTTATCATCAAGCCTTCCTCTCGAAGTAGTTGCAAAATTGGGAGAAATGCTAATAAGTGTTCCTTCCATGTGTGACTAAAAATTACCAGATTGTTGACGATGACACAATTGGCCAATCCAGAAATGACTTTGCTGGTTAGTCTTTAAAATGTAAAACGTTTCATTTCATTCCAACTAGGATGACTTCAAGTTGGTATATCTTATTCTGTGTCATGAAAGACGAAATTGTCCTCGTTCGTTCGGATAAAATACCTACCGTTACTCTCTGATTAGACGAGCTGGCGTTTCCCAAAACGTACTTTTTCAAGTACTATATTTACGATACAACAAAGAAATGAGAACTGAGAATAAGGTAACTATATTGTAAAGCTTAACACGGCAGTGGATACAGTAACTGTGACTTAGTAACTGCTCGAAACTAGCAACCTTCCATAAACACATTTTTCTCACATGCAACACCCATTGTAGGAAGAGAAACCCCAGCTTCTGGTTATAACCGAGATAGCTGAAAGAAATCCTCGGCTTCTCGAAAACGCCAGCACATATCCCCGAATCTAAAAGCTAAACAAAATTAATACTGTTCTGTGGTGAGATCTGTCCACACCCATCTTCTGTTCGAAATTGTGCTTCTATTGTTCAAAATTTAAAAGGTAAAAGGTCACAAGCTACTTATGCTACACTTGACAGATCGATAACTCTTGTTCAATCTCTCTTAAAGAATCCAGGTCCAAGTCCACTTCTTTAAACAACAGCACTATTGCACGCTATTCACCAAAGATGCACAGTGCAAATAATTTCCAACCTCTCGAAGATACAGCTTCAGAAACTAAACTTGTATGATTCTGCAGGCCCTTCGAGACGTCGGTATACCCAAACTAGAGTAGGACAGTAGCAAATGCATGGAGAGACTGCCAACTGCAAGCTTCCTTCAAAATCAAACACCATGCTGACTTGGACTGGAATCATCTGGGAATTACCTATCATTGAGGCAACATCCTGAAACGCATTATGAAGAGCACAATGTTTGTGAGAGCAACAAATGGAAAACAACAGTTCTAAACAAAGTCAATGAATCTTTGCATATTCCTTGTGGCATAATGACTTAAAGGCATGAATTCCGTTCAATTCTGATATGAGCTTGCAGCTCCTAAACTCATTTGCCAACTGCACAAATTGTGATGTAATATGAGAATTAATGTAACCTACTACAATTGCTTTACTAACGTAGAGTTCCATGGCATAGTTCATCAAGAAGGCGACTAAATTGTTGGCCCTTTTGTGAAGAGTGTTGAAGGATATACGCAGGAACATATGACTCGAACAGTGTCAGTTTCTGCTGAGACTTCATCTTCAAAGCTGGTGAGCAGTTTTTGCCTGATTATTAAGTGGAAGATCTCATTTCACTGGAGGTATTTCACAGTAGCTTAATCAGAATCCTGCATGCTTTCAATCTCTTTTTAACCGAATTGTCTTCTGGTGATCATGGACAGCGAGAAACATGCTCGTTGAATTTGAATCGACTCAAGTCAGGCACAGGGCACAGACCTCGGGCGAGTGCACCGTAGACTCCGGGCAGACCCAGAGCATGGACGTTGAGTTAGCCGAAAACGTGGCTCTAGAGCACAATAAGCACGGAGAAGAGTGAGCATC
Source organism: Chiloscyllium plagiosum (assembly GCF_037043375.1). Classification (NCBI taxonomy): domain Eukaryota; kingdom Metazoa; phylum Chordata; class Chondrichthyes; order Orectolobiformes; family Hemiscylliidae; genus Chiloscyllium; species Chiloscyllium plagiosum. The sequence continues at coordinate 96,650,740 of NW_028270152.1, forward strand.
GACTTACATTTCCTGAACAGGCATAATACCAGCAGTCAGAGGCTAATAAATTACAGAGGAGACGTTGGCGAAGTAGGCACATTAGCATAATATCCACCTGAGTATCAGCATATTGCATGGGTCTGGCGCTGGTGTTGGCAGTCGGACATAATATGAATATCGATGAGGTAAGCCCTACCAATAGAAACACAACTCTGATACTGGTAGATCCAACATAGTCGCTGAGCAGACTGTGTTGAAGGAATATCGCCCAGCAGCAGTAATAGCACCTGAGGGTCGCAACCTCGATGTTGTTTGCTTGTGGTGCAAAATGCAGCAAAACAGTGGTGGCTGGATGGGGGCAGAGGTGTCGTTCAGGTAATGAGGTGGATCAGGACTGATGGTCATTCTTCATCCTGTATCTTTCTTTATTGGCTAAATCTTTAGTTACTCAAAATGTTGTTGTATCATGGCTACGAACCAAAACATTTCACTGTATTTAGTTGTGTTCTTACGATGAAGTAGGCATTACAACAATATGAACATGAAATCAAGGAACGACTGTCAAATGAACAAAAGGTTCAGCAGCTGAGCATTCTAATCACAATGAGTTAAAAAGAATGAGGCCTCATCTGATTGAAACATTCCGATTTTAGTACTAAATCGTGACAAAAAAGAATTCAGATAAATTTCAACACCTTCGTGCATATTTATCCATACAATTCACCGGCCATCACAATATCGAAGTTAACTCTTCTAGAATTTGAAAATACTGATGCAGGTGTTTACCATGGATCACAATGGTGACCAGGAGATACCTTCATGTTTCAATTTTGCATCATTTCAAGACCTACCACTCTGACTGAATTTGCATATTTCAACGCTTTATTCACTTGCTTATATTACTTATTTAAAAAAAAAATAATGGCATGTGTACATCACTGAACAGAGCAGCAGTTGTTGACCATACGTCATTGCCCAGAGGACAGAAAAGGTAAACACTATTGCTTGGGAGCCTTGAGTCACATACGCTGAAGAACAGATATAGTTGGCAGATTTCCATCCCTCCAAGGCATTCGTGAACAATATTTGAATATTTTGCATATTTGAAAATGTATGCAATAGATTTGTCTTTTGTGTTAAAACATAAGACGAGAAAATGATTTAAGTATATAGCACAGACGCATCAAACTGTTCGCTGTTTTCACGGTTGTAAATGAAGGACTAACGCCAATCATGAATTTGCAATTGTGCATGAGCATATGAACTGTTGGTTTATGGACTTATGTCAGCCCATGACTCTTTCACAAAATTTCCTTGTCGAACTCTCAGGAATCCGAATCAATAACATTTATTTTTTAATCATTTCTTCCAGTTAATGTAATGGCGATTGCGATCTTAGCACGGGGAAAATGTGGTCTTTCCAGCAGCACCACTCGTTACCTGATTGCTATGGCAACAGCGGACGTTTTGGTCATTGTCACTTATGTCATAGTGTGGCGAATCAGCTCTTATTATTCGCCGGGCGTTTTCCTGGTCTTCGACTTTTCCTGTAGTGTCAATCTTGTTCTGAGCCGTGTTGCAGTAGAAGGTTCTGTCTGGTTCACCGTCACTTTCACCGTTGATCGATTTGTGGCCATTTGCTGCCAGAACCTGAAAAGAAAATACTGCACTGGGCGTGCAGCGACCATTGTCTTATTAACAACGTCCATTCTTGTTTGTTTAAAAAATATTCCCCACTATTTTGCAGTTGAACCTGGAGTTATCATCAACAATGTACCAACGTTCTGTGTTGAGAAGCAGAGCTATTATTCAGACAAAGGTTGGATCATCTTCGACTGGTTTGTTACAGCCTTAACTCCAATACTTCCATTCGCTTTAATTCTTATTCTCAATGTTCTGACAGTCAGATACGTATTTATCGCCAGTCGAGTACGTAAGCAGCTGAAGGGTCAGAACAAGGAAAGCAATTGCACTGACCCAGAGATGGAGAACAGGAGGAAGTCTGCAATTTTACTCTTCACCATATCGGGCAACTTCCTCCTTCTGTGGTTGACGTATCTGATTGAATTTTTTTATTACAACATAACCGGGACAGATCACAGAGATTACAGTGATTCTGACTATATACTTCAACAAACCGGGTACATCCTGATGAACTTAAGTTGCTGCACCAACACTTTTATTTACGTTGTTACACAATCAAAGTTCAGAGATCAACTCCAGAGCATGGTGAAATACCCGGTTAACTCAATTATTCAAATAATTAATAAAGGAAACAACAAGACGGTTTGAGTAACAAGAGTAACAACATCTTGCTAATATTCTGGAGGACAGTAGAGGTAGATTATTTCGGTTAATTGTTTTGACTTGCTAATCAACAAGGGATATTTTCACTTAATATAAGTTCAATAAATTTTGCTAGACTGCTATTGAAGTTATTGCGGCAGTCATAGGAAAAGACATTGCGAAGGCTGGGTCTGGAATTTGCAAACATTCGAAGAATGGCTGTTAATCTGATTGACTTTCAAAATCGCAGTGTCCTCCAGCACGGAGAAACGTCCTTTAGTTCAATCTGGTCAAAGCCATCAAAACGCCCATCCATTGTAACTCCATTTCCCATCACCGGGATAATAACCTTCTTAACGTTTTATATCCATGTATATGTCCAAATGTGCTTAACGTGCTGCAAATGGACGGGGCTCACCCACTTCCACTGGCAGATCATTCAACATGCATACCACATATATTTAAAGATGTGCGTGGTTGGTTCCCTTTTATTCTTTCCCCTCTAACCTGAAATTGATTAGTCCTTTATTTCGCAACATTGGTAGAAAGACTGAGTATATTCGCCCTATGCCTGCATCTCATGACATTATTATTTCTATAAGATCCTCCTCAGTCTCCTATGCACTGAAGAAAACGGTCCTACTTTTTCCATACCATCGCTATAACTCAGCCTGTTGAGTCCTGGCAAAATCATTGCAAATTTCTTCTGCACTTTTTCCAGCTTAAGAACATCCTTCATGTAGTAGATTGATAATTAGATGGTTAGATAACTTACAGCGTAGAAATAGGCCCTTCGGCCCAGCAAGTCCACTGCGACCCTCAAAAGAGCAAACAACCCAGACCTATTCTTCTACAGTTACCCCTTCACATAACACTACGGTCAACTTAGCGTGGCCAATTCACCTAACCTGCATATGTTTTTTATTGTGGGAGGAAACCTGAGCACTCGGAGGAAATGCACGCAGACATGGGGAGAATATGCGAACTCCACGCGTACAGTTGCCTGAGGTAGAAATTGAACCCGGGTCTCTGGCGCTGTGAGGCAGCAGTCCTAACCATTCTGCCGCTGTGCCGCCCAAAACACTCTGTCACCGAACAAAACTGAATGCAATTCTACAAATGCAGCCTCAACAAAGTCCGATGGAACGGCACATAACATATCAAACTCTGTCCATAATGCCCTGATTCTTGAAGGCCAGTTTCCCCAAAAAAACAATCTACTGCCTTGTTCAGCTGTAACTCCATTTTCAGAGAACCGTGCACCTGAACACTGAGTTTGCTATGTTCCACTACTCTCTTTAATGCCCTCCCAGTCACCATTAAAATCATTTCTCATTGGATATGACCCATTCTTCCACGTTCATACCTGAATATTCATTTTACATACATTACTCTCTGAGTTATTTTGCACTTCACTGTTTCTGTACACCAGCTTTCTTGGTCCACCTCCTCTGTGTCAGTCTATATTGTGTATTTAAAGAAAAAACTAACTGTTTATCAGTTGAAAGGTGCACTCGAACAGGAATCGCACCATTTACTCTGTCACTCTGTCCACAGACTCTGCCATAACCATGTAATTTCTCCATCGTTCTATGTTGTCGTTCATTAATTCCAGGGCTGGAGAGGATAGATGGAAATCGGATATTTTTACGTCTGCACGTAGGGAAAATTGGGCAAGTTTTCTGTTGTTCCTGCTCCCCATTCCCTGGCACAACTGCATTAGAAGATCGAAAGATTTGATCAAACAAAATTTTACTTCTTTGAAAGAGAGCTTTGGTCTCCGTTTCGTTCTGTTCGTGACATGGTTTTACAAAGAGTCGCTCCCTGGTATGTCGAAGCAGCTCAATCGTTGGGACCATAGTTCACCATTCATTTACTCAGGTGACACACCTTCTGGTGGCATATTCCTGATCTCACAGAGGAACCGTGCTGCTGTCGCAGAACGCTTCCCAGCAATTGCAAAGCAACAGAGCATTTATTCACATGTTTCCTATTTTGGATCACGTTTTTTCTCCTATCATTAATAGCTTGCCTGTTTACGGAGGAGGATCTTTATTCAGCGAGGTTGAAGGTTTTTTTTTGGTAATTCATGATTCGTTTACTCTGTCGTGCTTCCATATGCAAAAACAGGCAGAAAATTATCTTGAGCTCAGTTCATACATGTCTTTGTGTCTGACTTGCACTGGTTAATTTGATCACCTTTTCTGATCTGTGCTTCAACTCTTTGTTAGTTTGGGTTGTTATTATATTCACAGGTAGAGAGTGAATATCAGAATATGGCGTAGCCACAGTGACAATTTTTCACCTCGAACATAAGCATGCTCATATAATGACAGTTTGCAATCCATGTCCCTGTTTTATCGATAACCAATTTTGAGTGTCTTTATCCTGTCCAAGTGCCATAGCTGAACTTGCAGTTCTGGTAGAAACTAAGCAGTCAGTCTTAAGCGTCTGCGATGGCACCTTCTATTGAATTGACACTGCTCTTGTGGGAGACTGTGGGGATTGCAGATCCTGGACACTCAAAGTCGGGAAATTCTGGTGCTTGCGAACGCACAGCAGGTCAGGGAGAACTTGAGGAGTGTGAGAGTCGACGTTTCGGGCATAGCCCTTCTTCTGGATGAGGGAGGGGCCAGGGGCTGAGAAACAGTGGGAGTGGGATGGAGCCAAAGGAAATGTAGTAGGGATAGTGCTTGTTGGACAAAGATAGGAGGTGATTTTACTTGATTGGTGGGGTGCGTGGAACGGATACATGGGAAGGAAGATGGACATGTAGTTTTGTACATCAGGCCAAGAGTGTGGAGCTGAGTCGGAGAGCTGAATGTTGGACAGAATGGCGGAGGGGAGAGTTGAAGTCAGAGAATTCAATGCTGAGGTCGTGTGGTAATTGGCTCTACAGGTAGATGATGAGATCTACCTCCGCCAGTGTGTAGGTGCCATTGTTTAAGCACTGGAGGAGGCATAAAATTGAGTAGTCATCGGGGGAGTGGGAGAGGTGTTGAAAAGGATGCCCAAAGGAATGTGCCATTGATTGGTCTATGCAGAACACAGATGATCCCTGAACCATCCCGCCGGTTTGCACTTCGTCTCTCCATTGTAGAGGAAACGACATTGTGAGCAAAGGATGCAACAAATGAGTTTTGAGGACATACAAGTAAATCTCCACCTGAGTTGGAACGATTCGTTGGGACCTTAGAAAGAGGTGAATGGGGATGTGTGGGCGGTACAAACGTCTGAACACAGCAAGGGTGAAACAAAGAGGAAGTTGCCAATAATTGGCTGCTATGGAATGCAGAGAGGGATGGAGCGATATATTTTGATGATGGTGTCTGACTGTGCAAGATGAAAAGGGCAGAGGATGATACTCTGGATTTGGCGATTGGTGCGTTGGAATGTACGTTTCTTGGATCCTGTAGTCGTGTGATAGCAGAGGAGGGGCGGTCAGAATCGAGGGCTGTGTTGCAGTAAATGGAGGTGATGCGTTTGAGGACTTCATCATTGAGGACGTTGTTGATACAGTGGAGGGAAAGTTCTGGTTCTTGAAGTCGGACGAATTCTCTGATGTTCCACAGCCGAATCGCTCATCCTGGAGGACGATATGGTGGAGGTGAAGAAACAAGGAGTGCGGAATCGTGTATCTTTTTCTTAAACTGGGTTGGGTGTTGGGGAGGAGGTGAAGTCGATGTAGTTGTGGGAGTCAGTGCGTTTGAAGTAGAGGTCATTGTTGAGTCGTTTGATGGAGATGGGGATGAGAGTTTAAAAAATGGCAGGGTGGTTTTGGAGATGGTCCCAGTGATTTTGACTTCACTATGGAATGTGTTAGCATAGCAAGTGGATTGTCGAAGCTTCTTGTGGGAGCACAAAACAGCGCCGGCGCAGTCATCAGTGCAGGGGAGTGGACGGTAGGGTATTGTGCCGATGTCACTGTGGAAGAATGGCTGCTCTACATATCCGAGTGGATAGTCTTGGAGATGATGATTTGGTGTTGAGAAGTGCGATCGTTGTCGAAGAGATCGTAGGATGAAGTGCCAGCGAGTTTACCTCTGTCCCCAATGTGTAGAGGTCGGTTTGCCATGCAACGACTGCGCCTCCCTTGTCAGATGGTTGGATTGTGAGTTTGGGTCCAAGCAGAGAGATCAGACGGCAGCGCATTGCGAGTACAGCAGATTGGAGTAGCTGCGAGGGGTGAAGAGATGGAGGTGATTAATATTGCGATGGCAGTTGGAGACGCAGAGATCACGGGAGGGTAACAGGAGAGCATAGCATGTCCACGAACATGAACGCTGCAGATCACCCACGACATCACTTCTGCAGCTGCCAACTGCACACATGCCTCTGAATGCACCACAATCGGGAACGCCACTGACAACGTCAATTCCATCCATACAGGTGCCAGCGACAAGGTTATTTCCCCCTATGTGTCCATCACCATGCATCTTTTCCACCCCGTGTACTGCTGCCGACATAACGTCTGCCTGTGCCTTATAATACGCTACGTCCACGCCTGCCAACGGTTATGCAACTGCCCTGACATTACCACCGATCACAAGGCCGGTCACATGCAAATTCCCATGCCACAGTCACCAACGCCACTAGGAAATCCAGTTCAAATCGCCCAGACCTTACCCTCACGGAGAACGAATTTTCAGTCGTCAGCAAAGTATGCACCTTCATTTTGCTACTTACTCATTTCAGCAAATGCCATAGATGCAGTAACATTGAACTCTTTTTCTGTCGCCTGCACCTCCGTGCCTACATTTTCTATCATAACTCCCACTCACCCTTCTCCCGACTTTAGCAAGCTGTGTCCCCCTGTGCACACCGTCCTGATCTCTTACTTTCCGTCACCCTCTTCCTTCCAGCTACCATCCTGCCATCAACCACCTCAATCTCTCCACACTTCTCATCGACTCTCCTCGGTTTTTCACAACATGCAGCTCTCCCATCGCTCCTCTCCAACGCCAACCTCACCGTCATGCCTGCCAACAAGGGAATTGCAGTGGTTGTTTGGTGCACTCTCCTCTATATCTCTGAGGCCAAGCACCACCTATGCTGACACCTTCTTGTCCCACCACTTTGGCTAAGACACAAACACTCAGCATCAAACTATCATCTCCAAGACTGTCCACAATCTCATCATGGCAATTGATCTCCCATGCTCAGCCTTCAGTCTCATATTTCCCCAACACTGCACCACCCAATTCTATCTCTTTCACAAAATCCACAAACCCGACTGGACCAGGTCAATCGAATGTCTCCGCCTGTCCTGCCAATCTCCACTTATCTCGGCACTCTTCAGTCCCTATTGGCCAAGATATTGACACATAAATTTGCGACACAACCTACCCACTCCCCATCTCCTTCATGACTTCTTATCCCAGCATCCCATTACCTCAGAACTCAGATGTGTGTTGATACGATAATGTGTTTCTATTTCCTTTTTTATCGTGTGATTGGTTAAAAACATTTCCTATCTTTCATTTCTCGTTTAGCTAAGTTAATATTGAGTTAAGCTTATGATTAAAAAGGACAGGAGCTCATAGACCCGGTTTTTGCTCCTCTTGCTCAATGTCAGAGCTCAGTGACACAGGTGACATCCCTGAATCCTTCGCGTGCAGGACGTATATCCAGTTGTAGCTCTCGTTAGACAATTAGACTACTCTGGAACTGCAGATGGACTCACTTTGTGTATTAGTGATGCTGAGGATGTCGTGTATAGTACGTCTACCGAATTCATCACACCACAGATTGCGATTTCTAAAGGAGAGAGGCAAGTGAAGGGGTGACCAGAAGGCATAGAAAGAGCAGAATAGCAGTGCAGATGTCCCCTTCTATCGTCTCCCTCCAAAAAGGTAAACTATTACAGATAATTTTGGGAAGATGGCTTACCAGGGAACACAGCAGTGGTCATTTTCATGGCACTGTGGCACGCTTTCCTGTACAGAAGGGCGGAGAAGGAGTGGAAGGACGACGGTCCAAGGGGAATCAATGGCAAAGGGTGTAAATAGGCGTATCCGTGGTGGTCGAAAGCGATATTACACAGTGGTATGTTGCCTCCGAGGTGCACTTGTCAGGATTGACTGAGGTCGACTGCAGGGTATTCTGAAGGGGGATGTTGAACAGACAGTTGTCGAGGTACATGCAGGCACCAAAGATAAAAGGAAAGAAACAGGATGAGGTCCTCCAAGCAGACCTAGAGCGTTTGAAGCCAAGTTTAAAAAGTAGGACTTCAAAGGTATTAATGTCAGGATTTGTACCATTTGTCACGTGCGAGCCATTTCACTGCTCATCACTGCATAAAACAGGAATATTATGGAATTGTTAACAACTACATTTTGATAATTTTGGGAAAGTTCAATCTTCGTATATTCTGGGACAATTAGACGAGCAATATTGGTGTTGGAAGTGGAGTTCAGAGAATTTTTTAACAGTGTTTCTTTGAATAACACAATGTGCAACTGGCAACGAACGGAACTGTCTCAGATCGACTTCTGTGCGATGAACCTGAGTGAATGAGTGATGCCACACTGAGAGATCCATTGCGAAATTGTGATGAATTGAAAGCTAAGTGAATTACAAAACTTTGAAGTGAATCACATAATGAACAGACTACGACGAGAAGAAATAAAAACCAATTAGATGAGATTGAGACCAGAACAAGGTAAAGAGACTGGAATTTGTGTCTGTAAGTAAACACTGGAAAATGCTTACAGGAATAGTGAAAAACATTTAACAAGGCATTCGATTGAACCAGTCAGAACCTCAGCAAGAAATTCCCACCTGTCCCTCACTCAGGACGAAATGGTTCATACTAGATTATGCGGCCGAAATGTAATAACAATTCTGAAGCGAGAGAATATTTTCAGGATAGGTATTAAGGGGATTTCGAAGGGTTCTCTTGCTGCAGCATTGCAGCGGGAAGAGGAATCATTGTCAGGGTTTAATGACACGATTGGAGCAGGGAGAGGTGATTGTGCTGGAGATAGTGACAGTGTTCCTGAGAGTGATCAGAGCCTGAATTTTGTTACAAAGCCAGTACCAACTGCTGCAGCTAGAGATGTTTGCAGTCGTCGGGACGGAAACATTACCTTTATTTGTTCATTCATGTAATGTGGGTATTCATGATTGTATCATCATTCTTTGCCCCACTACTAATCACCCAGAGCACAGCTCACAGTCAGCCGTATTGCTGTGGATCTGGAATCAAATATCAGACAGACAAGGTTTGAATGTCAGATGTCCTTCACTCAACGACATTAATGAACTAGATGAGTTCTTCCGACTGACCTACAATGCTTTTATAGTGTCCTCATCAATGTATTGTCCAACCATAACATGACATCCCAACTCCTATATTTACTGCTCTGACCAATGAAGGCAAGCATAACAAACAACTGCTCACCAGCGTGTCTACCTGTGACGACACTTTGAAATACATGTATACCTGCATTCCCATGACACTATTTGACAGCACTACCCAGGGCCTGAATATTAACTGCATAAGTCCCGCCCGGTTTGTCTCACGAAAATGCAATATTTCACATTTATATAATTAGACTCCACCTGCTATTCCTCAGCCCATTATCCCCGAAAATAATGTTAATCCATTGTATCATAGACAACCCTCAGCACAGCCCACTTTACCACCAATTTTAGTGACCCCTACAAATCCACTTATCATGAAACCAATATTCGTATACAACTCACTTATCCAAGTTACAAACAGTGGATACACTACACGGCTGGTCACATGCTTCAGGTTATAAAATTAAAATGTCTCCCACCACCTTTTGTCTCCTACCATCATATCAATTTTATATCCAGTTCACTCGCTCCTCCTGGATCTGATATCCTCACACATTGAACTGAAGTTATTACCCAGTCTGCCACACAGAAACTTGTCAAGGGTCTTGTTGAAGCCAATATAGATAACGATAACCGCTCTGCCTTCGTCTATATCTTGGCCACCTCCTCAAAGAGTCAATCGGGTTTGAATGGAGGTGCCGCTGTTGGACTGGGATGGACAACGTTAAAAATCACGTAACATCTGTTTATAGTCCAACGGGATTATTTGTATTTTCAAATAATCCCGCTGCACTATAAACTGTTCTTGTGTAATTTTTTTTACAATCAGTTTTGTGAGACACAGTTTTCCATTCACAGAGCCATGATGACTATCTCTAATCATCCCTTGCGTTTCCAAATGCACATAGCATTTCTTTCAGAATCTCCTCCAACAACATACCCATCACTGGTCTCACTGGTCTATAATTTCCTGGCTTTGCCCTGGACGTCTTAAGCGATAGAACAGTCTTAGTCGCCCTCTCGTCTTCTGGCACCTCACTGCATCGGTTGATAATACAAATGTCTGTTCAGGACAATGCTATCTCTTCCAACGATTCTCACAATATCCTGGGATACACCTGATAAGATCCGGAGGATCGATTTATCTTTATTTGTTTTTATATTACAGCCCCTTCTCTTCTCTGTTGTGGACTTTACTCTGAAAGCATCACATTTGTTCCTCAAGATGCCGAGCTTCCATGCCTTTCTCCACAGTCAATACTAAAAGGAGATATATGTTCAACATCTCACTCAGCTCCACTGTTTACATACATAGGTGAACACATTGATCCTTAGTAGTTCCTATTCTCTCCCGAGTTACTTCTTAGCTTTTAAGGAAACTTGTCCAATGTCTTCTGAAACGTCAAAGAAACTATATCCCCTACCACCACCCCCTAGCCTACCCTTATGCATTCTGCCATTCGTATTCACACCAACAAATAAAATATTCCGCGGTCAAAAACAAATTCTCTTTTCTCAAATCCATTTCTGAATAGTTAGGCGACAAGCAGTAATCAATTTATTCCCGATTATTTTCTGTCTGTTAAAAAATCAATCCAAGCCAGTGCAACCCTCCAATCTCAAATCAGCCGACCTTGCTAATCAACCTCATCAGTGTGACCTTGTTGAAAGGCTTCTGGAAATTGCAAGAAACCTTTCTTCTTCTCTGCTGTTTACAGACAGATAGAAAAAAAAAACAAATCCAGCATTGCGTCTGAAGTGAAATCTCGCTTTCATAACAACATGCTTGTTGTGGAGAGTGGACATAAAGGAGTCAGTCGCAGACAAGTGGAGCTCCACATGGGGACATGTTGGGACCATACTGTACACATTACACATTAACAGTCTGTAGAAAGGAGATGAGAGGGTACGGGAAACAGGTTTCCAAAAACGATCCCACTGGTGAAATGGTGGTCATGTGAGGAGCAGTTGAAGACGCTGGGTCTGTCCTCGATGAAGTTTAGGAGGAGTTGTCGGAATCTCATTCAAACTTACAGAAAACGGAGGGGTCTAGGTGGAGTGGATGTGGTGCAGATGTTTCAACTCGTAGGATAGACCAGGGCCCAAGGGCAACAGTGAGTTGTTTATTTGTCCAGATGGTGATGAACCTGTGGAACACACTGATCCAGGGGCTGTGGTGGCGAAGTAAACAGCGTATTTGACTCAGAAATAACTATGATTTGGAGATGCTGCTGTTTGTCTGGGATGTACAAAGTCACAAATCACATAACAGCATGTTATTTTCCAACAGGTTTATTTGTATGCATGAGTTTTCGGAGCGCTGCTCCTTCGTCAGGTGATTGTAGAGAATAAGATTGTAAAACACAGAATGCGTCTTACAATCTTATTATGCACAATCACCTGATGAAGGAGCAGCACTCCTAAAGCCAGTGCTTTCAAATAAACCTATTGGACTATTACTGGTGTTGTGTGATTTTTTTAACAGGTATTGATAGGACTTTAGGGAGTAGGTGAGAGAATGGGGTTGAGAAACAATTCAGCGATAATGAAATGATGCACTCAACTCGATTGTCTGAATGGTTTACATTATACCTGATCATCGAATTACACAATTCCTGTAATGCAGAAACAGGCAATTTGGCCCACACCGGAACGCTCCGAACCTCCAAAGAGTAATCAACCTAGACCCATTCCCCTATCCCATTAGTCTGCATTTACCCCTGACTAATGCATTTGACGCCGCATCCCTGACAAGTTGGGACGCATTAGTTTGGCGAAATCATCTACGCCTGCACATCTTTGGACCGTGGGAGGAAACTGGAGCACCCAAAAAAAAAGCACGTAAAAGTGTGGAGAAGGTGACGGCATGGTGACTCATTGGTTAGCACTGCTGCCTCACAGCACCTGTTTCCCTGGTTGTATGACAACCTCGGGCGACTGTCTATGCGGAGTTTGCAAATTCTCCCCATGTCTGCGTGGGTTTCCTCCGGGTGCTCCGGTTTCCTCACACAGTCACAAAGATGTGGGGGTCATGTGAATAGGCCATGCTAAATTGCCCATAGTGTTAGGTGCATTTATCAGAGTGAAATTAGTCTGCGTGGGCTACTCTTCGGAGGGTCGGTGTCGACTTGTTGGGCTGAAGGGCCTGTTTCCACACTATAAGGAATCTGATCTAATCTACAAACTCCATATAGACAGTTGCCCTAGGCTGGAATCAAACGCGGGTTCTTGGCGCTGTAAAGCAGCAATGCTAACCATGGGAAAAGCCGTACTTCCTTCGTGCCACCGTGATTGTCTTGTGGGCTGTGCTTATTCTATTGTTTTCCAAGTGTGCAGTTATCATTTCTGGCATATCGTTTAAATTTCAGCATTTTACTTATTATTGCTGGCATCTCTATGATTCAGATCAACTGCAGTGTGCTACACCACAGACTAATTTGGGAATCCTTGCATAAATCTCATAAAGATAAGATAAAGGGTCAGCAGGCCTTCAAGGAAGTCAAATCGAATGCTGGCATTGATTTCAAAGGGAGTTTTGAATAAAAATAGGGAAGGCTTGTAACTACAATAGAAAGCCGGAATCAGCTCACACCGAGAACAGGTTTGGTTTTCTATCTCGAGGAAAAATGTTCTTGCATTGGAGGCAATTCAAACCAGAGGTCACTGGACTGATCTTCCAAATGTGGGGATGTTGATGTGAAGATATGGCGAACATTGAAATTAAACTCATTAGAATTTAGAATACAAGGCAAATTTATTGATACAGCAAAGAATCGTTAGTGTTCTTACAGGGTCGGCACTGAGACGTTGCTTCCCTAAGCATGGACCTAAATCCGGATTGAAAGGGAAATGCAGGCACGAGAGAAGGCTACAGGTAAAAGAATGTTTGGAGAGAGTGAAGGATGTTGCAGAATTCGGGTGGTTTGAGATCACTGATGCTGGTTAGTGAGCGAATAGGTTGTCGGATGACATATGCCACATGGACGTAAAGGGTTATGATTCCTAAAGGAAAGAGAAAAAGCGAGGATTATAGCGACTGGGCATTACATAGACAGAGGTGGGAGTTCGAGCTGCAGGCGTTACAGAGACAGGGAGGGTTGCAGGAAAAGGGAGAATGTAAAGATAACGATGACAGTTGGAGCTACAAGAGATACAGATTTAGTCTGGCAGAATCTGCCTGGACTGGAGATGGCCTGACAGATGGGGAGTGACATAGCTGCTGGATCAGTTGCAGAGAGAGATGATTGTAAGGTCTGAAAGAGGTTACAGTTGGAAGGAGGGAAACTGAGTCTGGTATAAACCGAAGAGACAATGTGGAATGATGAACTGGACAGGACTATACAGACAAGGAGGTCTGCAGGACCAGAAGAAGTTAACAGAGACAGAGAAGTGTTCAATGTCAAAAGCAGTGTCAGTGTGTGGGATTAGTTCACAGAGGCAGGGACGACTGTTTGGATCTGATGAGCACACGAAGGTAAAGACGCTGCAGGATATTATGTAACAGACAAAGGGAGAGTTCCAGCAGTTAAACGACGTTACAAAAATAGGAAGGGTTATCTGGCTGGTGGAGTAAACAGATCGAGAGTTTGGATGGATTGGAGGAGTTTTGACAGAGCGGAGTCAGTGGTCTGAGAAAGTTCGAGTGATAGGAGTTTGTGTAGGTTAGACAGTTGAGAGCATAATAGGGAATAAACAAGACACAGAGACAGGGAGTGCCACAAAACAATAGGAAAGAATGGCAGGTGTCAGCCATTCATCCCCACCAGCCTGCCCCACTATTCAATGTGATCACAACTGACCATGTTATTCGGTGCCCTGTTCCTGCTTTCACCCCATACAGAGACTATCATAACTGGGGAAGGTTACAAAGACAAGAATGGATGGAGTGATTGGGGGAGGTTACAAAGAATGGGAGGTGTGAGTGACTGAAGGAATTTACAGAGCTAGAGAGGATCGGACTGACTGGGGGTGGTTACAGAATTAGGGAGGGATGGAATGAATATTGGAGTTACTGAGAACAGGAGGACTGGAGTGACTGCAGGAGGACACAGAGAGTGGTAGCAGTTGGAGTTGTACAAGTTACCTTGACAGGAAATTTGTAGGAATTGTAGAGAGAGGGGTAGAGGGAGAATAGGGGTGTGAAGGGGACAGAGAGAGACAGAGAGAGACAGTGAGTAGTGAAAGAGAGCGCTGACTGTGCCAATGGAAGGTTCATTGGTTTAAAATGGATTTGAGGCCTGGGGTTAAAGGAACCGGGGCCTTGGGATTGTGACACAAACTGGTTACACCCCCAGGGTCTGGGAGGAAGGACTCCCGGAGGAGGGAACTGATACCTTAACATGAGAAACGCTCTCCAAAGCCCCATTCTAATGTCAGAGTCATGTGCATAGTCCGGGCGGATAAAATGTGAGAAATCTGAGAAACAGAGCGAAAGATGTTCGAGATGGAAACAGCGAGAGGAGGGAACACAGAGGAAGAGATTTCAGAGATAGAGGGAGATAGGGGAGGAACAGAGACATCTCGGAGATAGAGAGAGTAAGTCGGGGAACAGAGAGAGGGAGGGAAGAGAGATCAGAGATGGAGACAGCGAGGGGGCAAGAGAGAGAGAGAGAGAGAACAGAGAGAGACCTCAGATGGAGAGAGCACAAGACGGGGAAGCATCTGGTTAAAAGCTCAATGGTGATCTTTATATTTCGATGATGGAGATGCCGGTGTCAGACTGGGACAACACCAGGTTAGAGTGTAACAGGATTCTCCGAAAGCTAGTGTTGTGTGATGTTTAATGTTATATATCGATATATATAGACACAGAGGGAGTGGAGGACGGGCTTATGTGTTTTTTGGGGCGGGATAATGTGAGGATCCTGTTGTATTTGGATGGAGAAAGAGATCTTCTTTATAATCTGTCATTCAATCCGGGGGGAGGGGCAGAAAGTCGATGGTTGGGGTAAATCGGGGGAGGGATATCGGGGGGGGGGGTGTGGGTAGTCGAGGGGGGAATGTCAAGGGGGGAAGTATAGGGGGAAGTCGAGGTGGGGCAAACACGAGGGGGGAAATCGAGAGGGAGAAAGAGAGAGAGGGACAGAGAGACAGAGTAGAGAGGGGGAGAGAGAGAGGGGGATAGAAAGAGAGAGGGACAGAGAAACAGAGGGAAAGAGAGAGAGCGAGAGAGAGAGACACAGAGAGACAGAGGGAGAGGGACAGTGAGAGAGGGAGGAGAGAGAGGGGGACACAGAGAGAGGGACACAGAGAGAGCGAGAGAGGTCCAGAGACAGAGTGAAGGACACAGAGAGAGAGAAAGACAGAGAGAGAGGGGCAGAGAGACTGAGGGACAGAGAGAGAGAGAGGGAGGGACAGAGAGAGAGAGCGAGGGAGGGACAAAGGGAGAGAGGGACACAGAGAGAGAGAGGCACAGAGAGAGGGTGGGACAGAAAGACTGCGGGACAGAGTGAGAGAGAGCGAGGGAGAGACAGAGAGAGAGGGACATAGAGAGAGAGGGACAAAGAGGGAGAGAGAGGGGGACAGACAGACAGAGAGAGGGACAGAAAGTCAGAGAGAGAGAGAGGGACACAGAGAGAGAGACAGAGAGACTGAGAGGGGGACAGACAGACAGAGAGAGGGACAGAAAGTCAGAGAGAGAGAGAGGGACACAGAGAGAGAGACAGAGAGACTGAGGGACATAGAGAGTGGACAAAGAGACAGAGAGAGGGACAGAGAGAGAGAGAGGACAGACAGACAGAGACAGGGACAGAGAGAGAGAGGGACACAGAGGGAGAGAGTGACAGAGAGAGAGAGCGGGACAGAGAGGGAGAGAGAGGGACAGAGAGAGAGAGGGAAACACAGAGGGTGACGGACACAGCGAGAGACAGAGAGAGAGAGAGAGAGGGAAAGAGAGAGAGAAAGACAGAGAGAGAGGGGGACACAGAAAGGGAGAGAGGGACAGAGAGAGAGAGTGACAGGGACAGAGAGGGACAGAGAGAGATTGAGAGAGACAGACACACACACAGACAGAGAGAGAGGGACACAGTGAGAGTGACGAAAACAGAGAGAGGGAGGGAGGGACACAGAGAAATAGGGACACAGAGAGAGAGGGACAGAGAGAGAGGGACACAGAGAGAGTAAGTGACACACAGAGAGAGAGGGGCACATAGAGAGTGAGGGACACAGAGAGAGTGAGGGACACAGAGAGAGAGTGAGGGACACAGAGAGAGAGGGACAGAGAGAGATCGGGAAACTGAGAGGGAGAGAGGGACAGAGAGAGAGAGGGAAACAGAGAGGGAGACGGACACAGGGAGAGACACAGAGAGAAAGAGACAGAGACAGAGGGACAGAGAGAGAGAAAGACAGAGAGAGAGGGACACAGAGGGAGAGAGGGACAGAGAGAGAGAGGGACAGGGAGAGATGGAGAGAGAGACACACACACACACAGAGTGACACAGACAGAGATGAGGCACACAGAGAGAGTGACCGACATAGAGAGAGAGGGACACAGAGAGAGTGACAGAGAGAGTGAGCTAGGGACAGAGACAGAGAGACGGACAGAGAGAGACAGGGACAAAGAGAGAGGGACAGAGAGAGAAGGGGGGACAGATACGGAGAGAGATCGAGAGAGGGATACACAGAGAGGGAGAGAGAGGGACAGAGAGAGAGTGGGACACAGAGAGAGTGACGGACAGAGAGAGAGTGAGGGACAGAGATAGAGATATGGACAGAGAGAGAGTGAGGGACACAGAGAGAATGAGGGACACAGAGAGAGAGGGACAGAGCGAGAGGCACACAGAGAGAGATGGACACAGAGAGAGTGAGGGACACAGAGAGAGGGACAGGGAGAGTGAGGGACACAGAGAAGAGAGAGGGACAGAGAGAGAGGGACACAGAGAGAGTGAGTGACACAGAGAGAGAGAGGGACACATAGAGAGGGTCACAGAGAGAGTGACAGACACAGAGAGAGAAGGAGGGACAGAGAGAGATAGGGACACAGAGAGTGAGGGACACAGAGAGAGAGGGATAGAGAGAGAGGGACAGAGAGACAGAGAGAGGGATAGAGAGAGAAAGAGAGAGGGACAGAGAGACAGAGAGAGAGAGGGGGACAGAGAGAGAGACTGAGAGAGAGGGGGACAGAGAGAGAGAGAGGGACACCGAGAGAGTGAGGGACACAGAGAGAGGGACAGGGAGAGTGAGGGACACAGTAAGAGAGAGGGACAGAGAGAGAGAGGGACACAGAGAGAGGGTCAGGGAGAGTGAGGGACACAGTGAGAGAGAGGGACAGAGAGAGAGGGACAGAGAGAGAGTGAGGGACACACAGAGACACGAACACAGAGAGACGAACACAGAGAGAGAGTGACGGACACAGAGAGTGAGGGAGGGACACAGAGAGATAGGGACACAGAGAGAGTGAGGGACACAGCAAGAGGGGGACAGAGAGAGAGTGACGGGCAGAGAGAGAGGGGGACACAGAGAGATAGGGACACAGAGAGAGTGAGGGACACAGAGAGAGAGAGGGATAGAGAGAGTGTGACGAACAGAGAGAGAGAGAGGGAAGGACACAGAGAGATAGGGACACAGAGAGAGAGTGACAGAGAGAGAGGGACACAGAAAGAGTGAGTGACACAGAGAGAGAGGGACACATAGAGAGTGAGGGACACAGAGAGAGTGAGGGACACAGAGAGAGGGACACAGAGAGAGTGACAGACACAGAGCGAGAGAGAGGGAGGGACACAGAGAGATAGGGACACAGAGCGTGTGAGGGACGCAGAGAGAGAGAGGGATAGAGAGAGCGTGACGGATACAGTGAGAGAGAGAGGGAGGGACACAGAGAGATAGGGACACAGAGGGAGTGACGAAAACAGAGAGAGAGAGGGGGGACACAGAGAGATAGGGACACAGAGAGAGAGCGGCACAGAGAGAGGGACAGAGAGACAGAGAGAGGGATAGAGAGACAGAGAGAATGAGGGACAGTGAGAGAGAGAGACAGAGAAACAGACAGACAGACAGAGAGAGAGAGACAGGGAGAGTGAGGGACACAATGAGAGAGAGGGACAGAGAGAGAGTGACGGACAGAGAGAGAGTGAGGGACAGAGAGAGATATGGACACAGAGAGAGTGAGGGACACAGAGAGAGAGAGAGGGGCAAAGAGAGAGAGGGACACAGAGAGGGACAGAGAGAGAGGGGGATACCGAGAGAGTGAGGGACAGAGAGAGAGGGACAGAGAGAGAGAGTGAGGGACACAGCGAGAGAGAGGTAGCGACACAGAGGGGGAGAGGGACGCAGAGAGAGTGAGGGACACAGAGAGAAAGGGGCAGAGAGAGGGGGACACAGAGAGAGAGAGGGGGACACAGAGAGAGAGAGGGACACAGAGAGAGTGAGGGACACAGAGAGAGGGACAGGGAGAGTGAGGGACACAGAGAGATAGAGGGACACAGAGAGGGACAGAGAGAGAGAGGGATACCGGGAGAGTGAGGGACAGAGAGAGAGGGACACAGAGAGAGAGAGTGAGGGACACAGCGAGAGAGAGGTAGCGACACAGAGGGGGAGAGGGACGCAGAGAGAGTGAGGGACACAGAGAGAATGGGACAGAGAGAGAGGGACTAAGAAAGTGGGGGACACAGAGAGAGAGGGACACAGAGAGAGTGAGGGACACAGAGAGAGGGACAGGGAGAGTGAGAGACACAGTGAGAGAGAGGGACAGCGAGAGAGAGGGACACAGAGAGAGGGACAGGGAGAGTGAGGGACATAGTGAGAGAGAAGGACAGAGAGAGAGAGAGGGACACACAGAGAGACGAACACAGAGAGCGGGACAGAGAGAGAGTGACGGACACAGCGAGAGGAAGGGACACAGAGAGAGAGGGACACAGAGAGAGGGGCAGAGAGAGTGAGGGACACAGAGAGAGAGGGACAGTGAGAGAGCGGGACACAGAGAGAGTGAAGGACACAGAGAGAGTGAGCGACGGACACAGAGAGAGAGATGGAGGGACACAGAGAGATAGGGGAAGTCGGGGGGGAAAGTCGAGGGGGGAAGTTGAGGTGGGGGAAGTTCTAGGGTGAAGTCGAGGTGGGGGAAAGTCGAGGGGGAAGTCGAGAGGGGATGTCGACGGGGAAAAGTCGAGGGGGGAGTCGAGGGGTGGGAAAGTCGAGGGGGAAAGTCGAGGGGGAAAGTCGAGGGTGGAAGGTCGGGGGGAAAGTCGAGGAGGGGAATTCGAGGAGTGAAATTCGAGGGGAGAAATTGGGGAGAAAGTCGAGGGGGAAGTCGAGGGGGGGAGTCGAGGGGGAAAGTCGGGGAAAGTCGAGGGGGGAAAGTCGAGTGTGGATAGTCGGGGGAAAATTCGATGGGGTAAGTCGAGAAGGGAAGTCGAGCCGGGAAAGTCGGGGGGAAAGTCAAGGCGGAAGTCGGGGATGAAGTCGAGGGGGGAAAGTCGAGGGAAGAAGTCGAGGAGGGAAAGTTGGGGGAAAGTCGAGGGGGAAAAGTCGAGGGGGAACGTCGAGGGGGGATGTCGAGGGTGGAAGCTCACTCTCTCCCACTCTCTCTACTGCCTCTCTCTCTTTCCCCCATGCTGTCACCTCACTCTCCCTCCCTCTCTCACTCCTTCCTTCTCTCACCCCGTCCCTCTTTCCCTCCCTCCCTCTCTCATCCTATCACTCACTATCCTCTCTCTCCCCAAACTCTCTCTCCCCTTTCTCTACCCCTCTCTCTAACCCCCTCTCTCCTCTCTCTCACCTCCCTCTCTCCTCCCACTCTCTCCCCTCCCTCTCCCCTTTCTCTCCCACCTCTCTCACCCCCCTCTCTCTCCACCCTCTCTCTCCCCCTCTCTCTCCCCATACTCTCTCTCTCCCCATTTCTTTCCCCCATTCTCACACCCTTCTCACCCCGTTTTCTCCTCCTCTCTCCCAATCTCTCTGCCCCTCTCTCTCACCTCCTATCTAGTACTCCTTCTCTCGCCCCCGTCTCTCGCCCCCCCTCTCTTGCCCGCTCTGTCCTCCGTCTCCCCTCTCTCTTGCCCCACTCTCTCTCCCCTCGCCCTGCCCCATCGCTCACTCCCCCTCTCTACCCCTCCATCTCTCCCCATTTCTCTCACTTCACTAGGTCTCTCCCCTTACTCTGTCACCTCACTCTCCATCCCTCTCTCTCACCCTCCTTCTCTCACTCCCTCCCTCTCACTCTTCCCCTCTCTCTCTCCCCATCTCTCTCTTCACTCGGTCTCTTCCCTTACTTTGTCACCTCACTCTCCTACCCTCTCTCTCACCATCTCTCTCTCACTCCCTCTCTCACTCCCACCCTCTCACTCTTACCCTTTCTCCCCCTCCTCACTCCCCTCTCTCTCCCTCCCACTCTCTCCCCTCGCTCGCTCTCACCCCCTCCTCGGCTCTCTACCTGTCTCTTTCTCCCCGTCTCTCTCTCCCCGTCTTTCTCTTCCCGCCTCTCTCCCCTCTCTCCCCTCTCTCCCTGTCTCTCTCCATCTCTCTCCCAGTCTCTCCCCCGTCTCTCTACCCCCCTGTCTCCCAGCCGCTCTCCCCCTCTCTCTCCACCCCACATTCTCCCCACTCTTTCCCCCACTCTCAAACCCACTCACTCTCCCCCTCACTCTCCCCCTCAATCTTCACCCTCTTTCTTCCCCCTCTTTATCCCTCCAGTCTTTGCCCCCTCTCTCTACACCCTCTCTCTACTGCCTTTCTCTCTTCACCCTCTCTCCAGATTCTCTCTCTATCTCCCCCCCGCTCCCCTCCCTCTCTCCTCTCCCTTGCCCCCCTCTCCCTCGCCTTTCTCTCACCTCTCTCTCCCCTCTCCCTTGCCCCTTCTCCCTTGCCTCCTCTCCCTCCCCTCTTTCGCCCACCTTCTCTTCACCCTCTCTCTCTCTGCCCTCTCTCTCCCTTCACTCTGTCACCTCACTCTCCCTCCCTCTTTCACTCCCTCCCTCTCTCATCCCTGCATCTCTCCCTCCCTTCATCTCTCACATATCACCCACTATCCTCTCTCTCCCCCACTCACTTCCCTCTCTCTCCCCTTCTCCCACCCCACACTCCCCCACTCCACTTCTACCCAACACACCTCTCTCTCTCGTCCCTTCTCTCTCCCCTCTCTCTCGTTCTCTTTCTTTCCCTCTCTCCCTCTCTCTCCCCTCTTTCTCCCCTCTCTCTTCCCCTCGCCTATCTTTCTCCCCCTCCCCGTCTCTCTTCCCCATCTCTATCTCTCTCTACCGCCTCTCTCTCTTCCCCTTCTCTCCACCCCTCCTCTCACCCTTCTCTCCCTCTCTCCCCTCTCTCTCTCCCCTCGTCTCTCCCCACCTCTCTCCACTCCTCTCTCCCCCTTTCTCTACTGTCTCTCTCTCTCTCACCCATTCTCTCTACACCGCTCTCTCTACCACTCTCTCCACCCCTCACTCTCTCTCTCTCCCCTCTCTCTTCACTAACCCTCTCCCCCACTCTGTCGCCTAACTCTCTCCCCTCTCTCACTCTCTCCCTCCCTAACCCTCTCCCTCCCCACTCTCTCCCCTCACTCTCCCCCACTCTCTCTCCCCACACTCTCCCCCTCTCTCACCCCCACTCTCTCTTCCCCTCTCTCTCCCCACTCTCTCCCTCCAGTCACTGCCCCCTCCCTCTATCCCCTCCCTCTGTCACCCCTCTCCCTCTTCTCTCCCCTCCCTCTCCACCCTCTCTACACCCTCTCTCACCCCCTCTCTCTACACCTCTCTCTACCCCGCTCACCCCCTCTCTCTCTTCCCCCTCTCTACCCCGCACTATCTCTCTCCCCTCTCTCTAACCCCGTTTGTCTACCCTCTCTCTCCCCTCTCTTCCCACCCCTCTCTCTCCCCTCGTAATCTCCCAACACTCCCTCTCCCCTCTCTCCATCTCTCCTCCCTCCATCTCCCCTCTCTCTCCTCTCTCTCTCTTTCGACTCTATCTCTCATCCCCTCTCTATCTCCTCTCTCTCCCTACACTCTCTCTCTCCCTCCCCTCACTCCATCCCCTCTCTCCTCCTCACTCTCCCCCACTCTCCCCACCCACTCTCCACCCCCACTCTCCCCCCACTCTCCCAAACCAATATTTTCCCCCATCTCTCCCCTCACTCTCTCCCCCACACTCTGCCCCAACTATCCCCCTCACTCTCTCCCCCTCTCTCTCCCCCTCTCTCTCCCCTCTCTCCTTCACCCCACCTCTCTCTCCCTCTCTCACCCCTCTACCCCTTTTTCCCTCCTCTCCCCATCTTTCCCCATCTCTCCCCCTCTCCCACCCCTCTCTCCCACAACTCTCTCCCCCACTCTCTCCGCCTCAATCTCTCCCCCTCTTTCCCTCTCGCCCTCTCCCCCCTCTCTTTCCTCCCTCCCTTGCTCCCCTCTCGACCCCCTCGCGCCCCCTTCTCGCCCCCTTCTCGCCCATCTTTCGACACCCAGTCTCGTTCCTCTCTCCCGCTCCCCTCTCTCGCCCCCCTCTCACCCCCACTCTCTCACCTCCTCTCTCTCCCCTGTCTCACCCCTCTCTCTACCCCTTCGATCTCCCCTCTCTCCACACCTCACTCTCCGCTTCTCTCTCCCCTCTCTCTCCACCTCTCTCTCCACCCTCTCTCTACTACCCCTCTCTTCCCCTCTCTTTACCTCCCTCTCTCTCTCCCCTCTCTACCTCTCTTTTAACCCCTCTCTCCCCTCCCACACTCTCCCTTCTCCAACTCCTCTCTCCATTACCCCTCTCTCCATCTCCCCGCTCTCCATCTCGACCTCTCTTCCCCTCTCTTCATCCTCTCTCCCCACACTCTCTCTCCCCTCTCTCTCCCCTCTCCATCGCCTATTTCCAACTCCCCTGTCCATCTCCCCTCTCTCCATCTCCCCCTCTCTCCACCGCTCTCTCCCCTCTCTCGTCCCCTCTCTCACCTCTTCCCTCGACCGCTCGCTCTCCCCCTCCCTCTGTGCCGCCTCCCTCGACCCCTCTCTCTACCTCTCTCTCCCCTCTCTCTCCGCCTCACTCAGTCCAACTCAGTCTCTCCCCCTCTCTCTCTACGGCCTCTCTCTTCCCCCTCTCTCTCCACGACTCTCTCTCTACAACCACTCTATCTCCCACTCTCTCCCCCTCTATCTCCCCTCTCCTCGTCTCTCTCCCCTTCCCCTCCTTCTTCCTCTCACTCCCACTCTCTCGACCCCCTCTCTCTCTACCCCCTTTCTCTCCACACCTCTGTCTCTATCCCCGCTCTCCTCCTCCACTTCCCCCTGCCCTCACTCCCTCCCTCTCTACCCCCTCGCTCTCTTCCCCCTTTCTCACTACCGTCTCTCTCTCCCGCTCTCTACCTCCTCTCTCTCCCCGCCTCTCTCTACCTCTGCTCTATATCCCCCCTCTCTCTCTCTTCACTAACTGTCTCCCCCAACTCTGTCACCGAACTCTCTCCCCCTCTCTCTCCCTCTCTCACCAGGTCACTCTTTCAATCCCTCACTCGCCTGCGCACTCTCCCCTCTCTCTCCGCCTTTCTCCCCACTCACTCAAGCTCTCTCTCTCCCCCTCAC
The DNA here is from genome assembly GCF_037043375.1 of Chiloscyllium plagiosum. Lineage (NCBI taxonomy): Eukaryota > Metazoa > Chordata > Chondrichthyes > Orectolobiformes > Hemiscylliidae > Chiloscyllium > Chiloscyllium plagiosum. Next base: position 96,674,796 of record NW_028270152.1, read on the forward strand.
TCTCCCCCTCCCGTCTCCATCTCCCGTCTCCCGCTCTCTCTCTATCTCTCCCCATCTCTCTTACGCTATCTGTCCCCCTCTCTCTACCCCACTCGCGCCCGCCCTCTTCCTCCACCTCTCTCTGTCCCCCTCTGTCTGTCCCCCTCTCTCTGCCCCCTCTCTCTGTCCTCCTATTCTCTATCCCTCGCGCACTCTGTCCCCCTCTCTGTCCCCCCAGTCTCTGTACCCCCTCTCTCTGTCCCCCTCTCTCCGTCCCCCTCTCTCTGACCCCACTCTCTGCCCCCCAATCTCTGTCCCCATCTCTGTCCCCCTCTCTGTCCCCCCAGTCTCTGTCCCCCTTCTGTGTCCCACTCTCTCTGTCCCCTCTCTCCGTCCCCCTCTCTCTGACCCCACTCTCTTTCCCCCCTCTCTATCTCCCCTCTCTGTCCCTCCCTGTCCTTCCCTCTGCACCGTCCTTCCCTCTGTTCCCCCCTCTGAACCCCCTTTCTGACCCCCTCTCTCTGTCTCCCCACTATGCCCCCCACACTCTGTCCCCCCACTCTCTGACCCCTTCTATCTCCCCCTCTCTCTGTACCCACTCTCTCTCTGACTCCCTCTCTGAACCCCCTCTCTCGGTTCCCCACTCTCTGTCCCCCATCTCTTTCTCTGTACCCTCTCGCTCTCTGAACCCCTCTCTGAACCCCTCTCTCTGCCCCCCACTCTCTGACCCCTTCTATCTCCCCCTCTCTCTGTACCCACTCTCTCTCTGGCTCCCTCTCTGAACCCCCTCTCTCTGTCCACCCACTCTCTGTCCCGCCCCTCTTTCCCTCCTCACATTACCCCCTCTCTCTGTCCCCCTCTCTCTGTCCTTCCCTCTGTACCGCCCTTCCCTCTGTTCCCACCTCGGCCCCGCCTTTCTGACCCCCTCTCTCTGTCCCCCCACTATGTCCCCCACACTCTGTTCCCCCACTCTCTGACCCCTTCTATCTCCCCCCTTTGCCCCCCTCTATCTGTCCCCCTCTCTCTGTCTCCCCTCTCTCTTCCCCGTCTCTCTGTCCCCCCTCTCTTTCCCCCCTCTCTCTGTCCCCATCTCTCTGTGCCCCCTCTCTCTTTCCCCTCTCTCTGTCCCACTCTCTTGGTCCCACCTCTCTCTGTGACCTCTTTCTGTCCCACTCTTTGTCCCCCTCTCTGGCCCCCTTTCTCTGTCCCCCCCTCTCTCTCTCAACTCTCTTTGTCCCCGTCTCTCTGTCACCCCTGTCTGTCCCCGTCTCTCTGTCCCCCCTCTCTCTCCCCTTCTCTGTGCCCCCCTTCTCTCTGTCCACCCTCTCTCTGTCCCCACTCTCTGCCCCCCTCTCTCTCTGTCCCCTCTCTCTGCTCCCCTCTCTCTGTACCAGTCTCTCTGTACCCCTCCTCTCTGTCCATCCCCTCTCTGGCCCCCTCTCTCTGTCCCCGTCTCTCTGTCCCCCTCTCTCGGCCCCCATCGCCCCTCTCTCTGTCCCACATCTCTCTTTACCCCTTCTCCCTCTATCCCCCCCCTCTCTGTCTCCCCTCTCTGTCCCCCTCTCTCTGTCCTGATCCTCTCTGTCCCCACTCTCTTTATCTCCCCCTCTCTCTGTCCCGATCATCTCTGTGCCGCCCCTCTCTCTGTCCCCGTCTCTCTGTCCCCCCGCTCTGCCCTCCCTCTCTCTGTCCCCCTCTCTCTGACCCACTCTCTCTGTATCCCCTCTCTCTGTCCTCCCTCTCTCTGTGCCCCACTCTCTGTGCCCCTCTCTCTGTCCTACTCTCTCTGTCTCCGTCTTTCTGTTCCCCTTTCTCTGTCCCCCCCTCTCTCTGCCCTTCTCTCTGTGCCCCCACTCTCTGTCCCCCCTCTCGGTCCACCCTCTCTCTGTCGCCCTCTCTCTGTCGCCCTCTCTCTGTCCACCTCTCTGCCCCCTCTCTCTGTCCAGCCATCTCTCTGTTCCCACTTTCTCTCTGTCCCCCCTCTCTCTCCCCCTTTCTGTGTCCCCCTTCTCTCTGTGCACCCACTCTCTGTCCTCCCTCTCTGTCCCCACACTCTGTCCCCCCCCCACCCTCTGTCCCCCCTCTTTGTTCCCCTCTCTATGTCCCACACTCTGTCCCCACACTTGGTACCCCCACTCTCTGTCCCCAACTCTCTGCCCCCCACTTTCTGAGCCCTTCTATCTCCCCCTTTCTCTGTCCACCACCTCTCTGTCCCTTCTCTCTGTCCCCCTCTCTATGACCCCTTTCTCTGTTCCCCCCTCTCTGTACCAGTCTCTCTGTACCCCTCCTCTCTGTTCATCCCCTCTCTGCCCCCTCTCTCTGTCCCCGTCTCACTGTCCCCCTCTCTCGCTCCCCATCGCCCCTCTCTCTGTCCCACATTTCTCTTTACCCCTATTCCCTCTATCCCCCTCTCTCTCTGTCTCCCCTCTCTGTCCCGAACCTCTCTGTCCCCACTCTCTTTGCCCCCCTCTCTCTGTCGCGATCATCTCTGTCCCGCCCCTCTCTTTGTCCCCCTCTCTCTGTATCCCTCTCACTGCCCTACCTCTCCCTGACCCCCTCTCTCTGACCCCTTTTATCTCCCCACGCTCTCTGCCCCCCTCCCTCTGTCCCCTGCTCTCTGTCCGCTCTCTCTGTCCCCCTCTCTTTGTCCCCCTCTCTCTGTCCCTCCCACTGCACCGCCCTTCCCTCTGTTCCCCCCTCTGCCCCCCCACTCTGACCCCCACTCTCTGTCCCCCGACTATGTTCCCCACGCTCTGTCCCCCCACTCTCTGACCCCTTCTATCTCCCCACGCTCTCTGTACCCCTCTCTCTGTCCCCTGCTCTCTGTCCCCTGTCTCTATGCACCCTCTCTCTTTCCCCCCTCTCTCGGTCCCCCCTATCTCTCTCCTCCCTCTCTCTGTCCCCCTCTCTCTGATTCCCCCCTCTCTCTGACCCCCACTCTCTCTGTCCCACCTCTCTGTCCCCCCGCTCTCTGTGTGCCCGGCTCTCTGTCAACCCTCTCTCTGTTTCCCCCTGTCTGTACCATTCTCTCTGTACCCCTCCTCTCTGTCCACCCCCTCTTTGCCCCCCTCTCTCTGCCCCCCGCCTCCATCGCCCCTCTCTCTGTCCCCCTCTCTCTGTCCCGATCCTCTCTGTCCCCACTCTCTCTCTGTCCCCCTCTCTCTGTCCTCCTCTCTCTGCCTTCCCGCTCTCTGTCTCCATCTCTCTGTTCCTCTTTCTCTGTACCCCTCTCTCTGCCCCCTTCTCTCTCTGCCCCGCAGTCTCTGTCCCCCTCTCTGTCCACCCTCTCTCTGTCCCCCTCTCTCTGTCCCCCTTTCTGCCCCCTCTCTCTGTCCAGCCACCTCTCTGTCACCCCCTCTCTGTCCGCCTCTCTCTCTGTCCCGATCTCTCTGTCCCCCCACTCTCTGCCCCCCTCCCGCTGTCAACCCTTCTCTCTGTCCCCCCGCTCACTCTCTGCCCCCTCTCTCTGTCCCCACTGTCTCTGCCCCTCTCTCTCTGTCTCCCCTCTCTGTCCTGCCTCTCTGTTCCCCCTCTCTCTGTCCCTCTCTCTCTGTCCCTCCCTCTGCACCGCCCTTCCCTCTGTTCCCCCCCTGTACCCCCACTCTGACCCCCACTCTCTGTCCCCCCACTATGTTCCCCACACTCTGTCCCCTCAACCTCTGACCCCTTCTATCTCCCCACGCTTTCTGTCCCCTCTCTCTATACCCCTCTCTCTGTCCCCCCTCTGTCTGTCCTCCCTCTCTCTGTCACCCCTATCTCTCTCCTTCCTCTCTCTGTCACCCCACTCTCTCTGTCCCTCCTCTCTGTGTACCCCTCTCTCTGTGTACCCCTCTCTCTGTCAACCCTCTCTCTGTTTCCCCCTCACTGTACCACTCTCTCTGCAACCCTCCTCTCTGTCAACCCCCTCTTTGCCCCTTCTCTCTGTCCCCCTCTCTGCCTCCATCGCCCCTCTCTCTGTCCCGCATCTCTCTGTACCCGCTCTCTCCCATTCTGTGTCTCTCCTCTCTGTCCCGATCCTCCCTGTCCCCACTCTCTCTCTGTTCCCCTCTCTCTGTCCCCCTCTCTCTGCCCTTCCTCTCTCTGTCCCCCTCTCTCTGACCGCTACTCTCTGTCCCACTTTCTCTGTCTCCGTCTCTCTGTTACCCTTTCTCTGTACCCCTCTCTCTGCCCCCTTCTCTCTCTGTCCCGCAGTCTCTGTCCCCCTCTCTGTCCCCCCTCTCTCTGTCCCCCTCTCTCTCTCCCCCTCCCTCTGCCCCCTCTCTCTGTCCCCCTTTCTGCCCCCTCTCTCTGTCCAGCCACCTCTCTGTCACCCCCTCTCTGTCCCCCTCTCTCTCTGTCCCGCTCTCTCTGTCCCCTACTCTCTGCCCCCCTCCCGCTGTTCACCCTTCTCTCTGTTCCCCCGCTCACTCTCTGCCCCCCTCTCTCTTTCCCCATCTCTCCGCCCCTTCTCTTAGTCCCCACTGTCTCTGCCCCTCTCTCTATCCAACTCATTCTGTCAACCTCTCTATGTCCCCTCGCTCTCTGTCCCGCCTCTATGCCCCCCTCTCTCTGACCCCCCCCCTCTCTGCCCCCTCTCTCTGTCCTCCCTCTCTCTGTCTACTCTCTCTGTCCCCCTCTCTCTGTCCCCCTCTCTGTACCCCATCTTTCTGTGTACCCCTCTCTCTGTCCACTTTCTCTGTTCCACCTCTCTCTGTCTCCCCTCTCTCTGTCCCCTTCGCTCTGTCCCTCCCTCTAAACCGCCCTTCCCTCTGTTCCCCGCTCTGCCCCCACTATCTGAACCCCTCTCTCTGTACCCCCTTTATGTACCCGACACTCTGTCCACCCCACTCTCTGACTCCTTCTATTTCCCCACGCTCTATGTCCCCATCTCTCTGCCCCTGCGCTCTGTCCCTTCTCTCTGTCCCCCTCTCTTTGTACCCCCTCTCTCTGCCCCCTCTCACTGTCCCTCACTCTGTCACCCCACTCTGTTCCACCTCTCTCTGTCCCCCTCTCTCTGTCACGCCTCTCTGTACCCCCTCTTTCTGTCCCTGTCTCTCAGTGCGCCCTCTCTCTGTCCCCTCTCTCTGTCCCAGTATCTCTCTCACCCTCACTCTTTCCTCCCTCTCTCTGTCCCACTCTCTCTGTACCCCCCTCTCAGTCCCCCCTCTCTGTCCCCCTCTCTCTGTCCCCTCTCTCTGCCCCTCTCTCTGTCCAGCCATCTCTCTCTGTCACCCCCTCTCTGTCCCCCTCCCTCACTCTGCCCCCTCTCTCTGTCCTCCCACTCTCTGCCCCCCCCCCGCTGTCCACCCTTCTCTCTGTCCGCCCCTCACTCTCTGCCCCCCTCTCTGTCCCCATCTCTCTGCCCCCTCTCTCCGTCCCAACAGTCTCTGCCCGTCTCTTTCTGTCCCCCTCCCTCTCTGCCCCCTCTCTCGATATCCCCACGCTCTCTGTCCACCTCTCTGTCCCCCCTCTCTCTGTCCCCCTCTCTTTCCTCCCTCTATCTGTCCCCCTCTCTCTGCCCCCTCTCTGTCCACCCTCTCTGTCCACCCTCTCTCTGTCCCCCTCTCTCTGCCCCCCTCTCTCTGTCCCCCTCTCTCTTTCCTTCCTCTCTCTGTTCCCCTCTCTCTGTCCCCCCGCTCTGTCCCCCAATTCTCTGTCCCCACTCTCTCTATCCCGCCCCTCTGTCCCCCCTCTCTGCCCCCTCTCCCTGCCCCCCTCTCTGTCCCCGTCTCTCTGTCTCCCCTCTCTCTGTCTCCATCTCTATGTCCCCCCTCTCTTGTCCCCCTCTCTCTGTCTCCCTTCTCTCTGTGCCCCCTCTCTCTGTCCCCTTTCTCTGTTCCTCCTCTCTCTGTCTCTCCTCTCTCTGTCCTTTTTTCTCTGTCCCTCCCTCTGCACCACCCTTCCCTCTGTTCCCACCTCTGCCCCCCCCTCTCTGAACCCCTCTGTCCCCCACTATGTCCCCCACACTCTCTGACTCCTTCTATCTCCCCACGCTCTCTGGCCCCCTCTCTCTGCCCCCCTCTCGTTGTCCCCCCTCTCTATGCCCCTCTCCCTGTCCCAATATTTGCCCCCGCTATATTCCACCTTTCTCTGTCCCCCCTCTCTGTCTCCCCTCTCTCTGTCACCGTCTCTCTGTCCCCGTCTCTCTGTCCCCCTCTCTATTTCCTCTCTCTCTGTCCCCCTCTCTCTGTCGCCCTCTCTCTGTCCCCCTCTCTGTCTCCCCACTCTCTGTCCCCCTCTCTCTGTCCCCCTCTCTCTGTCCGTCCTCTCTCTGTCTCCTCTCTCTGTTCCCCGTCTCTCTCTGAACCCCTCTCTCTGCACCCGCACTATGTACCCCACACTCTGTCCCCCCACTCTCTGACTCCTTCTATCTCCCCACGCTCTCTGTCTCCCAACTCTCTGCCCACCCTCTCTTTGTCCCCCGCTCTGTTCCCCCTCTCTTTTCACCCCCCACTCTGACGCCCACTCTCTCCACCCATCTCTCATGTCTACCCTCTCTCTGTCCCCGTCTCTCTGTTCGCCCTTCGGCCCCCTCTCTCTTTCCTCCCTCTCTCTGTCCTCCTCTCTCTGTCCGCCTCTCTCTGTCCCTCTCTCTGTCCCCCTCTCTCTGTCCCCCTCTCTCTGTCCACCTTCTCTCTGTCCCCCCTCTCACTCGCTGTCTCGCTCTCTCTGTCCCCATCTCTCTGCCCCCTCTCTCTATATCTCCTCCCTGTCTGTCCACCTCTCTGTCCCCCCTCTCCCTGCCGACCCTCTGTCCCCGCTCTCTTTCCCCCCTCTCTTTGTCCCCCTATCTCTGTCCAGACATCTCTCTGTCACGTCCTCTCTGTTCCCCCCACTCTCTCTGTCCCGCTCTCTCTGTCCACCCTCTCTCTGTCCCCTCTATCTGTTCCCCCTCTCCGTCCCCCTCTCTCTGCCCCCCTCTCTCTGTCCCCCTCTCTCTTTTCTTCCTCTCTCTAGCCCCTCCTCTCTGAACTTCCGCTCTGTCCCCCTCTATGTCCCCCAACTCTCTGTCCCCCCTCTCTCTGTCCCCCTCTCTCTGTCCACCCTCTCTCTGTCCCCTCGCTCTGTTCACCCTCTCTTTGCACCCCGGTCTCTGCCGCACTCTCTCTCCATCCATCTCTCTGTCACCCCCTCTCTCTGTCACCGCTCTCTCTCTGTCCCCTCTGTCTCTGTCCCGTCTCTCTCTCTGCCCCTCCGTCCACTCATCTCTCTCTGTCCCCACCTCTGTCTGTCCTCCTCTCTCTCTGCTCCCCTTCTGTCGCAGCCCCACTCTCTCTGTCCCCCTCTCTCTGTCCTCCCCTCTCTGTCCCCGCTCCATCTGTCCCCCTTCTCTCTGTCATCCCTCTCTCTGTCCCACTCTCACTGTCCCCCCTTTCAGTGTCCCCCTTTCTCCGTTCCCGTCTCTCTGTCCCCCTCTCTCTGTCCACCCTCTCTCGCTGTCCCCCTCTCTCTCTGACCCCCTCTCTCTGTACCCCTCTCTCTGTCCCCCCTCTCTCTGGCCACTTTGTCTGCCCTCCCTCTCTGTACCCCCTCTCTGTCCCACCCCTCTCTGTCCACCCCCACTTTGCCCCTTTTCTCTGTCCCCCTTTTTCGCCCATTTCTCTGTCTCCTGTCTCTCTGTCCCTCCATTTTTCCCCCGCTCTCTGTACCGCATCTCTCTCTGTCCCACTCACTCTATCCACTCCTCTCTGTCCCCCTCTCTGTCCCCCTCTTTCTCTGTCCCCCACTATCTCTCTGTATCCCCTCTCTCCGTACCCCTCTCGTGTTCACACTCTCTCTGTCCCCCCTCTCTCTGCCCCAGTCTCTGTCCCCTCTCTCTGTCCAACCCTCTCTCTGTCCCGCAGCTTTCTGCCCCCATCTCGGTCCAACCCTCTCTCTGACCCCCACTCTCTGTCCCCTCTCTCTCTTTCCCTCGCCACCTCCTATCTGTCCACATCTCTCTCTTCCCGCTCTCTCTCCCCCTCTCTCTGCCCCTCTCTCTCTGCCCCTCACTCTGTCACCCCTCTTTCTACCCCCACTCTGTCAACCTCGTTCAGTCCCCCTCTCTCTTTCACCCTCCTCTGCCCTCTCACTGTCCACCCCTCTCTCTGTCCACCCCTCTCTCTTTCCCCCACGTTTAAGACTCCCAATGTCCAAACCTCTCTCTGTCTCCATCGCTTTTAACCCCAACTCTGTCACCCACCCGCCCCTATCTCTCTCTCCCCCCTCTCGCTCCCCTCCCCTATCCGCTCTCGCTCTGTCTCCCTCTCTCTGTCTCCCCTCTCTCTGCCCCCCTCTCTCTATCCACCTCTCTCTCTCCCCCTCTCTCTCCCCCTTTCTCTGTCCCCCACTCTGTCCCTGTATCCCCTCTCTCTCCGTACCCCTCTCTGTAGAACATAGAAGAATACAGCGCAGTACAGGCCCTTCGGCCCTCGATGTTGCGCCGATCCAAGCCCACCTAACCTACACTAGCCAACTATCCTCCATATGCCTATCCAATGCCCGCTTAAATGCCCATAATGAGGGAGAGTCCACCACTGCTACTGGCAGGGCATTCCATGAACTCACGACTCGCTGAGTAAAGAACCTACCCCTAACATCTGTCCTATACCTACCCCCCCTTAATTTTAAGCTATGCCCCCTTGTAATAGCTGACTCCATACGAGGAAAAAGATTCTCACTGTCGACCCTATCTAAACCCCTAATCATCTGATACACCTCTATCAAGTCACCCCTAAACCTTCTTTTCTCCAATGAAAACAACCCCAAGTGCCTCAGCCTTTCCTCATACGGTCTTTCTACCATACCAGGCAACATCCTGGTAAACCTCCTCTGCAACCGTTCCAGTGCCTCCACATCCTTCCTATAGTATGGCGACCAAAACTGCACACAATGCTCCAGATGTGGCCGCACCAGAGTCTTACACAACTGCAACATGACCTCAGTACTCCGGAACTCAATTCCTCGACCAATAAAAGCCAGTACGCCATCTGCCTTCTTCACCGCACTATTTACCTGTGTTCACACTCTCTCTGTCCCCCTCACTCTGTCCACCCCTCTCTGCCCCCTCTCTCTGTCCCACCTCTCTCTGTCCCCTCTCTCTCTGTCTCCCGTAACCTCTTCTCTGTCCCCATCTGTCTCTCCCCTCTGCCTCGCCCCTCTCCCTCTGCCCCCTCTCTCTCTGTCCCGTCTCTCTGTCCCCTCCTCTGACCGCTCTCTCTTTCCCCTCTATTTCTGCTCCCACTTCTGACCTCCTCTTTCTGTCCCCCCTCACTCAGTCCCCCTTCTCTGCCCGCTCTCGATGTCCCCGCTTTTCTGCCCCCTGTCCAACCCTCTCTCTGTCCCCCTCACTCTATCCCAGTCTCTCTGCCCCCTCTCTCTTTCCTTCCTCTCTCTGTCCCCCACTCTCTGTCCCCCCGCTATGTCCCCCAACTCTCTGCCCCCCGCTCTTTCTGTCCCCCCTCTCTGACCCCCTCCTCTCTGTCCCCCCTCTCTTGGTCCCCCTCTCACTGTCCCCCTCTCTCTGTCCACCCTCTCTCTGTCCCCTATCTCTGTTCCCCCTCTCTCTCCGACTCCCTCTCTGTCCCCCCTCCCACTGCCCCCTCTCTCTATCCCTCTCTCCATCCTTCCTCTCTCTGTCATCCTCTCTCTTTCCCCCCGCTCTATCCCCCAACTCTCTGTCCCCCCTCGCTCTGTCCCCCTCTCTCTATCCCCTCGCTCTGTTCACCCTCTCTTTGCACCCCCGTCTCTGCCACCCTCTCTCTCCACTCATATCTCTGACTCCCCTTTCTCTGTCCCCGTCTCTCTGTCCCCCCTTCTGTCCCCCTCTCTCTTTCCTCCCTCCCTCTGTCCCCCTCTCTCTGTCCGCCTCTCTCTGTCCCCCTCTCTCTGATTCCCTCTCTCTGTTCCCCTCTCTCTTTCCCCCTTCTCTGTCCCCCCTCTCTCTGTCCCCATCTCTCTGGCGCCCTCTCTCTGTCCCCTTCTCTGCCCCCTCTCTGTGTCCAGCCATCTCTCTGTCACTTCCTCCCTGTTCCCCCTTCTGTCTGTGTCCCGCTCTCACTCTGTCCACCCACTCTCTGCCACCTCCCCTCATCGCTGTCTACACTTCTATCTGTCCCCCTCTCACTCGCTGTCCCGCTCTCTCTGTCCCCATCTCTCTGCCTCCTCTCTCCGTCCCCACTGTCTCTGCCCCTCTCTTTCTGTCCCCCTCTCTCTATCCCACTCTCTCTGTCTCCCTCTCTATATCCCCTCCCTCTCTGTCCTCCTCTCTGTCCCCCGTCTCTCTGCCCCCCTCTCTCTTTCCTCCCTCTCTCTGTCCCCCTCTCTCTGCCCACTCTCTCTGTTCCCCCTCTCTTTCCCCCCACTCTCTGTCCCCCTCTCTCTGTCTCCCTCTCTCTGTCCGTCCTCTCTCTGTCTCCTCTCTCTGTTCCCCCTCTCTCTCTGAACCCTTCTCTCTGCACCCCCACTATGTACCCCACACTCTGTCCCCCCACTCTCTGACTCCTTCTATCTCCCCACGCTCCCTGTCCCCCAACTCTCTGCCCACCCTCTCTCTGTGCCCCGCTCTGTTTCCCCTCTCTTTTCACCCCCCTCTCTAACGCCCACTCTCTCCACCCATCTCTAATGTCTACCCTCTCTTTGTCCCCGTCTCTCTGTTCCCCCTTCTGTCCCCCTCTCTCTTTCTTCCCTCTCTCTGTCCTCCTCTCTCTGTCCCCATCTCTCTGTCCACCTCTCTGTCCCCCTCTCTGTACCCATCTCTCTGCCCCCTCTCTGCGTCCCCACTGTCTCTGCCCATCTCTTTCTGTTCCCCTCTCTCTATCCCACTCTCTCTGTCCTCCTCTCTATATCTCCTCCCACTCTGTCCACCTCTCTGTCCCCCTCTCTCTGCCCCCCCCCCTCTGTCCCCCCTCTCTTTTCCCCCTATCTCTGTCCCCCTCTCTCTCTGTCCCCCTCTCTGCCACCTCTCTCTGTCCACCCTCTTTCTGTCCCCTCGCTCTGTTCCCCCTCTCTTTGCACCCTGCTCTCTGCCGCACTCTCTCTCCACCCATCTCTCTGTCACCCCCTCTCTCTGTCACCCCTCTCTCTCTGTCCCCTCTGTCTCTGTCCCGTCTCTCTCTCTCTGCCCCTCCGTCCACTCATCTGTCTCTATCCCCACCTCTGTCTGTCCTCCTCTCTCTCTCTCTGTTACCCTCTCTCTCTGCGCCACTCTCTCTGTCCCCCCGTCCCCATCTCTCAGTCCTCACCTCTCTCTGTCCTCCTCTATCTCTGCTCCCACTCTGTCACAGCCCCACTCTCTCTGTCCCCCTCTCTCTGTCCTCCCCTCTCTGTCCCCGCTTCCTCTGTCCCCCTTCTCTCTGTCATCCCTCTCTCTGTCCCACTCTCACTGTCCCCCCTTTCAGTGTTCCCCTTTCTCCGTTCCCGTCTCTCTGTCCCCCCTCTCTTTTCCCCCACTCTTTTTCCCCCTATCTCTGTCCCCCTCTCTCTCTGTCCCACTCTCTGCCCCCTCTCTCTGTCCAGACATCGCTCTGTCACTCCCTCTCTGTTCCCCCCACTCTCTCTGTCCGGCTCTCTCTCTCCTCCCAGTCTCTGACACCCCCCCCCCCGCCGCTGTCCCCCCTTCTCTCTGTCCCCCCTCTCACTCGCTGTCCCGCTCTCTCTGTCCCCTTCTCTCTGTCCACTCTCTCTCTGTCCCCCTCTCTCTGCCCCCCTCTCTCTGTCCCCCTCTCTCTTTTCTTCCTCTCTCTGGCTCCTCCTCTCTGAACTTCCGCTCTGTCCCCTTCTCTGTCCCCCAACTCTCTGTCCCCCCTCTCTCTGTCCCCCTCTCTCTGTCCACCCTCTTTCTGTCCCCTCGCTCTGTTCCCCCTCTCTTTGCACCCCGCTCTCTGCCGCACTCTCTCTCCACCCATCTCTCTGTCACCCCCTCTCTCTGTCATCCCTCTCTCTCTGTCCCCTCCGTCCACTCATCTCTCTCTATCCCCACCTCTGTCTGTCCTCCTCTCTCTCTGTTACCCTCTCTCTCTGCCCCACTCTCTCTGTCCCCCCGTCCCCATCTCTCAGTCCTCACCTCTCTCTGTCCTCCTCTATCTCTGCTCCCACTCTGTCACAGCCCCACTCTCTCTGTCCCCCTCTCTCTATCCTCCCCTCTCTGTCCCCGTTCTCTCGGTCCCCTTTTTCTCTGTCATCCCTCTCTCTGTCCCACTCTCACTGTCCCCCCTTTCAGTGTCCCCCTTTCTCCGTTCCCGTCTCTCTGTCCCCCTCTCTCTGTCCCCCCTCTCTCTGGCCACTTTGTCTGTCCCCCCTCTCTGTACCCCCTCTCTGTCCCACCCCTCTCTGTCCACCCCCTCTTTGTTCTTCTCTCTGTCCCCATTTTTCGCCCATTTCTCTGTCTCATGTCTCTCTGTCCCTCCATTTTCCCCCACTCTCTGTACCGCATCTCTCTCTGTCCCACTCTCTCTATCCACTCCTCTCTGTCACCCTCTCTGTCCCCCACTTTCTCTGTCCCCCACTATCTCTCTGTATCCCCTCTCTCCGTACCCCTCTCTGTGTTCACACTCTCTCTGTCCCCCCTCTCTCTGCTCCAGTCTCTGTCCCCTCTCTCTGTCCAACCCTCTCTCTGTCCAGCAGCTTTCTGGCCCCATCTCCGTCCAACCCTCTCTCTGACACCCACTCTCTGTCCCCTCTCTCTCTTTCCCTCGCCACCTCCTATCTGTCCACATCTCTCTCTTCCCGCTCTCTCTCCCCCTCCCACTGCACCTCCCTCTCTGCTCCCTCACTCTGTCCCCCCTCTTTCTGCCCCCCACTCTGTCCCCCTCTGTCAGTCCCCCTCTCTCTTTCCCCCTCCTCTGCCCTCTCACTGTCCACCCCTCTCTCTGTCCACTCCTCTCTCTTTCCCCCCCTTTAAGACTCACAATGTCCAAACCTCTCTCTGTCTCCATCGCTCTGTACCCCAACTCTGTCACCCACCCGTCCCTATCTCTCTCTCCCCCCTCTCGCTCCCCTCCCCTATCCCTTCTCTCTCTGTCTCCCTCTCTCTGTCTCCCCTCTCTCTGCCCCCTCTCTCTATCCACCTCTCTCTCTCCCCCTCTCTCTCCCCCTTTCTCTGTCCCCCACTCTGTCTCTGTATCCCCTCTCTCTCCGTACCCTTCTCTGTAGAACATAGAAGAATACAGCGCAGTACAGGCCCTTCGGCCCTCGATGTTGCGGCGATCCAAGCCCACCTAACCTACACTAGCCAACTATCCTCCATATGCCCATCCAATGCCCGCTTAAATGCCCATAATGAGAGAGAGTCCACCACTACTACTGGCAGGGCATTCCATGAACACACGACTCGCTGAGTAAAGAACCTACCCCTAACATCTGTCCTATACCTACCCCCCCGTATTTTTAAGCTATGCCCCCTTGTAATAGCTGACTCCATACGAGGAAAAAGATTCTCACTCTCGACCCTATCTAAACCCCTAATCATCTTATACACCTCTATCAAGTCACCCCTAAACCTTCTTTTCTCCAATGAAAACAACCCCAAGTGCCTCAGCCTTTCCTCATCCGATCTTTCTACCATACCAGGCAACATCCTGGTAAACCTCCTCTGCACCCGTTCCAGTGCCTCCACATCCTTCCTATAGTATGGCGATCAAAACTGCACACAGTACTCCAGATGTGGCCGCACCAGAGTCTTATACAACTGCAACATGACCTCAGTACTCCGGAACTCAATTCCTCTACCAATAAAAGCCAGTACGCCATCTGCCTTCTTCACCGCACTATTTACCTGTGTTCACACTCTCTCTGTCCCCCTCACTCTGTCCACCCCTCTCTGCCCCCTCTCTCTGTCCCACCTCTCTCTGTCCCCTCTCTCTCTGTCCCCCGTAACCTCCTCTCTGTCCCCATCTGTCTCTCCCCTCTGCCTCGCCCCTCTCCCTCTGCCCCCTCTCTCTCTGCCCCGTCTCTCTGTCCCCTCCTCTGACCGCTCTCTCTTTCCCCTCTATTTCTGCTCCCACTTCTGTCCTCCTCTTTCTGTCTCCCCTCACTCAGTCCCCCTTCTCTGCCCGCTCTCTCTGTCCCCACTTTTCTGCCCCCTGTCCAACCCTCTCTCTGTCCCCCTCACTCTATCCCACTCTCTCTGCCCCCTCTCTCTTTCCTTCCTCTCTCTGTCCCCCACTCTCTGTCCCCCGCTATGTCCCCCAACTCTCTGCCCCCCGCTCTTTCTGTCCCCCCTCGTGGACCCCCTCCTCTCTGTCCCCCCTCTCTTGGTCCCCCTCTCACTGTCCCCCTCTCTCTGTCCACCCTCTCTCTGTCCCCTATCTCTGTTCCCCCTCTCTCTCCGACTCCCTCTCTGTCCCCCCTCCCACTGCCCCTCTCTCTATCCCTCTCTCCATCCTTCCTCTCTCTGTCATCCTCCCTCTGTCCCCCCTCTCTATCCCCCAACTCTCTGTCCCCCCTCGCTCTGTCCCCCTCTCTCTATCCCCTCGCTCTGTTCACCCTCTCTTTGCACCCCCGTCTCTGCCACCCTCTCTCTCCACTCATATCTCTGACTCCCCTTTCTCTGTCCCCGTCTCTCTGTTCCCCCTTCTGTCCCCCTCTCTCTTTCCTCCCTCTCTCTGTCCCCCTCTCTCTGTCCGCCTCTCTCTGTCCCCCTCTCTCTGATTCCCTCTCTGTCCCCCTCTCTCTTTCCCCCTTCTCTGTCCCCCCTCTCTCTGTCCCCATCTCTCTGGCGCCCTCTCTCTGTCCCCTTCTCTGCCCCCTCTCTATGTCCAGCCATCTCTCTGTCACTTCCTCTCTGTTCCCCCTTCTGTCTGTGTCCCGCTCTCTCTCTGTCCTCCCACTCTCTGCCACCTCCCCCCATCGTTGTCTACACTTCTATCTGTCCCCCTCTCACTCGCTGTCCCGCTCTCTCTGTCCCCATCTCTCTGCCTCCTCTCTCCGTCCCCACTGTCTCTGCCCCTCTCTTTCTGTCCCCCTCTCTCTCTCCCACTCTCTCTGTCTCCCTCTCTATATCCCCTCCCTCTCTGTCCTCCTCTCTGTCCCCCGTCTCTCTGTCCCCTTCTCTCTTTCCTCCCTCTCTCTGTCCCCCTCTCTCTGCCCACTCTCTCTGTTCCCCCTCTCTTTCCCTCCACTCTCTGTCCGTCCTCTCTCTGTCTCCTCTCTCTGTTCCCCCTCTCTCTCTGAACCCTTCTCTCTGCACCCCCACTATGTACCCCACACTCTGTCCCCCACTCTCTGACTCCTTTTATCTCCCCACGCTCCCTGTCCCCCAACTCTCTGCCCACCCTCTCTCTGTGCCCCGCTCTGTTTCCCCTCTCTTTTCACCCTCCTCTCTGACGCCCACTCTCTCCAGCCATCTCTAATGTCTACCCTCTCTCTGTCCCCGTCTCTCTGTTCCCCCTTCTGTCCCCCTCTCTCTTTCCTCCCTCTCTCTGTCCTCCTCTCTCTGTCCCCATCTCTCTGTCCACCTCTCTGTCCCCCTCTCTCTGTCCCCCTCTCTGTACCCATCTCTCTGCCCCATCTCTGCGTCCCCACTGTCTCTGCCCATCTCTTTCTGTTCCCCTATCTCTATCCCATTCTCTCTGTCCTCCTCTCTATATCTCCTCCCTCTCTGTCCACCTCTCTGTCCCCCTCTCTCTGCCCCCCGTCCCCCCTCTCTTTCACCCCACTCTTTGTTCCCCTATCTCTGTCCCCCTCTCTCTCTGTCCCCCTCTCTGCCCCCTCTCTCTGTCCAGACATCTCTCTGTCACTTCCTCTCTGTTCCCCCCACTCTCTCTGACCGGCTCTCTCTGTTCTCCCAGTCTCTGACACCCCCCCTCCCGCCGCTGTCCCCCCTTCTCTCTGTCCCCCCTCTCACTCGCTGTTCCGGTCTCTCTGTCCCCTTCTCTCTGTCCACTCTCTCTCTGTCCCCCTCTCTCTGCCCCCCTCTCTCTGTCCCCCTCTCTCTTTTCTTCCTCTCTCTGGCTCCTCCTCTCTGAACTTCCGCTCTGTCCCCTTCTCTGTCCCCCAACTCTCTGTCCGCACTCTCTCTGTCCCCCTCTCTCTGTCCTCCCCTCTCTGTCCCCGCTCCCTCTGTCCCCCTTCTCTCTGTCATCCCTCTCTCTGTCCCACTCTCACTGTCCCCCGTTTCAGTGTCCCCCTTTCTCCGTTCCCGTCTCTCTGTCCCCCTCTCTCTGTCCCCCCTCTCTCGCTGTCCCCCTCTCTCTCTGACCCCCTCTCTCTGTACCCCTCTCTCTGTCCCCCCTCTCTCTGACCACTTTGTCTGTCCCCCCTCTCTGTACCCCCTCTCTGTCCCACCATCTCTGTCCCCCCTCTCTCTGACCACTTTGTCTGTCCCCCCTCTCTGTACCCCCTCTCTGTCCCACCCTCTCTGTCCACCCCCTCTTTGCCCCCTTCTCTCTGTCCCCCTTTTTCGACCATTTCTCTGTCTCCTGTCTCTCTGTCCCTCCATTTTCCCTCGCTCTCTGTACCGTATCTCTCTCTGTCCCACTCTCTCTATCCACTCCTTTCTGTCCCCCTCTCTGTCCCCCTCTTTCTCTGTCCCCCACTATCTCTCTGTATCCCCTCTCTCCGTACCCCTCCCTGTGTTCACACTCTCTCTGTCCCCCCTCTCTCTTCCCCAGTCTCTGTCCCCTCTCTCTGTCCAACCCTCTCTCTGTCCCGCAGCTTTCTGCCCCCATCTCCGTCCAACCCTCTCTCTGACCCCCACTCTCTGTCCCCGCTCTCTCTTTCCCTCGCCACCTCCTCTCTGTCCCCATCTCTCTCTTACCGCTCTCTCTCCCCCTCCCTCTGCCCCTCTCTCTCTGCCCCCCTCACTCCGTCCCCCCACTTTCTGCCCCCCACTCTGTCCCCCTCTTTCAGTCCCCCTCTCTCTTTCCCCCTCCTCTGCCCTCTCACTGTCCACCCCTCTCTCTTTCTCCCCCTTTCAGACTCCCAATGTCCAAACCTCTCTCTGTCTCCATCCCTCTGTCCCCCATCTCTGTCACCCACCCGTCCCTATCTCTCTCTCCCGCCCTCTCGCTCCCCTCCCATGCCCCCTCACTCTCTGTCTCCCTCTCTCTGTCCCTCTCTCTCTGCCCCCTTCTCTCTGTCCTCCTCTCTTTGTCTCCCCTCTCTCTGCCCCCCTCTCTATCCACCTCTCTCTCTCCCCCTCTCTGTCCCCCTTTCTCTGTCCCCCACTCTGTCTCTGTATCCCCTCTCTCTCTGTACCCCTCTCTGTGTTCACACTCTCTCTGTCCCCCTCTCTCTGCCCCCTCTCTCTGTCCACCCCTCTCTCTGTCCCACCTCTCTCTGTCCCCTCTCTCTCTGTCCCCCCCGTCAACTCCTCTCTGTCCCCATCTCTCTCCCCGCTCTGTCTCGCCCCTCTCCCTCTTCCCCCTCTCGCTCTGCCCCGTCTCTCTGTCCCCTCCTCTGACCGCTCTCTCTTTCCTCCCTCTTTCTGCTCCCACCTCTGTCCCCCTCTTTCTGTCCCCCCTCACTCAATCCCCCTTCTCTGCCCGCTCTCTCTGTCGCCGCTTTTCTGCCCCCTGTCCAACCCTCTCTCTGTCCCCCTCTCTCTGTCCACATCTCTGTCACACCCAAGTCCTCATCTCTCTCTCTCCCCCTCTCTCATTCCCCTCCCTCTGCCCCCTCTTTCTCTGACCCCCTCTCTCCGTCCCCCTCTGTCTTCCCCCTCTCTCTGTCCCCTCTCTGTCTCCCTCTCTCGGTCCCCCCTCTCTGTCAGCCCCACGTCCCCATCTCTCTCTCTCCCTCTCTGACTTCCCTCCCTCTGCCCCTCTCTCTCTCTGTCCCCCTCTCTCCGTCCCCCTCTGTCTTTACCCCTCTCTCTATCCCCTCTCTCTGTCCCCCTCTCTCTGTCCTCCCCATCTCTGTCTCCCTCTCTCTGCCCTCCCTCTCTCTGTCACCCTCTCTCGGTCCCCGCTCTCTCTGCCTCCCCCTCTCTGCCCCCCTCTCTCTTTCCTTCCTCTTTCTCTGTTCCCTCTCTCTCTGTTCCCCCCTCTCTCTGTACACCTCTCTCTGTCCATCCTCTCTCTGTCCCCCTCTCTGACCCCTTCTCTATCCCCACTCTCTCTGTCCCCCCTCTCTGTACCCATCTCTCTCTTCCCCCTCTCTCTCTCCTCCCTCCCTCTGCCCCCTCTCTCTCTGTCCACCTCTCTCTGTCCCCCTCTTTCTGTCCCCCGTCCCCTCTTTCAGTACCCCTCTCTCTTTCCCCCTCCTCTGCCCCCTCTCTCTGTCCAGCCCTCTCTCTCCCCCCAATGTCCAACCCTCTCTCTGTCCCCATCTCTCTGTCCCCATCTCTGTCACCCACCCGACCCCATCTCTCTCTCCCCCTCTCTCTCTCCCCTCCCCTGCCCTCTCTCTCTGTCTCTCTCTCTCTGTCCCCCCTCTGTCCCCCTCTCTGTCCCCCTCCCTCTGTCCCCCTCTCTCTGTTCCCCCACTCTCTGACCCCTCTCTCATTATGTCCTCCCCTATTTCACTCTCTTCCTCCCTCACCTTATCTCTCGCTTGCCTCCCCTTCTATCTCTCTCTCTGTCTCCCTGCTCCTTCACTCTTTCTCCACCTTCTCTCACTCTCGATGCCCCTACCTCGGTCTCTCTTTCTCCCCACCTCCCTCTGTGTCTCTCTAACTAAATCTCTCTCACTCCTGCCCCTCCCCCTCTCTCTCTGACACACTCTGTCTCCCTGACGTGTCCCTCTCCCTCTGATCCAGAGACTGAGGGTGGGGTGGTTGTGGGCGGTGGTTAGGGTGGGTGCATGTGGTTGGAGGGGTGGTTGTGAGATGTTAGAGAGATGTGGGAGGTGGGAGGAGGGGAAAGATGGGGTAAAAACGGAATTGCGGGACGGGGACAGACGGCAAGAGAGAGAGTGTGCAAGGGAGGGCTGAGAGGAATGAGTGGAGGCAGGAGGAAAACCAGGGTTAGGGGTGTGTGTGAGAGAGAGGGGTGGACGAGGCAGAGTGAAAGGGGAGGTGGTGTGAAACAGAGTGTGTGCAGAGAGAGAGAGAAATGAGGAGAAAGGGTTGGGGAGAAGAAATGGGGAGGTCAGGTTAGAGTGGGGGGCGGGGAACAGAGGGAGTTAAACCCAGCTCCTGAGCTCAGGGCGTGGTCCCCTCCCCTTCCCTGAGGACCAGGACTTGGGGGTGATTCTATCTCTCTCCAGCTCAGCTTTTCCAACACAAAGAGACACAACAACATCGGTCACTCTGCTGCTCGGCATGCTTTAATCAACATTTTTATTGTGTACAAATGGAAGTGATGAATACAGTCGTTGGGATGGTGCCTTTTCTCACTAGCCCTTGAGTTGTGAGAAACATTGAAATGTTTCCCTGTAACCCCGCTGCGAGAAAAGGATGGACAAACCAGCGCTACCCTCAGTTTGTTACCATAGCGACAGGCTGCTCCATCGCTGAAACACTGGACTGAAATGAGAAAATCCCGGATGGTGTGATTAATGAGGGAATTTGATGGATGGATGGATTTGGATGAAGGGATATTTCAGCACATTCTTCAGCTGCTGCCTGAACTTAGTCTGGGTCACGGCATAAATTGCGGTGTTTGTGCAGCAACTGAAGAGCTGCAGCATGAAGCTCAATTCCCGCACAAAGGGATGGAGAGACAGAGGGTCATACCCAATCCACCACATCCGGTACCATATAGAATACAGCATTAACGTTGACCATAACAGGATGAAATTAGTCGAGATAACAAACAGTAAAATGATGGATTTTTTTCGGTTTCTCATTTCTGTGTCAGACTGAGCGTCCCCATTGGTGTGAGTGCGGAGTCTCCTGCGGGCTCTGCTGGTCACTAAAATGTGTCTGACGATGAGAACATTGAGCAGCAAAATCAGGAGAAATGGGACACACGGGGTTAGAATGTGGTGGAGGGACTCGATTGTGACCCAGACACTGGAGAATGCAACAGCGACTGTTACATCACAAAAAAACCAGGGGGTGTTCACCAGCCAATACCCAGCCATGAGCATAAAATACCAGGAAATGTTCTTTAAACAGCTCAGCACAGTCACTGCTCCCAGAACCACAGCCGGCTTTTTCTCAATGCAATATTTACTTTTCAGCTTCTGGCAACAAATGGCCACAAACCGATCAAAGGTGAAAGTGACGGTGAACCAGACAGAGCAGTCAGTGGCTGCATAAAGCAAGATGGCGTGGATATTACACATGGTGACGGAGTCTCTCAGAAAATAAAACTGTTGCCGATAAACAATGGGAATGTGTCTCAGGATCAGGTCGAGGATAATAACCAGGAGATCCGCCGCTGCCATGGCCCCCAGGTAACGTCTGACACATGGGGACAATCCACAATCTTTATAAAGCAGGACGTAGATGGTCACTACGTTAACTGTGAGGAAGGAAAACAAACCCATTATCCATCAGCCTCGAGGCAAAGGGACCCGTTTGATTGGGGACTCAGTGAGATTTTCAAATGTGTCCCTGTATTCAGGGATTTATTAAAATAATCGGAGCTGGAATAACAAATGGGAAGGTTGGAATTACTGACAAAAATGTGACATAAACCACAAGAAACCCTCCATCCCCAAACACACAGAGACACATCCATAAGGACAGATGGTTTCTAGAACATTCCCACACACTCGATCACTCGAGAGCAGACACAGGTCCTTCCCAGTTCCTAATACGGAGGGTGGAAACGTTGCTGTCCTGAAGGATTCTCTCCCAGTTGCCTGAAGACAAACGGAGTTTGGGAATTCCTGTATTTTGGTCTAAATTGTGGTCGATCCTGTGTCGTGAAGAAATGTAAACGCAGGGAAAACTTGTTCACCCCTTTAACTGCCTGAGGAGCCTTCGGAACAGTGTCTCCTTCTCCCTGGAACGGGATCTCTTCCCTCGGGATCTTATCGTTCGTTCAATTCACTGACGTCCGGCCGTTCGCAAACAATGTCAGGGACAGAACGTTCCGGGGAATGTCAGTTATAGAATGTCGTGGAAACAACGTTCCGGGGAACTCCTTGACCTCTCCATCACCTTTCCCCCCTACCCACCCCACCAACATGCTGTCCTGTGCCTGGACACACTGTAACATTAATGGGGTGATAGACGGAGTGTCCAATCACAGTAATGGGAACTAAAGGCATTGCCAGATCAGCTGAAATGCTTAGATATACCACACTGTCAATCCACTTCACAGAACCGCCCAGACACCATCAACCCAGTGGTGATATCTGTTCACTGTCCTGGTTCATCCATTGCACTGGTTAATACAAACCAGCAATCTGTCCAGAGTGAAACACTGCACAGATCAGATCAGGGCATTGATCTATAAACCCAGACCATATATCTGTCCAGCACGGTGAGCTGTGCAGACCACAGCAGTGCATTATCTATAAACCTCAACCAGAAGTCTGACCAGCACAGCGACCTGTGCAGTGATCACCCGTGAATTAATCTGTAAACCAGGAGCAGTTACCCTCCCAGCATGTAGGGCCGTGTACACCACCCAAGTGCATTACTTAGTAACACTGTGTTAGATCCCTGCTCAATGTGGGGAAAATTGCCGCCCATGCTGGAAGTGTCAGGATGAAGCAGCTCCCACCCATTTACAGCTCTCTATCTCCATTGTACCATGGCAAGGGGGTGCTGTGGGTGTGAACATCATTGCCAGTTAGAGATTGCGGGGGAATCAGTTTAAATATCACCACATGGGAGGGGTTTGGGAAGTAGACAGAGGGGGGAAGACTGAGAGACAGTGTCATGGAAGGATGTGTCCCCAGGTTTCAGAATGCTGAAAGGTAGACAGTTGGATAGCATCGTGTAACATGAGCCAGTCTTCCCAGGAAAGATGTGAAAAAGGAATATTGGTGTGAGGTCAGATGAGCATTTGTTCTGCATCTTTGTAACTGGAATTAGTTTCAACAGAATCTATGACTCATTGGTCAGATTCTAACAATAATTTATCTTTGTTTGATTTTCCTTGAGTGTGACAGAAGGATTATCTGCACGAGGCTGAGCTAGTTTCCTGGTGCTATCGTATCGAACTCACCTCATTAACTACCCACCCCACCCCATGGTGTCCCTCTCATTCAATACCAGGCCGATTTTCCCACCCATCATGGCTGGAGGTACTCACCATCACCCGGGTGCCCCTGGATATTCTGACCATGGCAAATAAGGAGCAAATGCCCCATGGTTTGTCGACAGGAGCACTGAGGTTCTGGTAGATGGGCTAGTACAGAGGGGTACGATTCTCTTTCCAGAGTGGGCCACACCACTAGAACCACCGAGCATGGTCTGAGCTCACAACCCAGCTCAATGTAGTATCTGCGGTCTGAAGAAATGTTCAGCAATACAGGACAAGCATCAATAACCTTTCCCGCGCTGTCAGGATAAGGGTCACCGTATTCTCTCTGCTCCCTCACACTCACTGTACATCTGCTATAGCACCGACCCCCGAACAAGGCTTATGCTCCACTACTCTCACTTCTGCATGCAGCACCTTCCCCTCCACCCCCATCTCTCTCTCTCTCTCTCTCTCTCTCTCTCTCTCTCTCTTTACTCCACTTTACCCACCCCTCCCCACACCAATAACACTGCATGGATCCAACACTGTGGACTGAATCCCTCCGGACCCCTCACCATGTCCCCCACCTACACCAGCACTAAAGCAGGGCCACCCACTCCCACCTCAGTCCCACCCTCCCTCACTTCATTTCTCCCATTCCAGGAGAAACAGCCTGAAATAGGACACAAAGGACCAAGCCGGGTGGTGGAGTGCCCGATATCCGTTCCCTCCCCCCTCCCCCCGCCATGTGGGGAGGACCCTGGTAAGAGCCAGAGAAGACCAGGACGCCTCGTGTGGAGATTCTGAAACATCCACGTCCTACCGACCGAGTAAGGAGCAATGTGCAGTGAAGGGCAATTCTCACATGAAACCCACTGGCAACTCCGTTTCCACACGGCACAACTTAGAAACCGTGGCTCTGATGCCATCTCCCTTTTGTGTCGAGCTGGTACAAATGGAATCCCCACAGTCTCGATGGGCAGGACGGTGGGCTCACAACACATCGTCACCACCACCTCCCAGGAAGGGAGCACAGAGAGTCCCTCCTACACCTCCTCCTGTAAACAGCTCAGATACTGAAACTAATCTGTGATAGTTACTGCTCTCCCCACTTGTCCTGACATCTTCAAGAAACTGTGCTCATATACACCCAGGAAAATCTGTTCATGCACTCCCTTGATAACAGTACAGCCTACTTTATATTATCTTTCAATGTCCTTCCTATTAAAGTGCATCACCTTACATTGCTCTGCATTGATCCCCATCTGCCCGAAATCTACACCAACAATTGATTGTCCTGTTCAGGCTCCACACTGTCCTCCATACATTTCACAATTCGTCCAAGATTGGTGCCATCTACAAACGTTGAGATTGTCGCAGCATCACAGTCCCCATGAAAGAACTGAAATCCTGCTACACTCACTAGTATGAGCTCGTGAAATACTGCTATACTGATAGAGCATATTGCAGCACTGATGAAAGAACTCGAGGACCTTCGGCTCACCCGAGAGAACGAGATCTTTCTGGACAAGACCTTCAGTGAGGTTATTATACCGACCATACCAGAAGAGAGCAGAAGAGAGCAGACGATGATGAAGGCAGAGAGGAGACAGGTGCAAGAGACCCCGGGAGAAGTACCTGTCCGGAACAAGTTGAATCTTTTCGAAACAGTTGAGACAGACGAACTGCCAGTTCGCAAGGCGGCCAGGTCAGTCAATCAAAAGTTGGCGTGGAGACAGAACGGAAGAGTCGGACATCGCACAGAACCGTGGTAACAGGGGACTCCATAGTGAGAGGAACTGACTGGGGTTTTTGTGGCAGCAGACGGGACTTAAGGATGGTGTGTTGCCTTCCTGGTGCCAGGATTAAAGACATTACAGACAGAGTGCAGGACATCCTCAAGGACGAAGGTGAAGAGCCAGAGGTGGTGGTACATGTCGGCACAAATGATGTCGGGAAGAAGAGGAAGAACATAGTACAGCCGGACTTCGGAGAACTAGGAAAAAGGCTGAAAAGCAGGATGTCCAGGGTGGTTATCTCCAGTTTGCTTCCAGTTCCTCGGGCTGGTGAAGACCGAAACAGGGAGATAATGGGCTTGAACGTTTGGCTGTAGAACTGGTGCAGGAAGCAAGGATTTAAATTCTTGGATTACTGGGGTATGTTTCGTGGTAAGCATAACTTATACAAGAGAGACAATTTGCACCTTCACAGGTTAGCGACCAGCATTCTGGTAGGCAGGTTTGCTACTGCAACACAGCAACGTTTAAACTAAGGATGTTTAAGAAAGAAATTGAAGGGAAAGTTAGAACAAGGGAAGTCAAGAAAGACAACTGTATCAATGAGGCAGAATACTCAGATATGGACCATGCTGTAAGTGAAATAGGAGTTGATGTGAAGGGTGAGGGCAGTAACAAATTAAAAATACGAAACATGAATGCACGAAGCATTCGAAATAAGATGGATGAGCTTGAGGCTCTTTTGGAAATTGGCAGATACGATATTGTGGGGATAACTGAGATGTGGCTCCAAATGGGCAGAGCCTGGGAAATGAATATTCAAGGCTACACGTGCTATCGTAAGGACAGACTGACGGGCAGAGGGGGTGGGGTGGCCATGTTGGTAAGGGATGATATTCAGTCCCTTGCGCGTGGGAATCTAGAATCAGGGGATGTAGAGTCAGTGTGGATAGAGCTGAGAAATTCTAAGGGTAAAAAGACCCTCTTGGGAGTTATCGACAGGCCCCCAAATAGTAGTATGGTTGTCGGATGTAAGTTGAATCAGGAGCTGAAATTGGCCTATCGCAAAGGTGTTACTACAGTTTTTATGGGGGATTTCAACATGCAGGTAGACTGGGAGAATCAGGATGGTATTGGACCTCAAGAAAGAGACTTTGTGGAGTGCCTCCGAGATGGATTCTGAGAACAGCTGGTGCTGGAGCCTACCAGGGAGAAGGTAATTCTGAATCTGGTATTGTGCAACGAACCAGAATTGATCAGGGACCTCGAGGTGAAGGAGCCATTGGGAAGTAGTGACAACAATACAATAAGTTTCAATTTGCAATTTGAGAGGGAGAGGGTACAATCGGTACTGACAATATTTCTGTTGAATAAATGGAACTATATAGCTATGAGAGAGGAGCTGGCCAAAGTTAAATGGTGCAATACCTTAGCAGTGATGACAGTGGAGGAACAATGGCAGATATTTCTGTATATAATGCAGAAGATGCTGGATCAGTTCATTCCAAAAAGGCCGAAAGATCCTAGGAGGAGCCATGGGTGGCCGTGGCTGACGAGGGAAGTTAAGAAGAATATAAAGTTAAAAGAGAAAAAGTATAACTTAGCAAATATAAGTGGGGAAACGGAGGACTGGGAAGCTTTTAAAGAACAACAGAGGATTACTAAGAAGGAAATACGCAGAGAAAAAAATGAGGTACGAAGGTAAACAGGCCAAAAATATAAAGAAGGATAGTAAAACCTTTTTTTAGGTATGTGAAAGGGGAAAAAATGGTTAAGACTCAAATTGGGCCCTTGAAGACAGAACCCGGGGAATATATTACGGGAAACAAAGAAATGGCAGAAGAATTGAATTGATACTTCAGATCTGTGTTCACTGGGGCAGACACAAGCAATCTCTCTGAGATAAGAGTGGCCGAAGGACCTGCATTTAAGGGAATTTATATTTGCCAGGAATTGGTGTTGGAGAGACTGTTAGGTCTGAAGTTTGATAAGTCTCCGGGGCCTGATGGTCTGCATCCCAGGGTACTGAAGGAGATGGCTCAAGAAATCGTGGGTGCATTGGTAATTACTTTCCAGATTTTGATAGATTCGGGATCACTTCCTGCGGATTAGAGGGTGGGCTGATGTTGTAACACATTTTAAGAAAGGTGGGAGAGAGAAAGCAGGAAATTAAAGACCAGTTCGTCTGACCTCAGTGGTGGGAAAAGATGCTGGATATATATTATAAAGGATGAAATTACGGCACATCTGGATAGTAGTAACAGGATAGGTCAGAGTCAGCATGGATTTATGAAGGGCAAATCATGCTTGACTAATCTTCCAGAATTTATTTGAGGATGTAATGCTGAAGATGGACGAGGGAGATCCAGTAGATTTAGTGTATCTGGACTTTCAGAAAGCTTTTGATAAAGTCCCACATAGGA
Source organism: Chiloscyllium plagiosum (assembly GCF_037043375.1). NCBI lineage: Eukaryota > Metazoa > Chordata > Chondrichthyes > Orectolobiformes > Hemiscylliidae > Chiloscyllium > Chiloscyllium plagiosum. The sequence goes on from NW_028270152.1 coordinate 96,700,917, forward strand.
GGTTAGTGAGCAAAATTAGGGCGCATGGTATTGGGGGCAAAGTACTAACTTGAATTGAAAGTTGGTTGGCTGATATGAAACAAACAGTAGTGATAAACGGCTCCATTTCGGAATGGCAGACAGTGACCAGTGGGGTACCGCAGGGATCAGTGCTGTGACCGCAGCTTTTTACAATATATGTTAGTGATATAGAAGATGGTATTAGTAATAACATTAACAAATTTGCTGATGATAATAAGCTGGGTGGCAGGGTGAAATGTGAGGAGGATGTTAGGAGATTACAGGGTGACCTGGACAGGTTGGGTGAGTGGTCAGATGCATGGCAGATGCAGTTTAATGTTGATAAATGTATGGTTATCCACTTTGGTGGCAAGAACAGGAAGGCAGATTACGACCGAAATGGAATCAATTTAGGTAAAGGGGCAGTCCAGAGAGATCTGGGTGTTCTTGTACACCAGTCAATGAAGGTAAGCATGCAGGTACAGCAGGTAGTGAAGAAGGCTAATAGCATGCTGGCCTTCATAACAAGAGGGATTGAGTATAGAAGCAAAGAGGTTCTTCTGCAGCTGTTCAGGGCCCTAGTGAGACCATACCTGGAGTACTGTGTGCAGTTCTGGTCTCCAAAGTTGAGGAAAGACATTCTGGCTATTGAGGGAGTGCAGCATAGGTTCACGAGGGCAATTCCTGGAATGGCGGGACGACCTTACGCTGAAAGAATGGACCGATTCGGCTTGTATACCCTTGCGTTTAGAAGACTGAGAGGGGATCTGTTTGAGACATATAAGATTATTAAAGAATTGGAAACTCTGGAGGCAGGAAACATATTTCCGCTGATGGCTGAGTGCCAAACCAAAGGGCACAGCCTAAAGATACGGGGTAGACCATTTAGGACATGCGATAAGGAGAAACTTCTTCACCCAGAGAGTGGTGGCTGTGTGGAATGCTCTGCCCCAGAGGGCAGTGGAGGCCCAGTCTCTGGACTCATTTAAGAAAGAGTTGGATAGAGCTCTCAATGATAGTGGAATGAAGGGTTATGGAGGAAAGGCAGGAACAGGATACTGATTAAGGATGATCAGCCATGATCATATTGAATAGTGGTGCAGGCTCGAAGGGCAGAATGGCCTACTCCTGCACCTATTGTCTATTATCTATTGCTAGATTCCCAGGGACAGAGTCGAATAATGACATGCTGTCAATGGAACACCAAAAGTCGTGACACTCACAACACGGAGTGAATGAAATATTGACAAACCACGTCGTAAGAGAAATCTGGATAGGTTCTATCTATCTTCATTGAAAACAGGGTATTAATATTATGAACTTGAAAGTGTGTACTGTACCGTTAAGAGCGTGAATGCTGTTCTGAACTGAAAGCTGCCAAGCACCTGTGGTATGAAAGGATGGCAGATCCAGAGTGTCAACGACAACTGAAAATATGTCACACCTGGCTGGGAAATAGATACGAAGAGGGCAGACACACGTGAGAGTTGGGTAATACTGGTGTTTTGGGGCCAGAAATTATGGTCTTGTTCTGTCTCTGGTGATCAGTAACAAATATCTATTCGAGACCCTTCATTGTGCAGAGTGTGCCTGTAGGATTTCTTTCCCTCATATTGCAGACTACAGATAATAACGGTTAAAGACGTTCATAGTTAACTTCGATGCACAGCACGTGCACTCAATATCCTACAGTTGAGACAAATATCTTGCATTTGTTTAACACAAAGTGTTTTGTGTAGTTCAGTAATGGTAAACTGATTATAATAAATCCACACCGAACTGAAAGCTGACACTTAAAATATGACCCAAAATCTGGGTATGGTAGTGTCGTGGATAATGTCTCTGCCTCTGAACCAGAACTCTCGCTTTGATTCTAATTCCTGAACTCGTATGGTAGTGTTCATAGCAATGGACTAGAAGGTCTGGATTCAAGTCCCGCCTGTTGCAGAGGTATGTCACAACATGTCATAACAGGCTGATGAGCAAACACATCTCCGCACGCAAAGCTCTCGGTGGAAATCCCACAGACGTGTCTCATAATACATCTGAACAAACTGATTAAAATGGATTTAGAATTGTGACCTGATGGAGAAGGAAGAGGTGTCAGGATTGAATTTCAGAATTTAGGACCAGGATGACTGAAAACACAGCTATTCGTGTTGATTGGAGTCACATTTCGCAGCAGTAAACGTTTATAAAATCAGAATGGTCATGGATAGGGTGAGTAGTCAGGGTTCTTGCCCAGGTTAGGGGCGTCCTAAACCAGAGGGCATTGGTTGAAAGTGAGACGGGAAAGGTTTTGGTGAGGTCTCAGGGGCACCTCTTCACACAGAGGGTGGTGTACGTCTGGAATGAGCTGCTCGAGGAAGTGGAGCAGCCTGGTACAAGTACAGCATGTAAAAGGCATTTGGATGCTGACAGACCTGCCGAGCTTTTTCCAGCAATTTCTGTATTGCTGGAAACCGTGACCTCTCGTTACTGAATCCTTCACCCTGGGAAAAAATATTGTCTCTATCCACCCTTTCTATAACCTTCATGATTTTGTAAACCTCAATCAGGTTCCCCCTCAATCTCCTTTTTTTACCAAATACTCATCCTTTCTGCATAGCTAGCACCTTCCATACCAGGCAGCATCCTCGTAAACCTTTTCACCTCTCCAAAGCGTCCACATCTTTTTGGTAATTCGGCGACCAGAACTGTACACAGTATTCTAAATACGGCCGAACCAATGTCTTGTACAATGTCAACATGACTTGCCACTTCTTCTACTCAGTACCCCGTCCAATGAAGGCAACCATACCATATGTCTTCGTGACCACTCTATTCACTTGTGCAGCAACCTTCACGGTAAAAAGGATCTGCACTCCCAGATCTCTCTGCCCATCAACGTTTCCCAAGGCTCTTCCAATTATTGTATAATTCACTCTCGAATTTGACTTGCCTAAATGGATCACCTCACATTTGTCTGGATTGAAAACCATCTGCCACTTTTCCGCCCGACTCTCCAGTCTATCTATATCCTCCTGTAATCTCTGACAGCCCCTTTTGCTTTCTGCTACTCCACCAATCTTCGTGTCATTTGCAAACTTGCTGTTCATATCAACAGTGCCGTTTTCCAGATCATTTATGTATATTACAAACAACAATGGCCCCAATACTGACCTCTGTGGAACACCGTAGGTCACTTTTCTTCATTTTGAGAAACTCCCTTCAACTACAACTCTCTGTCTCCTGTTTCTCAACCAGTTCTTTATCCACTTCGTTAGAACACCATGCACACTATATAACTTCAATTTCTCCATTATACCATCATGGGGAACCTTTTCAAACGTCTTACTAAAGTCCATGTATATGACATAAACAGCCCTTCCTTCATCTATTAACTTGGTCACTTCCTCAAACAACTCTATTAAGTTGGTAAGGCATGAACTCGCCTTCACAAAACCATGTTGCTTGTCACTGGTAAGCTCATTCTTTTCTAAATATCAATAGATCCTATCTCTCAGTACCTTCTACAGCAACTTTCCCACCACTTACGTCAGGCTCACCGTCTGTTGCACCCCTGTACACTTCTTGTACAGTGGGAGAACATAAGCTACCCTCCAGTCCTCCGGCACCTCACCTGTTTTTAAGAATGCAACAAAGAGATATCTGTCACGGCCCCAGATATTTTCTCTCTCGCCTCCCTCAGCAAGCTGAGATAGATCCCATCCGGTTCTGGGGATTTGTCCACATTAATAACCTCTGGCCAACCCAACACATCTTCTTGTGCGTGTGCGTGTGAACGCGCCAGTGTTTTTAAAAAGGGAAATATGGATTCTTTATTTCCAAGATCCAAACCGTTTGCCATTCATCTTTCCATCATAGCTTGAGTGACATTGCTCTGGATCATATTTCAGCTGATTAAAGAAACTAGCCTGACTTGTTCCTATAACTGATTCTGACCCAGTCTGAGACCAATATCATCGGTCATATCACCGACCTGGTTACATTTAACATTTGTTGTGAGCAGTGGAAGAATGGGAACAGGAAAGGAAAGAGTGACTCAAAAAGCAGAGTAGATAGAGACCGGTGAGCCTAATGTCAGTGGTGGGTGAGCTGTTAGAGGGGATTCTCAGGGACAGGATTTACATACAGTTTGGAAGGCAAGGACTTACCAGAGTTGTCAATGTGGCTTTCTGCATGGGAAATCATGTCTCATTAATTTGATTGAGTTTTATGAAGAGGTGACAAAGAAGACGGATGAAGGCGATTTTGTATACATTGTTTACATGGACCTCAGCAAGGTGTTCACATCATTCCGATTGGTAGACAGATTAGGAAGTTTCGGTCACATGGGATACAGGGGAAGCTAGTCACAATTGACTCGTAGGAAGAGAGATATTTTTCAGACTGGAGGCTTGTGAGCAGCAGTGTGCGGCGAGAGCCAATACTGAGTTCACTGCATTTCATCATTTATATCAAGGATTTGGATCTGGATATTGGAAGCATAGTTAGTAAGTTTACAGATTACATCAGAAAGGTGATGTAGTAGATTATCTCAGAGTACAACGAGACCACAATTAGATGGGACAAAGGGGCAAGGAGTGACAAATTAAGTGTAATTTAGATGAATACGAGGTTTTGCGTTTTGGGATGGGAAATCAAGGCAGAAATTATACACTTAATGGTAAGGTCCTGGGCGTGTTGTGGAACAAAGGGACCTCGGGCTGCAGGCACATTGTTCCTTGAAAGTGGAGTCGCAGGTCGACAGTGTGGTGCAGAATACATTTGGCACATTTGCCTTAATCAGTCAGAGCATTGAGTATAGGAGTTGGGTGGAATGTTGCATCTGTATAGGATACTGGTGAGGCCACTTTAAGAATATTGAAAAGAACTCGGTTGGCTGCAGAAAAAAATTACACGGATCGTGCAGGACTGAAGGATTTGAGTTTTAGTGAGAGGCTGGTTAGGTTGAGGTGTTTCCCCCGGGGTGCCAGAGGCTGAGGGGTAACATTATAAAGCTTTATAAAATCATCAGGGGCATGGATATTCTGAACAGCCACGTTCTGTTTCCCAGGACAGGGGAGTCCAGAACACGAGAGCAGACGTTGGAGGGGAGAGGGCGAATGATTTAGAAAGGACCTTAGGGTAAATGTTTCACACAGAGAGTGGTATGTGTACGGAAAGTGCTGTCAGAGGAAGTGGTGAAGGCGGTTACAATCGCACATTTAAAAAGTATCTGAAAGAGGAGGGATATTGGCCAAATGCTGACAAATGGGACTGGATCAGATTTGCTATCTGATTGGAGTGAACAGATTGGACTAACGGGTCTGTTTCCATTCTGCATGACTCTCTGAGTCTACAAGAGGGATGACGAATAATTCTGAAAGGACCTTTCAAGTCGAAATACTGTTCACCGGAAGTTTATCGTGCCTCTATGTTCACATTGATTGAAAGCTGAGTTAGTTAAATATTTGACAGAGACGTGAGTTATGCATAATGTGACACAGACAGGAAAGTGGGGCTGAGACCACAACCTGATCAGCCACAATCTTAGTGCCTGGTGGAGAAGGCTCAAAGTGTCTAATAACCCACTCCTGTCCCTCAATCCCATGTTCCTATGTTCCATTCAGCCCCTCATACCTGCTAGACAGGAACAGTTGGAGGCCACTTACTTCTACAACCTAGTGCACAGAAACAGAGGAGACCATTCAGCCTCTCAAGACTTTCACACACGATTTGAGGTGATTTGGGAAAGGTAATTGGAAAACCTAGTCTGGGTATGAAAGAGGCCCCTCATTTTTCTTCACAGAGCTTCCCCTCTCTGCACCTTGTGCTCCTTTCTTTTGGTCATGTTGTAGACCCAGATTCAGTGTGAATACAGCCCCCATACCTCACCCAGAGATGGCTCACAAAATCCTGTGGTCTCCCTGACTGCAATATGCAATAACAGAGCATTCATGAAAATAACACCCACTAACTTTCCAATAACAGAATGTGAGAACATCAGAAACAGGGGCAGTCATTCATCCCTCAAGCCTGCCTTGCCCTTCACTAAGATAATGACTGATCTGCTCTTGGTCTCAAATCCTCTTTCATACCCAATTCTTCATAGCCCTCAACTCTCTGGCAGGTCAATTTCCGTCTACCTCCTCTTCAAATACTTTCAGTCATCTAGCTCCTGGAACACTCTTGAGAAGAGAAATCCTGACATTCAATACCACCTGTTTGAAGAAAACACTTGCTTCTCCTATATCATGATCAATTGACATGAACAACAGAGTTTGGCTCAAGGGTTCAGGTAAAAATGACTGGACCTGATATCAAGGCAGTGGTTAACTTCTGTTGACATCAAGGAGCTTAACAAAACTGGACTTAATGGGAATTAGAGAAAACTCTCCAGTATTTGGAGTCAAACATGGCACATCTCAGTGCTGGGTCACCTCTGTGCTAGATCCTCAGGGTAATCTCCTCTTCGCAAACAGCTTCAGCTGCTTCATCAGTATCTCTCCGCTCCCAACCATAAGATCAGAATGTGGGGATGGTCACTGAAGGTTCCACAATGTTCAGAGCGTTTTGTCCCCCGTCACCTCCTGAACTGGTCTGTGTCCATATGCAGCAAGACCAGACACCAGTCATGTTTGTTCTGTTAAAGTGTCTGTAACATTCATGTAACAGCACTGCCTGGCACTGCACATTGCCACAGTAAAACAAGAGTTCATTCCGCACCTCACGCTGATTTCACAAGAATATGAGGAAGTCATTCAGCCCATTGACACTATTGGAGAAGAAGAAGGACAGCCCATTCAGTGCCTCCAGCCTATTACTCAGGAAGAGAAGGAGTCTAGTGTGATGGACCACACCAGAGCCATTCGAAAATATTTGAAGGCCGTAACCTAAACTCTAATGTTTTCATATTTTAAAGAAAATGAAAACTGCCTGATCCAGATGCAATGTGAAAGGTCAAACTACTTGGTGTGAAACAAAACACCATTTATTTTAACACGGAAGATAAAATTAAACCAAAGAAAGGGGAATTTAGAATAACGTAATTCTATTGGACAAGTTAACAGAATAATAGATCTAGGAACTATTACTGAAGAACAGTTCCAATAGAGAAAAATCGCATAAAAACATCCCCTGGCAAAAAGGAATATTCAGACACAGATTTTCACAAAGATTTCTCCAATCCAGGAAATAAAAACAGCATCAAGAGAAAATTCAGAAAGAGTAGCAGCCAGGAGACATCCACTGAAGCTTCCAACTCTGTGGAGACCCCCGTAGTTTATAATGTTACTGAGAAGCCAAAACCCAGAGATCCTAATCTGTGAGAGCTGGCCACACCCATTCAGGCTGCATTAAAATAAACCCAATGCCTCCCGAGCTGTTTACTCAAGTGGTCTGAACTAGCCAGCTCGGCAACGGTGGTTCAATCTCTCTCTTAAATGAATCCAGAACAAAATAACCCCTTAAAGCTACAGCATCATCACACTTGTCAGCATATCGAGCTGTCAAACAGGAACCAGGGATAACCCAGTCAGACCTTTGGCCCTGTCACATAGGACGAGGAAGAAGCCAGTCAGTCCGTTGAGTCACTGACACAGCAATAGGATGAGGCCATTCAGCCCCTTGAGTCAATTACACAAGAACAAGAGGTAGCCATTCAGCCCCTTGAGTCACTTATACAGGATCTGGAGAAGGCCATTCCCCCTCAATGCACAGGGACAGAATGAGATAATTGATGCTGATTCCTGATGAACGGCTTATGCCAGAAACATCAATTCTCCTGCTTCTCGGATACTGACTGACCTGCTGTGCTTTTCCAGCAATCCATTCTCTACTCTGATATCCAGCATGGGCAGTCCTCACTGTCTCCTAATTGATGCTCTAACATGATGAACAAGTGGAGCAGAGGCTGCACAGACAGACTGCTCCACGTTGTTCCTCGTGGCTCCGTTGCTCATGACACACACGTGGGACTTTCACGTGGTTTTCTAGTGGTGAGGAGGGAAGCCATATGTCTTGTGTCAAGTCTCAAGAAGGCATCTTTCATCTCCGAGAAACCAGCCTGGTGTTCTTTATGTTGGGCGGAAGCTGGTTAGAATGGCTGCCTGTTTCAGATGGAACGTATTGTGGCTGCTGTTAGGGATTGTGTACAACATACATTCACACGCCGACTGCACAATAACGTGGGGAGAGTTCATTTCGGCCTAGAAACTCATAGGAAAGTCACGTTAGACTGATAAATGGACTCTCTCAGTTCAAATAATGTTGATCTTGTCTCGTACACGTCCTATTCAGTGTAACCCGTATGCCTTATTCTGTCCAAGTCTATTTTCACCCTATGATCTCCCTCCACTGCTCATAAATAAAGTGTTTCCCTGTACTGAGGTACACGTGACAATAAATCAAACCAATCAATCCTGGGTAAAGTACGGAATTTCTCACCCGATCAATGTCTCTTTTGGAAATAAGTGATCGCTGCCATTCCTCGTGTTTCAGCATCACCATTTCTTCATGTCTCACAGCTCAACAGATTAATCACTCAGCTTCTTCACTCTCTCCTCATGTTACCATCATCTGTGTCTGTGGTAAGAAGATCATTCCTTACAAAGTAGATCAACTCTGTACAGAGTGCCCCAAATGCTCTCTCAGCAAGGCTCTACAACAGCAGGAAGATGGCTTTACTTATGTACTCGAATCATCATACAATGAAGGACAGCATATCATTGACTGCACCCATTACTTACACAGGGCTTGATTCAGAGCAGTCAGCATAGACTTGTGAGTGGGAGATCATGCTCCCCAAATTTGTTAGAGTTCTTTGATGAAGTGACCAGGAAGGTTGATGAGGACAGAGCGGTAGATGTAATCTCTATGCATTTCAGTAAGACGTTTGATAAGTTTCCACATGGCAGGCTGCTCAGGAAGGTTACATCACGTGGAATGCTGTGGGGGACTGACCAATTGGATACACAGTTGGCTTGATGGTAGGAAGAAGAGGGTTTAGTGGTAGGATGCTTGTCAGACTGGAGGCTGGGTCCATTGCTGTTTGTTATTGATGACTTGGTTGAGAATGTACAAGCTTTAATTAGTAAATTTGCAGATGACACTAAATTAAGTGGGAGACTGGTCAGTGAGGATGTTTATCAGAAATTGCAGCAGGACCTTAATCAAGTGGGGAAGTGGGCCAAGAAATGGCAAATGGAATTTAATATAGAAGTGTGGGGTCTTGCGTTTTGGAAACTCAAATTAAGGTAGGAGTTCCATGGTGAATGGGAAGGTCTTAAGGGATGCAGTGGGCAGAGGGACCTTGGTGTTCAGGTGCACACGGTTCTCTAAGAATGGAGTCACAGGTAAACAGGGCAGTGAAGACGGCTTTTGGCACATTGGCCTTCATCAGGCAGAATATTAAGTTTCGACGTTGGGAATTTATGTTGCAGTTACACAGGACCTTGGGAAGGCCGCACTTGGAGTATTGTGTTCAGTTTTGTCACCTTGATATAGGGAGGATGCTGTTAAATTAGAAAGAGTGCAGAAGAAATTTAGCAAGACGTTGCCAGGCCCCAATGGTCTGAGTTATCGGGAGAGTTTGGACAGGCTAGAACATTTTCTTTAGCTTGTAGGAGACTGAGGGAGTCCTTATAGAGCTGTATATGATCGCGAGGGGTATGGATAGGGTTAATGTTCTCTTTCTCTTTCCAAGATGTAGGGAATCGAGGACTAAATGGGGTCAGTTTAAGGTTAAAGGGGAAGGAATAAAAGGGAACCTGAGGGGCCACTTCTTTACACAGAGGATGGTACGTCATTGAGATGCCAGAAGATGTGGTTGAGGGGGGTACATTAACAATATTTCAAAAACATTTGGATAAATATGTGGATAGGAATGGACTATAAGCTTATGGGCCAACTGCAGGCAAATGGGGTGAGCGTGGATGGATATTTACAAGGTGCAGTCGAACCCCTCTATTAATTAAAACCAAACACCCAGAAAAGCTTGCCTCAGCTCGTAATCTGTCAAAATACGAGTGACACAGATTTCCTACATTCCACTATTTAAACAAAAAATAACAAGTTGGTTTCTTAACTTTAATAGTGAATACTAAACAACAACTATTCACAAATACAAGCCCCTCTTTTCTTAGCAACTTACTATCTGACTCCAACCCTGCAAAAATATGCTAGTCCAACAACCCAGATATTAAGCATTACAATTTCAAGACCACACAGAATCCATCTTCCCCGCTGTTTTCACTCTTCCAACTGCTGATTTCCCTGGGTCATGTTTTTTTTTATTGCAAGTAGCTTTTAGATGGACATGTATCATTGATAGAAAGTGTTTGACATTGCCAGTTAGCACTCCTGCTCTACGGCAGTTACTCTGCTGTTGGGTGGCAGTGGCTCTCCCTCTCGTTTGAAAATGCTGAATTTATATACTTCCCATGATACAGTAATTCTCATAATTTGATTGCTTTCCAGGTGTCCAAACAATAATAATCAAATTTCGTTGGCTTCTGGTATCCTGAGCGTTATTTAAACTCTTTGGTTGTATTTGAATTGTTGTCAGGTAATCATTTCCCAGCCAATGGTGACACGTGGAACAGGCTGACCTTTAGCTGGCATCTGTGGCTGTACTTTCTATTCAGCAAAACCCGTTCTGTCTTAAAGTGACCAGACATGCTTTCGGCTTCATAACACCTCCCCACTTCAGAAAAAAAACATGAACCAGCAGAATGAAAAGATGGCTTCATTTCTTTTCCTCTAATTGTTAATCCCATTATTATGAATTACAAAAGTATTCATCTCAGCTATACCATGCATACTAATTCTGCACACATATATGACACTGCAATAAGTCAAAACTTATCTGAACTTTTTCCTTTAAAGCTGCGATAACACATCTGCTATCTCATTTTAGGACCCACAGCATGTATATTTTGTAAGTTTAAAGTCGATAAGATAAGACTCCAATGAAATACTCTCATATTCTGTTCTTTCAATATTCAAAAAATGCGAGAGGTTTGTCGTTATCCACAGTCATCTCCGACATTTGGTTGTCATATAAACATTAAAATATTGTCATTCCAGTGCGAAACTTAATCATTCTTTTTCAATAATGGAGATTTTGTATTTCTTTCTGTTGGATATTGACATGTATCGACAAGTAGCCAATTGGCCATTCAATTCCATCATCATATTTCTGTATCACTACATTTCCGAGCCCTATATCCCTCGTATCAAATACAACTTTCAAAGATTTTCAAAATATTTGGTGCAGCTAAAACTGGTGCGGTGATTAATCCTGCTTTAAAATTCTCAAATGCCTCCTGGCATTGTTCTGTCTACCACAATTCTGTGTTCTTCTTTAATAAATCCATCAGTGGTGCCAATATACTGCTAAAGTTTGCAACAAACTTCCGATAGAATCCACTCAGTTCCAAAAATCGAAGCACCTCTTTCTTCGAGGATGGTCGTGGAAATTCCTCAAAGCCCTTCGTCTTTGTTTTCCATGGGGTCAACCTTCCATGTCCAATGTAATGTCCCAAGGACGTCACCTCTGCCTTCGCGAATTCTGTTTTCTTTAAGTTTATTACCACGTTTGCTTCTTGTAATCGTTCAACATGCTCTGCCAACTGTAACATGTGAGCTTTCAATCACTTGCTAAATATCGCTACATCATACAGATAAGCTGCACAATTTGTTCATCTGGCCACAGCTCTGTTCCTGAGTCTTCAATGTGTCTGGAGCACTATTCATTCACATGACATTCTCTAACATTTTTTGTCATATCCAGTACCTTTACCAGATAGTTGAACTGTTAGACTCAACATTTTTTAATTTGAAAGGGGCCACTAAACCTGGCTTTGAAGGGATTTCCTACCACTGGTGGCAATACAAATACCTCATCCCCAAAGGAAATCGTCAAATTTTCAGAGTTTTTATCAGCCACTTGCATTACTCTGTGCTGTGCCCTCTTCAGGTGCTGTTTAGCTAACTCACCTACTCCATCTAATTTCGCCCTCACCTCAGATACATAATCCAAGTGTGAGATTTCCGACTTTGGTCCTGTCAATTTATATTTAATTAATTTCAAAGGACCTCTCACTTCATGTACGAATATTAACTCAAAGGAAGTAAAGTGAGTAGATTTTATTTGGGCATCTCTATTGGCAAACAACATAATGAGACGCCTTTATTCCAATCATTCGGGTAATTCTGACAGTACGCTGTTAATATTGTCTTCAGTGTCTAATGCCAACTTACCAAGGCTCCCTGGGATTCGGGATGGGATGCACTTGATTCAAACTGCTATCCATGACGTCCTTAAACAGCTGCGCGGTAAAATGAGACCCTTGGTCTGACTGACTCACACTGCATAGCCCACAGTGAGTAAAGAAAGCTACCAACTCCACAACCTTCCTTTTTGCCTTAACACCCCATAATGGAATTATCCCTGGAAATCGGGTAGACACATCCATTATGATCAGCAGATATTGGTTTCTACTTTTATTTCAGAAAGGGGAGCTCCACAATTAATCATAACCCATGTGAAAGGTTCTTCGAATACAGGAATTGGCAACAAAGATGCTGGTGTTAATACTGCATGTGACATACCTACCATTTGGCATGTATGACATGTACAACAAAAATTAACCACGTCCTGGTGCATTCCAGCCACTAGAAATGCTTTAGCCTGAGTCTTCTATGCATCAACTCCTTTGGCATTTTCTTTCGGTTTTCCTTCCTGTTGTAACTTACGACAGTGGGATCTTGTTACTACATAGTCTGGAAAAATCCCTAGGTAGTTTTCTTTTAATTGTCCAGTCCCCTGGTCTTACTTTGGCTTCTCCACCACAAGGGGTGCTTCTCCCACCTTGGATCCTGCTAAATTATTCCCAAGAACAAACTGTATTCCTGGAACTGACAATCTATCACTCACTCTCACTGTTACTTCCCCAAACTTGATTTGGCACTCCAACCTAATGTTACAGAAGGGAATGCTTAATTTCTGTCCCCATTCCACAAATTATCACACTGTTGAGTAACATGCCAGAAATAGTGAAACTACTTTCATCTCTTATTATTAGAGGCGGAGGGAAAGTGAGGACTGCAGATGCTGTAGATCAGAGTTGAAAAGTGTGGGGCTGGAAAAGCACAGCAGGCCGGCAGCATCCGAGGGGCAGGAGAGTTGACGTTTCACTCATATGGCATTCATCAGGAAAGTGGGGGGAAAGGGAGGGGGAAAGCGGATGAAATTAAATAGAAGGGTGGGGGTGGAGCTGGGTGGAACGGAGCTTGGAAGGCGATCAGTAGGTGATGTCTGATGGTGAAATGTCGGAGAGACGGGTGAAGTGGATAGGTGGTAGGACAGCTGGTACCCTCAAACTATACAGCATCAACGTTGACTTCACCAATTTCCAAATCTCCCCTCCCCCAGCCTCAGCCCATATCCAACCGTTCAACTTCGCACTGCCTTCTTGAACTGTCCTAACTGCCCAGCTTCATTCCCACCTGTCCACTCCACCCTCCCTTCCGATATATCACAATCACTCCCATCTATATTTTCTTATTGCCCTCCCAGTGACCCTCCCGCCAGCCCAGCTCCTATCCTCCTAGTTATCTTTCAGCCCCCTTGTTGCCCCCGCCAAATTCCTGACGATGGGTTTATGCCTGATATGTCGATTGTCCTGCTCTTCAGATGCTGGCTGATCTGTTGTGCTTTCCCGGCGACTCACTTCTCAACTATTAGAGACTGAGCAGGTCCCGTATCTTGGAAAATTAAAACTACTTGTCCTCGCCCCACACCCGTTTTTCCATAGTAAGGTTTATCTACGTAGGCGAATTCTTTATAGAGATCAGACACTGACTCCATACACAGCCCCTGCCTAGGCTGTGCACTCTCCTGCAGCTCCTCGGCTCCACTTGGGGTCTCCTTTGCCAGGTTCACTAATGCCACTGGCTTAAACGTCTTTATAACATATTTTCCCAAAGTGTCTTCCTTCAATGCCCAGCACGGTGTGTCCCAGCTTACTGCAGTGAAAACAACTTTACACAGTACCCTTCTTAAACCATCGGCACTGTAATTTTATGTGTTCCACTACGTTATCGTAAGAACACCTGAGGCCTTTCACTTCCTTTCAACCCTTTGGACTTGTTTTTTCACCTGTGGTAAACTATTGCCAGTGTGCTTTTCTCTATGTTTTGTAGTGTAGGATCTCCCCCTTTGCCCAATTTTTATCACTCACAGGATGAAAATCCTCCCAGTAGCTAAATTTCATCTCATGCACCAATGCATACTCACCTGCCATTTCTGCCGGGCTTCTCACTTCTTGAACTTTATGTTCATCCACATGAATTCTTACCATCTCTCGAAGTGAGTCTTTAAACTCCTCCAGCGGAATCATCTCCCTTCGAGCCTCACAGGTCTTATCCATTTTTAAGGCCTGCACCCATCTATCAAAATGACTGTGTTTAATTCTTAGAAACTCAATATAAGTCTGAACTGGTTCTGTCTCTATATTTCTGAACCGCTGTCTATATTCTTCTAGTACCAATTCATAAGCACTCAAAATAGCCTGTTTGACATCTGCATAATCTCTTGCTCCCTTATGTGACAGCACTGCACCTTCCGCTCAAGCTGTAACCACCAGCTTAGTCTGAACTAGCATTGCCCACAGGTTAATTGGACATGCCATCTGCCGAGCCAGTTTTGCAAATGAAATAAAAACGGTTTTGGTATTTTTCGCACCGAAATATGGCAATGTATTAACATAGTTGTATACAGCCCTACATTCTCCCATCTTCTTCATCCTGCTAAGTTAACTTTCTTATCTAATTCCAAACTTCTGAATTTCAAATTCTCCCTCTTTTCCTTTCTCCTCTCTTTCTCTATCTTCTCTCTCTCTTTCTGTCTCTCTCTTTATCTTCTAACTCCAGTTGTCATATTTGCAATTTAAACTTTTTCGAACTCGACTGCAGTTGCCTGCCTCTCTGATACATCAAAGTGCTTGACCGACTCCATTATGATGACAGCTTTCCTTTTGTCTCTGGTGAAACCCTTTCTAATCTACAAGTTAATTCTATAAGTATGCCCTTCCTTTGTCTTTCTACACATTCTTGGCAAATTTGGGAATCATCTTTAAACCTCAGAACCTCTTTATTAATATTAAAAGCCATTTCTTTTAAATTAACCAACCACAAGGAAACAAAATTAAATGAATTTTCTCACCTGTTTTATTTGAAGGTCTAGGTCACTAACTGCCAAGTGATGGAATCTGCTGGGACCTTTTGTACCCCAAATCTGTTCAAACCTGTCTAAATCCCATACGTCAAGCTCTCAAACTGTGATGATATCGATGTTGAACTCCCCTGTTAATTAAAACCACACACCCAGAAAAGCTCACCTCACCTCGTAATCTGTTAAAACATGAGTGACAAAGTAGTCGCAAATTCCACTATTAAGAGAAAAATAACAATTAATAAGTATGTATGTTAACTCGCTGAGCTTGAAGGTTTGTTTTCAGATGTTTCGTCACCATGACTAGGTGATATCATCAGTGAGAGTCTCTGGTGACGCACTGGTGGTATGTCCAGTCCTTCTATTTATAGTCTTGGTTTCTTAAGGTGCGTGATGTCATTTCCAGTTTTTTGTTCAAGGGAAGGTGGGTAGGATCTAAATTGATGTGTTTATTGATGTATTTCTGGCTAGAATGTCATGCTTCTAAGAACTTTCGTGTGTGGCTTTGTCCAAGGAAGTGTTTGTTGTCACAGTCAACGTGGTGTCCTTCTTTGTCTGTATGTATGGAAACTAGTGAGAGTGGGTCATGTGTTTTGGTGGCCAGTTGGTGTTCATATACCCTGCTAGCACGACAACAGGACAGTCTGTAATGGATGAAAAATGATTTTATATACGCTGTTGAATAAGTGTGTGTTCAGATAAGTATCATTGTTCATGTGTGTACAACACATTCTGAATGAACAACGGAGACACAGTTAATGAAAAATGATGCACAAGATGAATAAAATTTTTAAAGGATTAAAACATTATTTGATCGTCATCTGCAGTGATACTTTCCCTTTCTCTCAACGTTCCTCCTTTTTCTGGGATTCCCAACTCTAGTCTCTCATTCTTATCAGGGTGCGTGTTATAAATTCTTGTTTCTGGTTTCCCAACTTATTTCAGTTAATCCCCTTTCTACCAGGAATTAAATATGTTGGCCTGCTGGGTTCTTTCCAAAGCTAGTGTCTGTCATATTATTGGAGAGAAAAGTTATGGCATCAGACCCAGCATTTGAACATATTGCTCTGTTGGATGTGTACTGTACAAAGGAGAACAAAGGACCCGGGTTCAATTCCCGCCTCAGGTGAATGACTGTGTGGAATTTGCACATTCTCCCCGTGTCTGCGTGGGTTTCCTCCGGGTGCTCCGGTTTCCTCCCACAATCCAAAAAAATGTGCAGGTTAGGCGAATTGGCCATGCTAAATTGCCCGTAGTGTTAGGTGAAGGGGTAAATGTAGGGGAATGGGTCTGGGTGGGTTACGCTTCGTCGGGTCGGTGTGGACTTGTTGGGCCGAAGGGCCTGTTTCCACACTGTAAGTAATCTAATCTAATCTAATCTAATCTAATCTAATCTAATCTAATCTAGCACACATGAATTGCCAAAACATTGAGGGAAGTATATCTCCTTCTTTCGATAATATAGTTTTCTCATTTTCCACATCTCCATATCTATATCCTCTCTCTCTCGTTCTCCCTTTGCATCTAGTTCAGAAATCCACCAATTGTTCTTTGGGTCCCATATCTCAAAACTCCTTCGTTCAGTTTATATCTAACGCTCTCTTCAAGATGTAATGCGGTTATAATGAAGCAATGTCACAACGAAGACTTGCGGGAGGAGCTGGCCAGAGTTAATTGGAAGGGGAGCTGAGCAGGAAAGACCATGGAGCAGCAATGGGAGGAGTTTGTGGGGATCATTTGGAAGGTAATAACAGAAATTCTACCCCAACAAAATGAAACATGCTTATGGGAGGACAAGGCAGCCATGAGTAATAAAGCATCACACCAAAAGAGAAAACGTACAATGTGGTGAAGATGATTGGGAATCCAAAGAATTCATTGGCTCTGAAACTACATAAGGCTGGCATCACTGACACTACAGAGCTCTTAATCATGGTCAGGGAAAGAAACAGAGGAAATACATTCACTTTAAACACAGAAGATGGTATTTCTCAAGGAATATGATTCAGGTGAATTAACTATTTAAATTAAGATAAGTTAAATGCTTTTGCAGAATGTGTCAGATTGGAAGCAAGACCCGGGGACACAGACCCTCGGCAGAATGAGAGTTTGAAAATGGAAGTATTTCCACATCAGAAACCAGGTTAGGTCACTGAGTGCAGGGCTGATGGGTGAATGGGTCTCAGTGAGAATTGGGGATCAGACAGCAGAATTGCATTGCAGATATTGCAGCTTGAAACTGCGTGTTCATGTAGTGCTGTAGACCACAGCAGCAGGAGAAGCAGACCTGCATTCAACCACAATCTGTAACCTTTTGTCAGGATAACACTTTAGTCTGCATTTACCACGAACACCATCTATGGCTCAGTCACGAGTGTGGGTGAACATGTCAGAGTCATTATCACATGAACCTTAACCTGATGCTAACTCACTAAAGCTACCGGACTTGACCAACAGATCTGAAGGAAGCCCCGCAGTCCTGCCACGTTCAGTCATAAATGGTGATGGACGATTAAACAAATGACTGGAGGAGTGGGCTCCACAAACATCCCCACCCTAATTAATGGAACAGACCTGCACATCAGTGTAAAGGAGAAGGATGTTTTATCTGCACCATCCTCTGCCAGAAGTGTTGAGTCGATGATACACCTCACCCTCATCGTGATGCCCACAAAATCACAGATGCCAGTCTTCAACTAATTCGATTTGCTGCACGTGGCATGAAGAAACAGCTGAACACAGTAGATACGACAAAGGCAATGGGCCCTGACATCATTCCTGCAACAGGACTGAAGCCTTGTGCTACACAACAAGCCGTGTCCCTTGGGAAGCTGTTTCATTCCAGCTCCAACTCTAACATCTCCCTGGCAATGTGGAAAATTACTCAGCTATGTCCCGTCCCCTCAGAGGGGAATAATTACAATCTGACCAATTATCACACCCTCAGTCCCATTACGACAGTCAAATTGTTGGGAGTTCTTTTTGACAGAGCTGACAAGCAGCACAGAAATAACCTGCGCAGTGTGGTTTCCGATTGGTCCCCATGTGGAGATAGTGTTGTGGAAATGTCACTGGATGACTAATCCAGACCAGGCTAATGCCCTGCCAGCGGGTGGAAGTTAGAAACAATTAATAAAATATCGAGATCTAAAATGTGGTGTCAGTAACAGTGACTTTGAAGCCAATATCGATTGTAAACAGAATTTACTTCTCCAATGTATTTTTAAGAAGTGAATCTCCCGTGATTTCCTGCGCTGGCCTAAAAGTGACTCCAAAGACCCTGACATGTGATAAACATTTCAATGGTCTCTGAAACGGCCAATCAAGGCACTCATTTTTTATATACAGGAGATACTTGGGATAATTTTCCACAGAACCGGGGAAATGTCATTGTTGTAACTGTATTGAAACAGTTTGGCTTGGGGAGTGGCAAGTTATGGAGCACAAGGTTTAGGTACTATTGACAGAATGTTGTCAGAGTATGGCCCCTTTGAAATATCCAGTATCTGCAACCGTTTCTGGATATCACGTGGAGTGAATCAATTGGTTGATGACTGGTAACTGAATCGCTGCAGACCACTGGAGGAGGCTGAAATGGATCATCCACTCAGCATTCCTGACTGAAGATTGTTGCGAATGAATCAGCCTTATCTTATACACTGAAGTGCTGAGCTATTCCATCATGGTGGAAGGGGTTATTTGTGGAATCTCTTCCTCCAGTGAGTTGTTTAATTGTCCCCAACGTTTCTCGACTCGGTGTCAAAGGACTGCAGAGCTTAGATCTGATCCTTTTCCTGTGGGATCATTTAGCTCTGTCTGTCACTTACTGCTTATGCTGTTTGGCGCACAATTAGTCCTGTTTGGTGGCTACACCATGCTGACACCTCATTGTCAGATATGCCTGGTGCTGCTCCTGCCATCCTGCACACTCCATTGAACCAAGGTTGATCCTCTGGATTGATGATAATTGTTGGGAGAGGGGGATATGCCAGGCCATGAGGTTGTGTGGCTGTACAATTCTGCTGCTATTGATGACCCACAACACTTTATGGACACCCAGACTTGAGCTAATAGATCTGTTCGAATTTTGTCCTATTTAGCAGCGTGATAGTACCACCCAAAATGGTGGAGGTTATTCTGAATGTGAAGGTGTGACTTTGTCTCCACAATGACTATGCGGTGGTGAAACTTACCGATACTGTCATGGACAGATACTTCTGCAACTGGCAGGTTATTAAGGCTGTGGTTGAATATGTATTTTCCTCTTGTTGGTTCCTTCACCACCTGCCGCAGAACCAGTCCAGCAGTTATATCCTTTAGGACTCGGCCAGCTCGATCAGTATTGCTGTAGCTGAGATACTCTTGGAGGTGGACATTGAAATCCTCCACCCAGAGTAGACCTTGCATCCGTGCTACCCTCAGTGCTTCCTCCAAGTGTTGGTCAGCATGGGGGAGAACTGATTCATCAGTTGAGAGAGGCTGGTACATGGTAACCAGTAGGAGGTTTCCTTTTCCATGTGTACACTAACGCCATGAGACTTCATGGGATATGGAGTCACTGTTGAGGACTCCCAGAGCAATTCCCTTCCAATTGTATCCCACTGTGCCGCCACTTCTGCTGTGTTTGTCCTGCTGGTGAGACAGGAGATATACGTGTAAGGTGATGGGGTGCATGGGATAAAGTCATACTCACAGAATCATAATTTACAGACAATGTCAAGCTATTGCTTCACGAGTCTGTTTATTTCAATTCACTGTTTCCTGCCAACTGTCCCATTCTAGAAACATGTCCATATATTAGCCCCAATCCACTAAGATCTAGACCACAAGACCATAAGACATAGGAGTGGAAGTAAGGCCATTCGGCCCATCGAGTCCACTCTGCCATTTAATCATGGCTGATAGGTATTTCAACTCCACTTACCCGCACTTTCCCCGTAACCTTTAATTCCTTGTGACATCAAGAATTTATGAATCTCTGCCTTGAAGACATTTAGCGTCCCGGCTTCCACTGCACTCTGTGGTAATGAGTTCCACAGGCCCACCACACTCAGGCTGGAGAAATGTCTCTGCATTTCTGTTCTGAATTGACCCCCTCTAATTCTAAGGCTGTGCCCACGGGTCCTAGTCTCCTCGCCTAACGGAAACAATTTCCTAGCGTCCACCCTTTCTAAGCAATGTATTATCTTGTAAGTTTCTATTAGATCTCCCCTTAACCTTCTAAACTCCAATGAATACAATCCCAGGATCCTCTGCCGTTCCTCGTATGTTAGACCTACCATTCCAGGGATCATCCGTGTGAATCTCCGCTGGACACGCTCCAGTGCCAGTATGTCCTCCCTGAGGTGTGGGGCCCAAAACTGGACAGAGTACTCCAAAGAGGGCCTAACCAGAGCTTTATAAAGTCTCAGCAGCACATCGTTTTTTTAATATTCCAACCCTCTTGAGATAAATGACAACATTGCATTCGCTTCCTTAATCACGGACACAAACTGCATGTTTACTTTTAGAGAATCCACGACTATCACTCCCAGATCCTTTTGTACTTTGGCTTTATGAATTTTCTCACCGTTTAGAAAGTAGTCCATGCTTGCATTCTTTTTTCCAAAGTGCAAGATCTCGCATTTGCTCACATTGAATTCCATCAGCCATTTCCTGGACCACTCTTCCAAACTGTCTAGATCCTTCTGGAGCCCTCCCACTTCCTCAGTACTACCTGCTTGTCCACCTAACTTCGTATCATCAGCGAACTTCGCTGGAATGCCCCCAGTCCCTTCATCCAGATCATTAATATATACCGTGAACAGCTGTAGCCCCAACACTGAACCCTGCGGGACACCGCTTGTCACCGGCTGCCATTCTGAAAAAGAACCTTTTATCCCAACTCTCTGCCTTCTGTCAGACAGCCAATCCTCAATCCATACCAGTAGCTCCCCTCGAACACCATGGGCCCTCAACTTGTTCCGCAGCCTCCCGTGTGGCACCTTATCAAAGGCCTTTTGGAAGTCTAGGTGGACCACATCCACTGGGTTTCCCCGGTCTAACCTACTTGTCACCTCTTCAAAGAACTCCAACAGGTTTGTCAGGCACGGCCTCCCCTTACTAAATCCATGTTGACTTGTTCTAATCCGACCCTGCTCTTCCAAGAATTTAGAAGCCTCATGCTTAATGATGGATTCTAGAATTTTACCAACAACTGAGGTTAGGCTAATTGGCCTATAATTTTCCAACTTTTGCCTTCATCCTTTCTTGAGCAACGGGGTTACAACAGCGATCTTGCAATCATCCGGGACTTTCCCTGACTCCAGTGACTTTTGAAAGATCTCAACCAACGCTTCCGCTACTTCCTCAGCCACCTCCCTCAGAACTCTAGGATGTAGCCCATTGGGGTCAGGAGATTTATCAATTTTAAGACATTTTAGGTTTTCTAGCACTTTCTCTTTTGTAATGGCAACCATACTCAACTCAGCCCCCGACTCCCTTTAATTGTTGGGATATTACTCATGTCTTCCACTGTGAAGACTGACGCAAAATACTTATTAAGTTCTCCTGCTATTTCCTTATCTCCTATCACTAGGCTTCCAGCATCATTTTCAAGTGGCCCAATGTCTACTTTTGCCTGTTGTTTGTTTCTTATGTATTGAAAGAAACTTTTATTATCATTTCTAATATTACTGGATCTCCTACCTTCATATTTCATCCTCTCCTTCCTTATTTCACTCTTTGTTATCCTCTGTTTGTTTTTGTAGCCTTCCCAATCTTCTGATTTCCCAGTGCTCTTGGCCACTTTATAGGATCTCTCTTTTGCTTTGATAGATTTCCTGACTTCCTTTGTCAGCCATGGCTCCCTAATCCCTCCCTGAATAATCTTTCTCTTCTTGGGGATCAACTTCTGTACAGTGTCCTCAATTTTACCCACAAACTCCTGCCATTTTTGCTCTACTGTCTTCCCTGCTAGGCTCTGCGTCCAGTCTACTTTCGTCAGTTCTTCTCTCATGCCCTCATAAGTACCTTTATTTAACCGTAACACCATTACATCCGATTTTGCCTTCTCTCTTTCAAACTGCAGACTGAACTCTACCATATTATGATTGCTGCTTCCTAAGTGTTCCCTTACTTTAAGATTTTTTATAAAGTCTGGTTCGTTACATAGCACTAGATCCAGAATAGCCTGCTCCCTTGTGGGCTCCATGACATGCTGTTCCAAAAAGCCATCCTGTAAGCATTCCATTATTTACCCAGTCCACCTGCACATTGAAGTCTCCCATGATCACCGTGACCTTGCCTTCCTGACATGCCTTCTCTATTTCCCGGTACATTTTGCGCCCCTGGTCATGACCACTGTTAGGAGGTCTGTACAGAACTACCACTGTGTTTTTTTTTTGCCTTTGTGGTCCTCAATTCCACCCACACAGACTCCACATCATCCGACGCTATGTCATTCAGTGCCATAGATTTAATTTTGTTCTTAACTAATAAGGCAACCCCTCCCCCTTCTGCCCACCTCCCTGTCTTTTTGATAAGTTGCAAATCCTTGGATGTTTAACTGCCAGTCCTGACCCCTCTGCAAGCACGTCTCTGTGATGTCTACCACATCTTAATCATTCACGATTATCTGTCCCATTAGTTCGTCTGCTTTGTTACGAATGCTACTAGCATTCAGGTAAAGTGCCTTAATGCTAACTTTCTTATCATTTGAGATATTGGAAGTCATAAGATGTCCTAGGTTATCCTTCCTATTTGCTGCATTCCCAGCCTGTCTCAAGTTTAAATCTGCCTGCACATATGCTATCCTGCCACTTACCTTTCCATTTAACTCCATACTCCCTGTCACTTTCACTTTCCCTTCCCCCCAACTCAGAAGTTTAAAGTCCTACTGACCACCCTATTTATCCTCTTCGCTAGAACATTGGTACCTGATCGGTTCAGGTGGAGACCGTCCCAACGGTACAGATCCCCGCCCGCTTCCAAAACTGATGCCAATGCCCCATGAAGTGGAATCCCTCTTTTCCACACCAATCCCTTAGCCACGTGTTTACTTCCCTAATTTTCTTTCCCTATGACAACTGGCACGTGGCTCGGGCAGTAATCCGGAGATTATGACTCTTGAGGTCCTGTACTTCAATTTCCTTCCTAGTACTTGATAATCCCCAAATAGGTCCTCCACCCTAGCTTTGCCTATGTTGTTAGTCCCAACGTGGACCACATCAACTGGATCCTCCCCTTCCCACTCCAATATCCTTTCAAGCCAGTCAGAGATGTCCCAAGCCCTGGCACCGTGTAGGCAACACACCATGAGAGACTCCCGATCCGGTTTGCATAGGATGCTATCTGTCCCCCTAATTATAGCGTCCCCTATAACAACTACTTGTAATCCCCTATAACAACTACTTTTGCTCCCCCCCCCCCCCCTTGAATGGCCTTCTGCACATTGGTGCCGTGGTCAGCTGGTCATCCTGTCGAGAGCACTTTTCCTCATCAGTACAGGGAGCAAGAATCTCATACCTGTTGGACAAGGTCAAGGGCTGAGGCTCCTGCACTCCTGAACTCAGGTTCCCCCTGCCTGCCTCACTTACAGTCACATTCTGATGTCCCTGATCACTAACTGAATGCGAATTCCTTAATCTCCCAGGTGTGACTGCCTCCTGAAACAAAGCGTCCAGGTAACACTCCCCCTCCTAGATGTGCCACAGTGTTTAAAGCTCAGATTCAAGATCATCAACTCTGATCTGGAGTTCTTCCAGCAACCAACACTTGCTGCAGATGTGGTCACTGCCATTCACAATGGGATCAGCCAGCTCCCACATCATACAGCTACAGCACACCACCTGCCCAGCCATCTCTGCTTAGTTAATTACTTTATTACTTTGTACAGGTTTGAGTTAAAATACTTTCTGATACCTCTCTGCTATAGACTTTTTCTAAAAACCAATTAATAGAGAAACAAAAAAAGTGTTTTTTTTAACCAGGCACTGAAAAAGAAATAGAAAATCCTTACCCTTACTCTTGCTCGCCTATTCACCCTCGACTCCCTCGCACACCCCTCACTCGACCTCCACTCTCTTGCGCTTCCTTCTGTCGCCATCCCCTCTCTCGCCTTGCCGTCTCTCGCCCTTCCGTCTCTCACCATCCACTTCTCTATCCCTCCACTCTCTCTCCCGTTCCTCTCCATCGCCTCTCTCTCGCCAGCGCCTCTTTCTCGCCCTGCCCCTCTCTCGCCCTCCACTCTCTCGCCCTCCCCATTCTTCGCCCTCCCCTCTCACTCCCATCCCCCTCTCTCTCTCGCCCTCCCCTCTTTCTCACGCTCCCCTCTCTCCTCCTCCCCTCTCTAGCCTTCCACTCCCTCGCCATCTGCGCTTTCACCCACTTCTCTCTCACCCTCCCATCTATCGCACTCCCTATCTCGCCCCTCCACTCTCTCGCCCTCCCCTCTCTCGCCCTACCATCTCCCGGCCTCCCATCTCTCGCCCTCCCCTCTCTCTCGCCCTTTCCTCTCTTGCCCTCCCCTCTCTCGCCCTCCACTCTCTTGTCCTCACCTCTCTCTTGCGCTCGCCCTCTCTCGTGCTCCCCTCTCTCTCTCTCACCCCTCCCCCTCCTCTCTCTCTTACTCTCCCCTCCCTCTCGCCCTCCCCTTTCTAGCACTTTCCCGTCCCTCGCCCACATCCCTCTCTCGCCCTCCCCTCTCTCGTCCTTCTCTCTCTCTGTTCATACCCTCTCTCTCACCCTCCCCTCTTTCACACCCGCAACTCTTTTGCCCACCACTCTCTCACCCTCCACTTCCTAGCCCTTCCCCATCCCTCGCTCACATCTGTCTCGCCCTCCCCTCTCTCTTGCCTTCCCAACTGTCTTGCCCTCCCGCTCTCGCCCTCCCCTCTCTCGCCCTCCCCCTCTTGCTCTCCACCCTCTCGCCCCCCTGTCTCGCTCTGCCATCTCTCTCCCTGCCTTTTCTCGACCTCCTGTCTCTCGCACTACCATCTCTCACCCTCCCATCTCTCACCCACCCATCTCTCGTCCTCCCGTGTCTCGACCTCCCCTCTCTCGCCCTCCACTCTTTCGCCCTCTACTCTGTCTCGTCCCTCTCTCAGGCCTTCCCCTCTATCACCCTCCCCTCTCTCTCACCCTCTCATCTCTCTCGCCCTCCTCTATCTCTCGCACTCCCCTCTCTCTCGCCCTCCCCTTTCTCGCCCTACCTTTTCTGGTCCTCCTGTCTCTCGTACACCCTCGCTCTCCACTCTCTAGCCCTCCCCTCTCTCGCTCTCCCATCTCTCTCCCTACCTTTTCTGGTCCTCCTGTCTCTCGTACTACCATCTCTCGCCCACCCATCTCTCACCCACCCCTTTCTCGCCCTCCCGTCTCTCGATCTCCCCTCTCTCGCCCACCCGTCTTTCGCCCTCCCCTCTCTCTCGCCGTCTCATCTCTCTCGCCCACCCATCTCTCACCCACCCCTCTCTCGCCCTCCCGTCTCTCGATCTCCACTCGCTCGCCCTCCACTCTCTCTCCCTCCCCTCCCCTTACCCTCCCTCTTGCCCTCCCCCTCACGTACTCTCCTCTCTCTCCCTCCCCTCTCCCTCTCCCTCCCCATCTCCCGGTCCCACCTCTCTCGCCCTCCCCTCTCTCACACTCCCCTCTCTCGAGCTCCCATCTCTCTTGCCCTCCTCTCTCTTGCCCTCCCTCTCTCATGCCCTCCCGTCTCTCGCTCTCCCCTCTCTCGCCCTCCCCTCTTTCGCCCACACCTCTCTCTCTCACCCTCGCCCTCTCGCCATTCCATCTCTCGCTCTCCCGTCTCTTTCGCCTTCCCCTCTCTGTCGCATTCCCCTTTCTCTCGCACTCCACTCTCTCGCCCCCCCATTTTCACCCTCCTATCTCTCTCGCCCTCCCCTCTCTCGCCCTCCCCTCTCTCTCACTCTCCCTTCTCTTTCAATATCCCCTCACTTTTGCACTCCCCTCTCTCTCACTCCCCTTCTCGCTCTCCCCTCTATCGCCCACACCTTCAACACACACTCCACTCTCTCGCCCTCCCCTGTCTCTCGCCCTCCCCTGTCTCTCGCCCTTCCCTCTCTTGCCCTCCCCTCTAAATCTTCCTCCCCACTAACTCTCCCTCCATTCTTTACCATCCTACTCTCTCTCGCCCTCCTCTCTCTCTCATTCTTCTCTCTCTTCCTCCCATCTCTCTCGGTCTCCCCTCTCTCTCTAGCCGCGCTCTCGCCCTCTTGCCTCTATCTCCTTTCTCCACCTGCCCACACTCTCGTCCTCCCCAGTCTCTAGCCCTCCCCTCTCTGTTACCCTCCCTTTTCTGTCGACCTACACTCTCTGTTCACCCCCCTTCTCTGTTGTCTTGCACTCTCTCTAGCCCTCCACTCTCTCCCTCTCCTCTCTCGCCCACATTTACTCTCCCTCCCCTTCCTCTCGCACTTACCTTTCTCACCCTCAGCTGCCTCGCCCTCCCCCTATCGTCCTCCCCTCTCTCTAGCCCTGCCCTCTCTTGTCCTCTCCGCTCTCACCCTCCCCTGTCTCTCACCCATTCCCTCTCGCCACCCCCCTCTCGCGCCCTCCCCACTCTCTCGCAGTCTCCTCTCTCGCCCACCTCTCTCTCGTCCTCACCTCTCTCTCGCCCTCCCTTATCTCACCCTCACCTCTCTCGCACTACCCCGCTCTCACGCTCTCCTCTCTCTCGGCGTCCCCAACTGTCACCCTCCCATCTCACTCTCCCACCCCTCTCTCTCGCTCCCCTCTCACACTCCGCTCTCTCGCCCTCCCCTGTCTCTTGCCCATCCCCTCTCGCCCTCCCCTCTCTCTCGCCCTCCCCACTCCCTCGCTCTCACCTCTCTTGCCCTCCACTCTCTCTCGCCCTCCACTCTCCCACCCTCCCTCTCTTGCCCTCCCCTCTCTTTCCCTCCCCTCTCTCTACCTCTCCTCTCTCGACCTCACCTCTCTCGCCCTCCCCAGTCTCTCGCCCTCCCATCTATCTCTTGCCCTCTCCTCACTCTCGCCCTCCCCTCTCTCTCACCCTCCCTCTCTAGCCCTCCCCTCTCTTTCCCTCCCCTCTCTCTACCTCTCCTCTCTCGACCTCCCCTCTCTCGCCCTCCCCAGTCTCTCACCCTCCCATCTATCTCTTGCCCTCTCCTGACTCGCGCCCTACCCTCTTTCTCCCCCTCCCCTTCTCTAGCCTCCGCTCTCTCGCCCTCCCCTCTCGCTCTCCCTCCCTTCTCTCCCCTCCACTCTTTCTTGCCCTACCCACTCCCGCCATCCCATTTCTCACCCTCCCCTCTCTCGTCCTCCTCTCTTTCACCCCCCTCTCTCTCGCCTTCCCTTCTCTCTCGGCCTCCCAGTCTCTCGCCCTCCCCTGTCTCTCATCCTCCCCTGTCTCTCTTGCCCTACCCTCCTTATTCCCATCTACCCTATCTCGCTCTCCGCTCTCTCTCGCCCCTCCCCTCTCTACCAAACCACTCCCTCGCCTTCTGCTCTCTCGCCCTCTGCTCTCCCTCCCACCTGTCTGTCGCACTTCCCTCTCTCGTCACTGCAGTGTCTCGCCCTACCCTCTCCCGCCCTTCGCTCTCTCGCCCTCCCCTCCCTCTCGCCTTCCCCTCTCTCTCGCCCTCCCTTCTCTCTTGCCTTCACTAGGTTCTCGCCCTCCCATCTCTCTCTCACCCTCCCCTCTCTCGCTTGCCCTCCCCTCCTTCTCCCCATCAACCCTCTCTCACCCTCCCCTCTCTCTCGCCCTCCCTTCCCTCTCAACCTCCTTTCCTTTATCATTCCCTATCTCGCACTCCCCTCTTTCTCCATCCCCACTCTCTCGACCTCCCCTCTGTGTCGCACACTCCTTCCTCATGCCCTGCCCTCTCTCTCGCCCTCCCCACTCTCTGGCCCTCCCCTCGCTCTTACCCTCCCTTCTCTGTCGTCCTCCCCCTCTCTCCCTCTATTCTATCGTACTCCCCTCTTTCGCCCTCCCCTTTCACTCTCCCTCCACTACCTCTCGCCCTCCCCCTCTCACCCTCACCTCCCTCGCACTCCCCTCTCGCACCGTCCCCTCTCTCTCGCCCTCCCCCTCTGTCACCCTACCCTCTCACTCTCCCACCCCTCTCACTCGCTCCCCTTTCTCGCACTCGAATCCCGCGCCCTCCGCTCTCTCGCCATCCCCCTCTCTCACACTCCGCTCTCTCGACCCTCCACCTCTAGCCCTCCACTCCCTCGTCCTCCGCTCTCTCGCCAACCGCACTCTGTCCTTCCCGTCTGTCGCATTCCCCTCTCTCGCCCCTCCACTCTCTCGCCCTCTGCTCTTTCACCCTATTCTCTCCCGTCCTCCGCTCTCTCGCCCTCCCCTCTCTCTTGCCCTCACCTCACAATCGCCCTCTCCTCCCTTGCTCTCCCCTCTCTCTCGTCCTCCCCTCTCTCGTCCACCCCTCTCTCGCCCTCCTGTCTCTCATCCTCCGCTCTCTCGCCCTCCACCTTTTCGCCCTCCACTCTGTCTCGTCGCTCTCACAGGCCTTCCTCTCTCTCGCCCTCCCCTCTCACACCCTCCCCTCTCTTGCCCTCCCCTCTCTCTCGCCATCTCCTCTCTCACTCCCTCCTCTCTCTCTCCCACCCTCTGTCTCTCCCATCTCTCACACTCTTTCGCCGATCCCTCGCTCACACACGCCCGTCTCTTGCTTTCGCCTCTCTCACCCTCCCTCCTCTCTTGCCCTCCTCTCTCTTGCCCACCCCTCTCTCTCCCTCCTCTATCTCTGCCTCCCCTCTGTCTCACCTATCTCTCACGCCCTCCCCGCTTTCGCCCACCACTCGGTCTCAACCTTCCCTCTATCGCCACCCCCCTCTTGCCCTCCCCTCTCTCGCCCTCCCCACTCTCGCCCTCCTCACTCTCTTGCACGCCTCTCTCTCTTGCACTCCCCTCTCTCTCGTCCTCCCGTTTCTCGTCCTCCCCTTTATCGCCCTTCCAAGTCTCTCGCCCACCCCATATCTCGCCTTCCACTCACTTCCCTCTCCTCTCTCTTGCCCTCCCCTCTCTCGCCCTCCCCTCTTTTTCACCCTCCTCCTCTCTCGCCATCCCGTCTCTCATGCCCTCCTTCTTTCGACCACCGCTTTAACTCACCCTCACTTCTCTCGCCCTCCCTTCTCTCTCGCCCTCCCCTCTCTCACCCTCCCCTCTCTCTCCCTTCCTTCTCTCCCCACTCCCCTCTCTGTTGCCCTCCCCTATCACGCCCACCCGTCTCTGGCCCTCCACTCTCTCGCCCTCCTCTTTCTCTCCCTCCCCTCTCTCTCACCTTCCCTTCTCGTCCTCCCCAGTCTCTCACTCTCCCCTCTCTCTTGCCCTCCCCTCCTTCTCGCCATTCCCCCTCTCTCGCCCTCTGCTTTGTTTCGCCCCTCCCGTTTCGAGCCACCCACTCACTCACCTTCCGCCCTTTCGCCCACCGCCCTCTGTCTCCAATCTGTCGCACTCCCCTCTCTCGCCCCTCCACTCTCGCGCCCTACCCTCTCCCGCCCTCCCCTCTCTCAACCTCCCCTCTCTCTTGCCCTCCCCTCTCTCTTCCCCTCCCCTCTCTCTCGCTCTCCCCTCTCTCTCGCCCGCCATTCTCTTATCCTCCCCTCTCTCGCCCTCCCCTCTTTCTCCATCCCCTCTCTCTTGTCCTCCCCACTCTTTGGCCCTCCCCTCTCTGTTACCCTCCCTTCTCTGTTGTCCTCCCCTCTCTGTCGCACTCTATTCTATCGCACTCCCCTCTCTCGCCCTCCCCTCTCTCTCCTTCACCTCCCTCACCCTCCCCTATCTCTCAACCTCCCCTCTTTAGCACACCACTCTCTTGCCCTCCCCTGTCTCTCGTCCTCCCCTCTCTTTCACCCTCCCCTCTTTCGCCCTCGCCTTCCTCGCCCTCCCCTCTCCCGCTGTCCCCTGTCTCTCGCCCTCCCCTCTCTCGCGCTCTCCTCTCTGTCGCCCTCCCCCTCTCTCTCGACACTCTCTCGCACTCCCCTCTCCCTCTCGCCCCTCCACTCCCCCATCTCTTATTATCCCCTCTGTCTCGCCTTCCCCTTTCTAGCCCTGCACCCTCTCTCGCCCACCCCTCTCTTGCGCTCCCCTCTCTCTCGCCCTCACCTCTCTTTCACCCTCACCTCACTCTCTCCCTCCCCTATTTCGCCCACCCCTTTCTCTTGCCCTCCCCTCTCCATTCTATCACACTCCCACCTCTCGCCCTCCCGTCTCTCGAGCTCCACTCTCTCGCCCTCCGCTCTTTCGCCATCCACTCTGCCTCGTCCCTCTCTCAGGCCTTCCCCTCTTTCGCCCTCCCGTCTCTCACGCTCTCCCCTCTCTCATCCTCCCATCTCTCGCTGTCCCCTCTCTCTCGCCCTCCCGTCTCTAGCCCACACCTCTCTCACCATCCCCACTCTCGCCCTCCCCTCTATATCGCACACTCCTCTCTCTCCCTCCTCTCTCTCTCCCACCCTCTGTCTTTCCCATCTCTCACACTCTCCCCTCTTTCATCCACCCCTCGCTCGCACACTCGCTTCTCTCGCCTTCGCCTCTCTCGCCCTCCCCGTCGCTCACCCTCACCTCTCTTGCCCTACCCTCTCTCGCCCTCCTCTCTCTCTCCCTTCCCTCTGTCTCTCACATCCCTCTCGCGCTTCCCTATTTCGCCTACCTCTCGCTCTCACCCTCCCTTCTCTCACCATCTCTTCTCTCGCCCTCTCCTCTCGCCCTCCCCTCTCGCCCTCCCCAATCTCACCCTCCCCACTCTCACCCTCCCCTCTCTCTTGTACTCTCCTCTCTCTTGCACTTCCCTCTGTCTTGCCCTCCCCTCTCTCGCTGCACTTTTGCACTCCTGTCTCTCGTCCAACTATCGTTCGCCCTCTCCTCACTCTCTCTCTCTGCCCTCTCTCTCCCCACCCCAGCTCTCACCCTCCGCTCTCTCTCGCTGTCCCCTCTCTCTCGCCCACCCTTATTTTTACCTCCCCGTCTATCGCCCCACCCGTCGCACTCACCTCTCTCACCCTCACTTCCCTCGCTCTCCCCTCTCTCACACTCCCTTCTCTCTCTCCCTCTCCCTCTGTCACCCTCCCATCTCACTCTCCCTCACCTCTCTCTCGTTCACCTCTCTCACCCTCGACTCCCTCGCCCTTCCCCTCACTTGACCTCTGTGCTTTTGCCCTTCCCTCTCTCGTCACCCCATCTCTCACCCTGCCGTCCCTCGCCCTGCTGTCTCTCACCATCCCCTCTCTCTCAACCTCCACTCTCTCTCTCCCTCCCCTCTCTCTCCCTCCCCTCTCTCTCTCCTCACCTCTCTCTATCTCGTCTCACTCTCGCCTCCCCTCGCTCAACCTCCCCTCCCAACACTCCTCTCTCTCCCTCTCCCACCCTCCGTCTCTCACATTTCTCACGCTCTCCGCTCTTTTGCCCACCCCTCACTCTCACCCTCCCTTCTCTCGCACCCTCCCCCTCTCTCGCCATCGTCTCTCATGCCCTCCTCTCTTTCGACCACCCCTTTAACTCACCCTCCCCTCTGACGCCCTCTCCTTTCTTTCGCCCACCACTCTCTCGCCCTCCCCACTCGTTTGCCCTCCCCTCTCTCACCCTACTCTTTCTTCACCCACCACTCTCTCGCCCTCCCCACTCTCTCGCCCTCCCCTCTCTCTCGCCCTCCCCTCTCTCTCGCCCTCCCCGCTCTCTCGCCCTCACGTCTCTGTCGGCCTCCCCTCTCTCGCACTCCCCCTCTCGCCCTCCCCTCTCGCGCCCACCGCTCTTTCGCCCTCCACTTTGTCTCGTTCCTATCTCAGGCCTGTCCCTCTCTCGCCCTCCTCTCCCTCTCTCCCTCCTCTCTGTCTCTCCAATCTCTCACGCCCTCCCCTCTTTCGACCACCCCTCGCTCTCACCTTCCCCTCTCTCGCCCGCACCATTCTAGCACCTCCCCTCACTCACCCTCCGATCTCTCTCTGTCCGCTCTCCCTTCCTCCTCTCTCACCCTGTCGTCTCTTGCCCTACCCTCGCCCTCCGTTCTCTTGCCCCCTCTAGCCCTTCCCTTTTTCTTGCACTCCCCTCTCTCTTGCACTCCCTCTACTCGCACTTCCCTCTCTCGCCCTCCCCTCTCTCGTCCTCCCCTGTCTCTTGCCCTCCCATCCCTCTCTCGCCATTACCTCACCCTCACCCTCTTGCCGTTCCCCTCACTAGTCCTCCCTTCGCTCGGCCTCCCCTCTCTCTCCCTCCATTTTATCCCCTCCCCTCTCTCTTGCCCTCCTCTCTCTCCCCCTGCACTCTTTCGCCCACTACTCTCTCACCCTCCTCTCTCTCGCCCTCCCCTCTCTCACCCTGCCCTCTCTGTCGTCCTCCCCTCTCTCTCGCTATCCCTTTTCTCTCGACCTCCATTGTCTCGCGCTCCCCTCTCTCGCCCTCCCCTCTCTCCCTCTCCAGTATCTCACCCTCCCCTCTCTCTCCCTCCCTTCTCTCTCTTTCACGCTCTCTCGCACTCCCCTCTCTCTCCCATCTCTCACTCCCCACCCTCTCGCCCTCCCTTGCCAACCGCGCTCTCTCATCCTCCCCTCTCACTCGTCCGCCCCCTCTCTCGTACTCCTCACTCTCTCGTCCTAACCGTTGTCTCGCCTTCCACTCTATCGCCCTCCGCTCTCTTTCCCTCCCCTCTCTTGCCCTCCTGTCTCTTGCACTACCATCGCTCACCCTCCCATCTCATGCGCTCCTGTCTCACGGGCTCCTGTCTCTCCCTCTCCTGTTTCTCGACTTCCGCTCTCTCGCCTTCTGCTCTCTCACCCTCCTCCCTTTCCTCCTTCTTGTCCTCCCCTCTTTCGCCCTCCCCTCTCTCTCGCCCTCCCCTCTGTCGCACTCTGATCTCTCTCGTGCTGCATTCACTCTCTCTCTCCCCTCACTCACCGTCCCCTCTCTCTCGGACTTCACCCTCTCTCCCCCTCTCCTCTCTCTTGCCCTCTGCTCT
The DNA here is from genome assembly GCF_037043375.1 of Chiloscyllium plagiosum. Classification (NCBI taxonomy): domain Eukaryota; kingdom Metazoa; phylum Chordata; class Chondrichthyes; order Orectolobiformes; family Hemiscylliidae; genus Chiloscyllium; species Chiloscyllium plagiosum. The sequence continues at coordinate 96,734,061 of NW_028270152.1, forward strand.
CTCGCCCTCCCCTCACTCTCCCATCCCCTCTCTATCCCTCCCCTCTGTTGCGCTCCCCTCTCTCACCCTCCTCTCTCTCGCCCAACCCCTCTCTATCCCTCCCCTCTCTCGCCCGCCCTTCTCTCCACGTCCTCTCTCCCTTGCCCTCCTCTCTCTCGCCCTCCCCTCTCTCTTGCTCTGCTCTCCCTCCACCTGCCCTATCCCTTGTCCTCCTCTCTCTTGCCCTCCCGTCTGTCGCCCTCCCCTCACTCGCCCTCTCCTCACTCGCCCTCCCGTCTCTCGTCCTCTCCTCTCTCGCCAAGCTCTCTCCCTCCCTCCCACCTGTCTCTCCCTTCTCTCACGCCCTCCTATCTTTCACCCAGCTCTCTCTCGCACCCTCCACTCAATCGAAATCCCGTCGCCCTGCCCTCTCACACTCGCCCTACACTCACTCTCGCCTTCCCCTCTCTCTCGCCCTACCCCTCTCGCCCTGCCCTTTCTTTCGCCGTCCCCTCTCTCTCGCCCTCCACTCTCCTGCCCTCCCCAGTCCCTCACCCTCCCCTCTCACTCTCGCCTTTCCCTCTCTCTCTCACTCTGCCCTCTCTCTCACCCTCCCCTCTCTCACCTTCCGCTCTCTCGCCTCCTCTGTCTCAATACCCTCTGTCGCACTCCCGTCTCTCGCCCCTCCCCTCTCTCGCCTTCCCCTCTCTCGCCCTCCCGTTTCTCGCTGTCCCCTCTCTCGCCTTCTTCTCTTTCTCTCTCTCCCCTCTGTTTCTCCCCTCTCTCCCCCTCCCTTCTCTCTCTCGCCTCTCTCTCGCCCTTCCCTCTCCCTCGCCCTCCCTTCTCTTGCGCTCCCCTTTCTCGCCCTTCCCAGTCTCTCGCCTTCCCCTCTCTGTCTCGCATTCCCCTCTCTCTCGCACTCACCTCTCTCTCGCCCTACCCTCTCTGTCGCATCCCCTCTCTCACCCTCTGCTCTCTCGCCCTCCCCTCTCTCTCCCTCCCCTCTCTCGCCCTCCCGTTTCTCTCGCCCTCCTCTCTCACCTTCCCCTCTCTCGCAACTCCACTCTCTCGCCCTCCGATCTCGCTCCCTCCGCAAACTCGCCCTCCTATCTCTCCCTCTCGTCTCTCGCCCTACCCTCTCTCATCCTCCCGTCTCTCGACCTCCCCTCTCTCGCTTACGGCTCTCTAACCCTCCACTCTGTCTCTCCCCACCCTCTGGTCCTACCCTCTTTCGAACTCCCCTCTCTCTCGCCCTCCCCTTTCTCTCGCCCTCCCCTCTGTCGCACTCCCAACTCTCTTGCCGTCCCATTTCTTGCCCTATCCTCTCTCGCCCTCCCGTCCCTCGCCCTCCAGTCTGTATCTAGCCCCCCTCTTCTCCTCCCCTCTTTCATCCTCCGTTTCTCTCGCCCTCCGCTCTCTCGCACTCCCATCTCTCTCGATCTCCCCTTTCTCTCTATCTCGCCCCTCCATCGCACTACTCAATCGCTCGCCCACCCAGTCATTCACCAACCCCTCTCTCACACTCCCCTCTCTCTCGCCCTCCCTACTCTCTCGCCCTACCCTCTCTCTAGCCCTCCCCACTTTTGCCCTCCGCTCTTTCACCCTAGTGTGTCTCTGCCTTCCATCTTGACCTCCACTCTTTCGCCCATTCCTCTCTATCGCCCTCCCTTCTCTCGCCCTCCCATCTCTCTCTCCATCCCCTGTCGCTCACCCTCCCGACTCTGTCACTCCCCTCTCTCTCTCGACCTCCCTTCTCCCTCGCACTCCACTCACTCTTGCCTTCCCCTCTCTCTCACCCTCCCCATCTCTCGCCCTACCCTCTCTCGCGCTCCCGTCTCTCACCCTCCCCCTCTCTCGCCTTCCCCTCTCTCTCGCCCTCGTCCTCTCTCGCCCTCTCCTCTCTCACGCCCTCCCGAATTCGCCCACCACTCTGTCGCCCTCCCCTCTTTTGCCCCCCTCGCACTCCCCTCTCTGTCGCTCTTCCCATTCTCACGCTATCCCCTCTCTCGACCTCCCTTCTCTCGCTCTCCCCTCTCTCGCCCTCCCCTCTGTCTCGACCTACCCTCTCTCGCCCTCCCCCTCACTCTCCCTCCCCACATACACGCCCTCCCCTCTCCCGCCCCTCTCTCTCTGCCTCTCCTCTCTCTCTCTCACCGCGCTCTCGCACTCCCTTATCTCTCGACCTCCCCTCTCTCGCCCTCCGCGCTCTCGTCCTCCGCGCTCTCGCCCTCCCCTCTGTCGCCCTCCCCTCTGTCGCCCTCCACTCGCTCGCCATCCCATCTCTTATGCCCTCCCCTGTCTTGCCCACCACTCTCTCTTCCTCCCCTCTTTCTCCTCATCCCCTCCATTGTCATCCCCTCTCACTCTCCCTCCCTACTCTTTCTCGCCCTCCCCTCTATCGCACTCTCATCTCGCTCGCCGTCCCATCTCTGACCTTCCCGTCTCTCGCCCTCCCGTCTCTCACCCTCCCCTCTCGCGCCCTCCACTCTTTCACCCTCCATTCTGTCTCTAGCCTCCCTCTTCTCCTCCCCTCTTTCGTTCTCCATCTCTCTCCCTCGCCTCTCGCTCGCACTTCCATCTCTCTTGCTCTCCCCTCTCTCGCCCACACCCTCTCTCACCATCCCCTCTCTCTCACTCTCCCTTCTCTCTCGCCCTACCTTCTCGCACCCTCCTGTCACTAGCCCTCCCCTCACTCGCCCTCCGATCTTTCACCCTTCTCTCTGTCTCTACACTCGCTCTTCACCTCCCCTCTTTCGGCCTCACCTTTCTGTCTCCCTCCCCTCTCTCGCCCTCCCATTTCTCTCGCCATCCCCTCTTACTCGCCCTCCCGACTCTTGCACTCCCCTCTCTCTCACTCTCCCCTGTCCCTCACCCTCCTCTCTCTCTCGCCTACCCCACTCTCCCGCCCACCCCTCTCTCTCGCCCTTCCCTCTCTCTCGCCCTCCAGTCTTTCACCCACACCCTCTCTCGCCCCCTCCTCTCTCTCGAACTCCTATATATCGCCCTCCCCGTCTCTCACCCAACCCTCTCTCTCGCCCTACCCTCTCTCTCGCCCTATCCTCTCTCACGCCGTCCCCTCTTTCGCCCACCACTCTCTCGCCCTCGTCCTCCCCGTCTCTTCTTCTCCTCTCTGTCGTCCTCACCTCTCTCTCGCTATCCCCTCTGTCTTGACCTCCCTTCTCTCGCCCTCCCCACTCTTACCCTCCCCCTCACTCTCACTCCCCACTAACTCTCCCTCCACTCTCTCCCTCGCCACTCTCTCGCACATCCCTCTCTCCTCTCTCTCTCTCTATTCTCGCTCGCCCTCCCCCACTCTCGCCCTGCACGCTCTCTTACCCTCCCCTCCCTCTCGCCACACTCTCACACTCCCCTCTCTCGCCCTCGCATCTTTCGACCTCCCCTCTCTCGCCAGCCCCTCTCTCGCCCTCTGATCTCCCTCCTTCCACTCTCTCGCACTCTCCTCTCTCGCCCTCTCGTCTCTCGCCCCACCCTCTCTCTCGCCCTTCCATCTCTAGTGCTCCCGTCTCGGCCTCCCGTCTCTCACCCTCCCGTTTCTCGACCTCAGTCTCTCGTCTTCCGCTCTCTCACCCTCCACTCTGTCTCTCCAAACCTCTTACCCTCCCCTATTTTGCGCTCCCATCTCTCTTGCCCTCCCTTTTCTCTCGCTCTTCCCTCTCTCGCCCTCCTCTCTCTCTTTCTCCCTCCCCCTCTCGCGCTCTCGCCTGTTGCCCTCCCCTCTCTCTTGCACTGATCTCTCTCCACCAACCCACTCCCTTTTCTTCCCCCTTCTGCCCAACCGTCTCTCACCCTCCGCTCTATCACCCTCGACTCTGTTTCTCTTCTCCCTCTTGTCCACCCCTCTTTCACCCTCTCCTCTCTCTCGCCCTCTCCTCTCTCTTGCCCTCGCTCTCTAGCCCTCCCCCTCTCGCGCCGTCCCCTCTCTCGCGCCCTCCCCTCTCTCTCGCCCTCCCCTCTCACGCCCTCCTCTCTTTCGCCCACCACTTTCTAGACTTCCGCTCTCTTGCCCTCCCCTCTCTCGCCCTCCCCCTCTCTCACCATCCCCTCTCTCTTGCTATCCCACTCTCTCAACCTCACTTCTCTCGCCCTCCTCCCACTCTCCCTCCATACTATCTCGCCCTCCCCGTCTCTCGCCCTCCTCTCTGTCTCTCGCACTCATCTCTCTCTCCCCTCTCCCCTCCCCTTCCCTCTCTCTCTTGCCCTCTCCTCTCTAGCCCTCCCCTCTCCCTCCCCAGCCACTCGCTCTCGTCCTCCCCTCTCTCTCGCCCTACCCTCTCTCTCATCCTCACCTTTCTCTTGCCATCACTCTCTCACCCTCCGGTCTCTCGCCCTCCGCTATCTCGCCCTCCCCTCTCTCGCCCTCCCGTCTCTCGCCCTACCATCTCTCGCCCTTCTATCGCTAGTGCTCCTGCCTCTCGGCCTCCTGTCTCTCGCCCTCACCTCTCTCGATATCCCTCCATGCTGTCTCTCCCTCCCTCTTGCCCTCCACTCTGTCACGCTCCCATCTCTCTCGCCCTCCCTTCTCTCTCGCTCTTCCCTCTCTTGCACCTCCCCTCTGTCGCCCTCTGATCTCTCTCCCACCACTCTCTCGCTCTCTCGCCCTCTCCTCTCTCGCCCTACCCTCTCTCTCGCCCTTCCGTCTCTAGTGCTCCCGTCTCTCGGCCTCCCGTCTCTCACCCTCCCGTTTCTCGACCTCACCTCTCTCGCCTTCCCCTCTCTCACCCTCCACTTGTCTCTCCCTCCCTCTTGCCCTCACGTCTTTTGCGCTCCCATCTCTCTTGCCTCCCTTCTCTCTCGCTCTTCCCTCTCTCGCCCTCCTCTATCTCTCCCTCCCCCTCTCACGCTCCCGCCAGTTGCCCTCCCCTCTGTCTTGCACTGATCTCTCTCCACCAACCCACTCCCTTTTCCTCCCCTCTTCTGCCCACCCGTCTCTCGCCCTCCGCTCTATCACCCTCGACTCTGTCTCTCCCATCCCTCTTGTCCTCCCTTCTTTCGCCCTCTCCTCTGTCTTGCCCACTCCTCCTGTTGCACTCCCATCTCTCTCGCCCTCCCCCTCTCTACCCCCCTCTCTCTTGCCCTCACCTCTCTCGCCTGCCCCTCGCTCTCTCTCCTCTCTATCTCCCTCCGCTCTCTCGCCCTCACATCTCTCTTGCCCTCCCCTCTCTCTTGCACTGATCTCTCTCCACTAACCCACACTCTTGTCCTCCCCTATCTTGTCCTCCTATCACTCGCCCTCAGCTCTATCCCTCGTCTCTGTCTCTCCCATCCCTCTTGTCCACCCCTCTTTCGCCCTTCCCTCTCTCTCGCCCTCCCCTCTCTCGCTCTCCCATCTCTCTCTTCTCCCCTCTCTCTCTCACTCCCCTCTCTCACACCCTCCCGTCTTTCGCCCACCACTCTCTCACCCACCCCTCTCTCTCGCCCTGCCCTCTCTCTAGCTATCCACAATGTCTCAAACTTCCTTCTCTCGCTCTCCCCCCTCTCGCCTTCCCCTCTCTCTTGCCCACCCCTCTCTCGCCTTCCCCTCTCTCCCCTTCCCTCTCTTCACTCGCCGCGCTCTCGCACTCCCCTCTCTCTCCCCTCTCCCCTTCGCCAATCTCTAGCCCTCCCGTCCCCCTCGCCAAACCCTTCTCTCGTCCTTTCTCTCACCCTCCACTCTATCGCCGTCGGCTGTCCCACCCTCCCCTCTCTTGCCCTCATGTCTCTCACACTGCCCTCTCCCGCCCTCCCGTCTCATACGCTCCTGTCTCTCGCTGTTCTGTCTCTCGCCCTCCCGTCACTTGCCCTCCTCTCTCTCGCCCTCCCGTCACTTGCCCTCCTCTCTCTCGCCCTCCCGTCACTTGCCCTCCTCTCTCTCGCCCTCCCGTCACTCGCCCTCCCGTCTCTCGCCCTCCAGTCACTCGCCCTCCCGTCACTCGACCTCCTCTCTCCCGCCCTCCTGTCCCTCGACCTCCCCTCTCTCGCCCTCCACTCTCTCGCCCTCTACTCTCTCCCCCTCTGCTCTCTCGCCTTCCCCTCACTCGCCACCTCTCTCACCCTCCCCTCAATCACGTACTCCCCTCTTTCGCCCACCACTCTCTAGCCCTCCCCTCTCTCGCCCTCCACATTCTCTCGCCCTCCCCTCTCTCGCCCTCCCCTCTCATCACCCTCACCTCTGTCTCGTCCTCCTCTCTCTCTCGTCCTCACCTCTCTATCACTCTCCCCTCACTCGCCCCCTCTCTCTCACACTCCCCTCTCTTGCTCTCATGTCTCTCGAGCTCCCCTCTCTCGCCCTCAGCTCTCTCGCCCTCTGCTCTCTCACCCTCCCCTCACTCGCCCCCCTCTCTCACCCTCCCCTCTCTCTCGCCCTCCCCTCTTTCGCCCACCACTCTCTCGCCCTCCCCTCTTTCCCCCACTACTATCTCGCCCTCCCCTCTCTCGCCCTCCCCTCTCTCTTCTTCAACTCTCTCTCGCTCTCCCTTCTCTCTCGCCCTCCCCTCTCTCTCTCTCGCCCGCCCATCTCTCTCGCCCTCCCCTCTCACTCTCCCTCCCCCTCTCTCACCCTCCCCTCCCTCTCGCCCTCCCCTCCCTCTCGCCCTAGACACTCTCGCCCTCTCGTCTCACGCCCTCCCCTCTCTCGACCTCCCCTCTCATGCCCTCTTCTCTCTCGCCGTCCCCTCTCTCGCCCTCCTCTCTCTCTCACTCGTCACCCCTCTCTCGCCCTCCCCTCTCTCTCTCCCTGCCCACTCTTGCACTCACCTCTCTCTCATCCTCCCCTCTCTCTCACTCTCCCCTCTCTCTCGCCCTCCCTTCTCTATCGCCCTCCCCACCCTTGCACTCCCCTCTCTCGCCCTCCCCTTTCTCTCTCCCCCTCTCTCCCTCCCCTCTCTCTCGCCCTCCCCCTTTCTCGTCCAAACCTCTCTCTCGCCCTCCAATCTCTCACCCAACTTTCTCTCTCCATCCCCTTTCTCTCTCCGCCCGCTCTCTTGCCCTCCCATCTCACGCCCTCCCTATGTCACACTTCCCTCTCTCGTTCTCCCCTCTCGCCCTACCCACTCTCGCCCTCTCCAATCACACCTTCCCCTCTCTCACCTCCCTTCTCACTCCCTCCGCTCTCGCGCCCTCCCCTCTCTCGCCCTCCCGTCTCGCCCTCCACAATCTCGCCCTTCCCAATCACACCCTACCCTCTCTCACCTCCCTTCTCACTCCCTCCGCTCTCACGCCCTCCCCTCTCACGCCCTCCCCTCTCTCGCACTCCCCTCTCACGCCTTCCCCTCTCACACCCTCCCCTCTCTCCCACTCCCTTCTCTCGCGCTCCCCTCGCTCGACCTCATTCTCTCTTCCTCCCCTCGGTCTGTCCCCTCTCCTATGCCATCCCCTCGTTCTCCCCTCTCTCACCCTCCCCTCTCTCTCCCCCCCTCTCACCCTACCCTCTCTCACGCCCTCCCCTCCCTCACGCCCTTCCCACTTTTGCACTCCCCCTCTCTCGCCCTGCCCCCTCTCTCTCCCCTCTCTCACCCTCCCCTCTCTCTCGCTTTCCCCTCTTATGCCCATTACTCTCTTGCTCTCCCCGCTATCGCCCTCCCGTCTATTGCCCTACCCACTCTCTTGCCCTCCCCCTCTCTCGCCCTCCCCTCTCTCGCCCACATTTCTGTCTCACTCCCCTCTATCGCCCTCCACTTTATCGCCCTACCCATTCTCTTGCCCTCCCCTTTCCCTCGCCCTTCCCCACTCGCCCTTTCCTTTATCTCTCCGTCCGCTCTCTCACCCTCCCCTGTCTCTCACCCTCCTTTCTCTCAACCTCCCCTCTCTTTCCCTCCCCTCCCTCGCATTCCCGTCACTCGCCCTCCCCTCTCTCGCCCTCCTCCCTCTCACCCTCCCGGCTGTCTCTCCCCTCTCTTACACCATCACCTCTTTCGCCCAACCCTCTCTCTCACGCTTCCCTCAATCACTCCCCCCCGCAGCCTCTCCTATCTCTCGAAATCCCCACTCTTGCACGCATCTCTTCTGCGCCTTCCCCCCTCTCTCTCTCCCTCTCCTCTCTCTCGCCCTCCTCTCTTTCGCTGCCCACTCTGGAGCTGCGCCCTCTCTGGCCCTCCCCTCTGCCTCGCTATTCCCTCTCTTTCGACCTCCCTTCTGTCGCTCGCCTCTCTCTCACCCTCCTCTATCTCGCCCGATTTTCTCTCGCCCTCCCCACACTCTTGTCCTCCACTCTCTCTCTTGCTGCTGTCTCGCACTCCTCTCTCTCTCCCCTCCTTCCCTCCCCACTCCCTCGCCCACCACTCTCTCTCTCTTGCCACCACTCTTGCCCTCCGCTCATCCTCGTCTTCCCCTCTCTCAACCTCCCCAATCTCGCCCTCCCCTCTCTCGCCCTCCCCTCTCTCGGTCTCCCGTCTCACGCCCCCCACTCTCTCGCTCTCCCCTCTCTCGCCCTCCCCTCTCTCGCTCTCCCGTCTCACGCACCCCACTCTCGCGCCCTCCCATCTCTCAACCTCTGCTCTCTTGCCCTCCCCTCTCTCGCCCTCCCCTCTCTCGCCATCCCCTCTCTCGCTCTCCCCCCTCTCGGCCGCCTCTCTCTCTCGCCATCCCTTCTCTCGCCATCCCATCTCTCTCACCCTCCTCTCTCTCTCGTCTTCCCTCTCTTGCCCGACACACTCCCTCTCCCTCCCCACCCTCCCCATTCCTTCTCTCTCATCCTCCCCTCACTCGCTCTCTCCTCTCTCGCCCTTCGTTCTCTCCCCATCCTCTCTCTCGCCCTCCCCTCTCTCGCCCTCCACTCTCTCTCACGCTCCACTCTGTCCCTAGCCTCCCTCTTGACCTCCCCTCCTTCGCCCTCACGTCTCTCTTGCTTTCCCCTCTCTCGTGCTCACCTCTCTCCCGCCCCCTCTCCCATTCCCCTCTCTTGCCCTTCCCTCTCTCACCCATTCCTGTCTCTCCCTCCCCTCTCTCTCGCTCTCACCTTTTTCTCACCCTCCATACTCTCTCTTCCTCGCCTCTCTCTCGCCCTCCCGTCTCTCGCCCTCCCGTCCCTCGCCCTACCCTCTGGCGCCCTCCTCGCTCTCTCCCTCCCCTCTGTCTCTCCCCTCTGCTTTGCTATCCCTTCTTTCGTCCAACCCTCTCTCTAACCCTCGCCTCACTCGCCACATCCCTCTCGCCGTTCCCTCTCTCTCACCATCCCCTCTCTCGCACTGCCCTCTCTCTCGCCCTCCCCATCTCTCGCCCTCCCCACTCTCTCACAATCCTCTCTCTCGCCCTCCCCTCTTTTACCCAACACTCTCTAGCTCTCCCCTCTCTCGCCTTCCCCTCTCTCTCGAAATCCCTTCTCTCTCGACCTCCCTTCCCTCGCTCTCTGCTCTCTCGCCCTCCAATCACACTGTCCCTCCCCTCTCTCTCCCTCCCTCTCTCTCCCCATTCCTTCAACCTCAACCTCCCTCTCTCAGCCTCCCCTCTCTTGCACCGCCCATCTCTCGTCCTCCCCTCTCTCTCCTTCCGATCTCTCGCCCTCCCCTCTCTCACTCTCCCGTCTCTCGCTCTACACTCTGTCGCCTTCACGTTTCTCACGCTCCCATCTCTCGCGCGCCCATCTCTCGCCCTCACCTCTCTCGCCCTCATGTCTCTCCAACTTTCCTCTCTCATCCTCTGCTCTCTCACACTCCACTCTGTCTCTAGCCTCCCTCCAGTCCTCCCCCTTCTTCCTCACCTCTCTCGCCATCCTCACTCTAGCCCTGCTCTCTCTCCACCTCCCCTCTCCCTTGCCCTCCTATCTCGTGCACCCCTCTCACTCACCCTACCCGTCTCTCCCCTCCCCTCTCTCTTGCCCTCCTCTCACCCACCTCCACTCTCTCGCCCTCCCCTCTCCCTCGACCTTCCATCCCTCCCCTACCATCTCTCTTCCCTCCCCTCTATCGCCCTCCCCTCTCTCTTGCCCTGCTCTCTCTTCCCTCCCCTCTATCGCCCTCCCCTCTCTCTTGCCCTGCTCACTCTCCACCTCCCTTGCACTCCTCTCTCTTTTGCCCACCTATCTCTCGCCCTCCCCTCATTCGCCCTCCAGTCTCTCACACTCCCCTCTCTCGCACATCTCTCTCTCTCCCCCTCCCCTCTGTCTCACCCCTCTCTCTCTCTCCCTCCCCTCTCACGCTCCCTCCCCACTAACTCACACTCCCCTCTCTCTCGCACTCCTCCCTCTCTCCTGCCTCGGTCTCGCACTCCCCTCTCTCCTCTCTCCCCTCCCTACCCTCTCGCACTACCCTCTCTCTCGCCCTCCCCTCTCTACCCAGCCCCTCTCACTTGCCGACCCCTCTGTCTCTTCCTCCGCTCTTTCTCTTCCTCCACTCTCTCTCGTCCTCACCTTTCTCGCGCCCTCCACGCAATCGCCCTCCGCGCTCTCGCCCTCCCCTCTCTTGCCCTTCTGTCTCTCGCTCTACCCTCTCTCGCCCTCCCGTCTCATGCGCTCCTATCTTACGCGTTCCTGTCTCTCACTCTCCCATCTCTCGCGCTCCCGTCTCTCGCCCTTCCATCTCTCATCCTCCCCTCTCTCGCCCTCCGGTCTCTCGACCACTCCTCTCTCACCTTCCGGTCTCTCAGCCTCCACTCTGTCTCTCCCCTACCCCATGTCCTCCCCTCTTTCACCCTACCCTCTCTCTTGCCCTGCCCTCTGTCGCACTCCAATCTCTCTTGCGCACCCTTCACTTTAGCTCTCCCCTCTCTCGCCATCCCCTCTCTCTCGTCCTCCCATTTATCTCCCACGTCCTGTCTCTCCCTCCCTCTCTCACCCTCCCATCTCTCTTGCCCTGCTCTCTCTCCACCTCCCCTCTCCCTTGCCCACCTATCTCGTGCTCCCCTCTCACTCGCCCTTCCCCTCTCCCCACTCCCTTCTCTCTTTCACTCTTATCACCCGCCTCCCTTTTCTCTCCGTCCACTCTCACTCTCCCTCCCCTCTCTCACCTTCCCCTCTCTCTCGCCCTCCCCTATCTCTCCCTCCCCTCTTTCGCCCACCACTCTCTTGCTCTCCCGTCTATCGCCCTCCCCTCTATCACCCTAGCCACTCTCTTGCCCTCCCGTCTATCTCGCCATCCCCTCTCTCTCCCAATTTTCTCTCTCCCTCCCCTCTTTTTCGCCCTCCCCCTCTCTCGCCTTCCCTTCTCTCTTGCCCTCCCATCTCTCGCCCAACTTTCTCTCCCTCCCCTCTCTCGCCCTCCCAACTCTCTTGCCCGGCTCTCTCCACCTCCCCTCTCCCTCGCACTCCTATCTCGTGCCCCCCTCTCACTCGCCCTATCCCTATCTTCCCTGCCCTCTCTCTTACCCTCCTCTCACCCGCCTACCATCTCTCTCCCTCAACTCTCACTCTCCCTCCCCTCTCTCGCCCTCCTCTCTCCCTCGCCCTTCCATCTCTCACCTACCATCTCTCTTCCCTCCACTCTTTCGCCCTCCCCTCTCTCTTGCCCTGCTCTCTCCACCCCCCCTCCCATGTCTTCCTCTCTCTTGCCCACCAATCTCTCGCTCTCCCCTCACTCGCCATCCAGTCCCTCGCACTCCCCTCTCTCGCCCACCTCTCTCTCCCTCCCCTCTGTCTCTTCCCTCACTCTCGCCCTCCACTCTCACGCTCCCTCCCCATTAACTCCCGTTCCCCTCTCTCTCCCTCCCCTCTCTCTCTCCCGCCGCGCTCTCGCATTCCCCTCTCTCCCGTCTCCCCCTCCCTACTCTCTTACTCTCCCCTCTCTCTCGCTCTCCACTCCCTTGCCCTCCCCTCTCATGCTCCCTCCCCACTAACTCACCCTCCCCTCTCTCGCTCCCTCCCTTCCCTCTCTCTCCGGCCAACCTCTCGTACTCCCCTCTCCCCCTCCCTCCTCTCTCGCCCTCTCCTCTCCCTCGTCCTCATCTCTCTACCCCACCCCTCTCACTCGCCAACCCTTCTCTCTCATCCTTCCCTTTTCTCTTCCTTCACACACTCTCGTCCTTACCTTTCTCTCGCCCTCCACGGTATCGCCCTCCGTGCTCTCGTCCTCCCCTCTCTCGCCCTCCCGTCTCATGCGCTCCTGTCTCTCACTGTCCCGTCTCTTGAGCTCCCCTCTCTCGCCATCCCGTGTCTCACCCTCCCCTCTCTCACCCTCCTGTCTCTCGACTACCCCTCTCTCGCCTTCTGGTCTCTCACCCTCCACTCTGTCTCTCTCCTCCCTCTTGTCCTCCCTTCTTTCGCCCTCCCCTCTCTCTCTCGCCCTCCCCTCTGTCGCACTCCCATCTCTCTCACGCACCCTTCACTTTAGCTTCCCCCTCTCTCGCCGTCCCCTCTCTCTCGCCCTTTCCCCTCTCTCCCCCTCCCGTCTCTCGCCTTCCCCTCTCTCTCGGCCTCCCCTTTCTCTCCAACCCTCTCTCTCCCTCCTCTCTCTCGCCCGCTCCTCTCTCCACCTTCTCTTTTCCGTGCCCTCACTTCTCTCGCCCTCCAATCTCTCTTGCCCTACTCCCTCTCCATGTCCCCTCTCCCTTGCACTCATATCTCGTGCTCCCCTCTCACTCGCCCTCCCCCTCTCTCCCCTCCCTTTCCATTGCCCTCCTCTCATCCGCCTCCCCTCTCTCTCTCTCCCCTCTTACTCTCCCTCCCCACTCTCGCCCTCCCCTCTGCCTCGCCCTTCCATCTCTCCACTACTATCTCTCTTCTCACCCCTCTATCGCCCTCCCTTCTCTCTTGCCCTACTCTCTCTCCACCTCCCCACTCCCTTGCCCTCCTCTCTTGCCCACCCATCTCTCGCCCTCCCCTTACTCGCCTTCCAGTCTCTCGCCCTCCCCTTTCTCGCCCTCCGGTCTCTCATGCCCCTGTCTCTCAACCTCCCCTATCTCTCGCCCTCCCCTCTCACTCTCACTCCCACTAACTCTCCCTCCCCTTCTCTTGCCGTCCCCTCTTTCGCCCTCCTCTGACTCTCCCTCCACTCCCTCACGCCCTCCCTTTTCTCTCACTCTCCTCTCTCTGTCTCGCTGCTCTCACGCCCTCCCCTCTCTCGCTCTTCCCCTCTCGCCCGCCCCTCTTTCGCACCTACCCTCCCTCGCCCTCTGATCTCTCTCCCTCCACTCTCTCGCCCTGGACTCTCTCGGCCTCCCGTCTCACGCCCTACCCTCTCTCGCTCTTCAATCTCTTGCGCTCCCGTCTCTCGTCCTCCCATCTCTCGCCCTCACCTCTCTCGCCCTCCTGTCTCTCATCCTGCCCTCTCTCGCCTACCACTCTCTCACCCTCCACTCTCACTCTCACCTCCATATTGCGCTCCACCTTTCGCCCTCCATTCTCTCTCGCCCACCTCTCTGTCGCCCTCCCCTCTCTCATCCTTACCTCTCTCTTCCCCTCCCCTTCTCCTCCCCTCTCTCTCGCCATTCCCCCCTCTCCCCCTCCCCTCTCTCTTCCCCTACCCTTCTCGCCTCCTCTCTCTCTCGCCCTACGCTCTCTTGCCTTCACGTCTCTCGCCCTTTGCTCTCACACCCTCCACTCTGACTCTCCCCTCCCTCTTGCCCTCCCTCTCTCACCCTCCCATCTCTCTTGCCCTTCCCTCTCTCACGCCCTCCCCTCTTGCGCCGTTTCCTCTTTCGCCCCCCACTCCCTCGCCCTCCCGTCTCTCTTGCCCTCCCCTCTGTCTCGGCCTCCCCCTCTCTCGCCCTCCCCTCTCTCGCGCTCCCCTCTTTCGCTATCCCCTCTCTCTCGACCTCCTTTGTCTCGCACCCCCATCTTTCGCCCTCAATTCTCTCTCCCTCCCCTCTGTCTCTTGCCGCTCTTTTGCACTCCTCTCTCTCTCCCCATTGTCCCTCCCCACTCTCTTGCCCTCTCCCTCTCTCGCCCTCCCCTTTCTAACCCTCCCCTCTCCCTCGGCGACCCCGTTCTCTCCTTCCGCTCCCTTTCGTCCTCCCCCTCTCTCGTCCTTACCTTTCTCTAACCCTCCCCTTTCTCGCCCTTCCACCTCTCGCCCTCCTCTCTCTCGCCCTCCCCTCTCTCGCTTTCCTGTCTCTCACGCTCCTGTCTTTCGCTCTCCCATCTCTCGCTCTCCTGTCTCTTGGCCTTCCCTCTCTCAAATTCCCCTCCTTCGCGTTCCTGTCTCTCGACCTCCCTTCTCTCGCCCATCTCTCTCTTGCACTCCCCTCTCTCTCTCACCCTGCACTCTCTCTCGCCCTCCACTCTCTCCCCTCCCCACACTCTTGCTCTTCCCTCTCCAGCCCTCACTTCTCTCTCTCTGCTGCCTCTCTCGCCTTCCCTCTCTCTTGCATTCCTCTCTCCCACTCCACTCTCTCTCACCATCCCCTCTCTTACCTCCCCTCTCTCGACCTCATTCTCTATTCCTCCCCTCTGTCTGTCCCCTCTCCAACGCCGTCCCCTCTTTCGCCCAAACCTCTCTCTTACCCTATCCTCACTCGCCCCCCCCCGCGCCCTCCCCTCTCTCTCGCCCTCCCCATCTCTCGCACTTCACTGTCTCAGCTTCCCCTCTCTCGCTTGCCCTCCCCTGTTTCGCCCATCACTCTCTCGCCCTATCCTCTATCGCCCTTCCCTCTCTCGTCCTCCCCTTCTCTCTTGCCCTCCTTCTCTCTCGCCGTCCCATCTCTCGTCGCTCTCTCGCACTCCCCTCTCTGTTTCGCCTCTCCCCCTCCCCACTCCCTCGCCCACCCCTCCCTCTCACCCTCCCCTCTCTTGCCCGCCCCTCTCCCTCACCCATTGCTCTCTCCCTCACCTCTCTCTCGCCCTACCCTCTCTCAAACTCGCGTTCTCGCCCCCATTTTCTCGCCCTCCCTTCTCTTGCTCTCCCATCTCTCGCCCTCCCGTCTCACGCCCTCCCCTCCCTCGCCCTCCCATCGCTCACACTCCAGTCTGACCGTAGCCTCTTTCTTGTCCTCCCCTCTTTCACACTCACCTCTCTCTCGATCTCCACTCTCTCGTGCTCCCCTCTCTCTCACCCTCCCCTCTCTTTACCACTCCCGTCTGTCTTATCCTCCACGCTCTCTCGCCCCCCTCTCTCCCTCCCCTCTCTCTCTCCGTCCCCTCTCTTTTGCCATCTCCTCTCTCGCTCTCCCGTCTGTCTCATCCTCCTCCTCTCTCTCACTCTTCCCTCTCTCGCCCTACACTCTCTCTCCATCTCCTAACTCCCATTTCTTCTCTCTCTCGCTGTCCGCTCTCTCGCCCTCCCTTTTCTAGCCCTCCCCTCTGTCGCACCTCGCCTGCTCGCCTTCCCCTCTCTCGCCCTCCCATCTCTCGCACTCCCTCTCTCTTGCCCTCCCCTCTCTCGCCTTCCCCTCTCTCTCCATCCCCTCTCTCTCCCTCCCCTCTCTCTCGCTCCCCTCTCTCTTGCCCTCCTCTCTCTCCCACTTCCCTGTCTCTTTCCCTCCCCTCTCCAGCCCTATCGTCTCTCGCCCTCCCCTCTCTCGCCCTTCAATCTCTCTCTCCTTCGCCTCTGTCTCTCCCCTCTCCTACTCCGTCCCCTCTTTCGACCAACCCTCTCTCTCACACTGCCCTCACTCGCCATCCCACTAGCGCCCTCTCCTCTGTCTCGCCCTCCCCTCCCTCGCCCTTCCTTCTGTCTCGCTGTTCCCTCTCTCACCCTTCGCTCTCCCTCGCTATCCCCTCTCTCTCCACCTCCGTCCTCTCCCTCGCCCCTATGTCGCCTTCCCTTCTGTTACTCCCCTTCAACTCTCCCTCCCCTCTCTCTCGCCATCTCCCACTCTCGCCCTCCCCTCTCTCTCTCGCTGCTCTCTCGCACTCCCTTCACTCTCTCGCCCTCCCCTCTCTGGCCCTCCCCTCTACCTCACCCACCCCTCTCTCTCACCTCTCTCTCGCCCTTCCCTCTCTCGCCCTCCGCGCTCTCATCCTCCACTCTTTCCCTAGCGACCCTTTTGTCCTTCTCTCTTTCGCCCTCACCTCTCTCTCGCTCTCCCCTCTCTCGTGCACTCCTCTCTCTCGCCCTCCTCTCACTCTCCCACTCCCCGCTCCCTTGTCGTCCCCTCTCTCGCCCTGGCTCTCTCTCCCCATCCTCTCTCGCGCCCTCACCTCTCTCTCGCCCTTCCCTCTCTCTCGTGCCACTCTCTCGAACTCCCCGTCTTTGTCACCCTCCTCTCTCACTCTCCCTCCTCACTAACTCTCCCTCCCCTGTTCTTCGCCGTCCCCTGTCTCGCCCTCCTCTCTCCCTCCCCATCCTCTCTCGCGCCCTCACCTCTATCCCGCCCTTCCCTCTCTCTCTCTCCGCTCTCTCCCTCCACACTCTCTTGCCCTCCCCCTCTCTCGTCCTCCGCCCTCTCTCATCCTCACCTCTTTCGCCCTCCACTCTCTCACCCTCTAATCTCTCGCCCTCCCCTTCTCACCCTCCGCTCTCTCGCCCACAACACTCTCGCGCTCCCGTCTATCGGACTACCCTCTGTCGCCCTCCCGTCTCTCGAGCTCCTGTCTCTCGCTGTCCCGTGTCTCGCTGTCCCGTCTCTCGCCCTCCCGTCTCCCGCCCTCTCCACTCTCGCCCTCCGCTATCTCACCCTGCACTCTGTCTTTCCCCCTCACTCGCCCTCCCCTCTTTCGCCATCCCCTCACTCACGTCCTCCCATCTCTCTCGTACTCCCTTCTCTCTCTCCCTCCCGCTCTCTCTCCATCACCTCTCTCTCAACCTCCCCTGTCTCGCTTCTCCCCTCTCTCTCCCTTCGCTCTCTCCTTCCGATCTCTCGCCCTCCGATCTCTCGCCTTCCCGTCTCTTGCCCTACCCTCTTTCGCCCTCCTGTCTCTCACGCTCCCATCTCTCTCCCTCTCATCTCTCGCTCTCCGCCCTCCTCTCTCTCGACCTCCCCTCTCTCGCACTCCGCTCTCTCACACTCCACTCTGTCTCTAGACTCCCTCTTGTCTTCCCCTCTTTCGCCCTCACCTCTCTCTTGCCCTGCTGTCTCTCTCCACCTCCACTCTCCCTTGCCCTCCTCTCTCGTGCTCCCCTCTCATTCGCCCTCCACCCTCTCTCTCCCTTCCCTCTATCTTGCCCTCTTCTCTCCCGCCCTCCACTCTCTCCCTCCCCTCTCACTCTCCCTCCCTCTATCGCCCACCCCCTCTCTTGCCCTGCTCACTCTCCACCTCCCGTCTCCCTATCCCTCCTCTCTCTTGCCTTCCCATCTCTCGCCCTCCCCTCACTCGCCCTCCCCTCACTCGCTCTCCCGTTTGTCGTCCTCCACTCTCTCGCACACCTGTCTCTCTCTCCCTCCCCTCTGTCTCTCCCATCTCTCTCCTCCTCCCACCTCACTCTCCCTCCACACAAACTCATCCTCCCTCTTTTTCTCCCTCCCCTCTCTCTCTCGCCATGCTCTCGGAAACATGTCTCTCCCCTTTCCCCCTCCCCACTCTCTCGCATCCCCTCTCTCCCTTCTCCCCCCCTCTCTCCCTCCCCTCTCTAACCCTCTTCCCTTAACAACCCCTCTCTCTAGCCCTGCTCCTCTCTCGTCCTCCGGTCTCTCTCGTCCTCCGCTCTCTCTCGTCCTCACTTTTCTCTCGCCATCCACTCTCTCGCCATCCCCTCTCTCGCCCTCCCGTCTCTCTCGCCGCTTTCGCGCACTCCTTTTTCTCTCTCCCCTCTCTCCTGTCCCCCTCCCCACTCCCTCACCCACCCCTCTTTCTCGCCCTACCCTCTCTTGCCCTATCTTCTCCCTGCCCAGCCCTCTCTCTCCCTCAACTCTCTCTCATCCTCCCCTCTCTCACTCTCCCCTCTGTTGCCCTCTTCTCTCTCGCCCTCGCGTCTCTCGCCCTACACTTTCTCTCGCCATCCCCTTTCTCACCCTCCTATCTCTCTCGCCCTATCATCTCTTTCGCCCTTCCCTCTCTCACCCTACACTTTCTCTCCCTCCCCCTCTCTCCCATCCCCTCTCTCTCGCCCTTCCCCCTCTCTCACCCTGTCCTCTCTCGCCTCCCGTCTCTTGCCCTCCCTTCTCCATCGCCCACCACTCTCTCGCCCTCCCCTCTCTCTCGCCCTCCCCTCTCTTCCCCTTTATCTCTCCCCTCTCCTACGCCATCATCTCCTGCACCCAACCCTCTCTCTCACCCTGTCCTCTCCCTCGCCCACCCCTCTCTTGCCCTCCCCTCTCTCGCCCTCACGTCTCTCTCGCCCTCACTACTCTTGCATTCCCCTCTATGTCACCCTCTCCTCTCTCTCCCTCCCCTCTCTCTTGCCATCCCCTCTGTCTCGCTATTCCCTTACTCACGACCTCCTTTCTCTCCCTGTCACTGTCCCTCCCCTCTAATTCTCTCTCCCCCTCTCTCGCCCTCCACTATCTCGCACTCCCCTTTCTCTCTCCCCCTCCCCTCTCCCTCGCCCACCCCTCTCCCTCCCTCAACTCTCTCTCACCCTCCCCTCTCTCGCCCTCCCCTCTCTCGCGCGTTTTTTCGCGCCGTACCCTTTCTCTCGCCATCCCCTTTCTCGCTTTCCCATCTCTCTCGCCCATCTCTCTCGCCCGACGTATCAGATTATGAAAGGATTAGACACTCTGGCAGCAGGAAACATGTTTTCGCTGATGGGTGAGTGCCAAACCAGAGGACACAGCTTTAAAATACGAGATAGACCATTTAGGACAGAGATGAGGAGAAACGGCTTCACCCAGAGAGTGGTGGCTGTGTGGAATGCTCTGCCCCAGAGGGCAGTGGAGGCCCAGTCTCTGGATTCATTTAAGAAAGAGTTGGATAGAGCTCTCAAAGATAGTGGCATCAAGGGTTATGGACATAAGGCAGGAACAGGATACTGATTAGGAATGATCAGCCATGATCATGTTGAATGGCGGTGCAGGCTCGAACGGCTGAATGGCCTATTCCTGCACCTATTGTCTCTTGTCCATTGTCTATTACCCTCTCTCTCGCTATTCCCTCTCTCGCCCTCCCCTCTCTTTCACCTCTCCTCTCTTGCCCTCCGCCCTCCCTCGCCCACCCCTGTTTCTCCCTCACCTCTCTCTCGCCCTTCCCTCTCACTCCCTCATCTCTCCCTCATCTCTCTCGCCCCACCCTCTCCCGCTCTCCGGTCTGTTACGTTCCTGTCTCTCACCCTACCGTCTTTCGCCCTCCCCTCTCTCCCGCGATCCTCTTTCTGGCCCACCCATCTCTCTCACCCTACCCTCTCTCTCGCTCTTCCCTCTCTCGCCCTCCTCTCTCTCCCTCCCCCTCTCTCGCCCTCCGCGCTCTCCTTTCAACCTCTCGCCCTCCCATATCTCGCCTTACCGTCTCTCGCCCACCCATCTCTCGCCTTACCCTCTCTCACCCTCCCGTCTCTTGCGCTCCCCTCTCTCTCTCTCGCCCACCCCCTGTATCACCCTCCCCTCAAACTTGCCCTCCCACTTTGCCCTGCCCTCTCTCTCACCCTCCCCTCTCTCTCACCCTCCCCTCTCTCACACCCTACCCTCTCTCGCTCTCGTGTCTCACAAGCTCCTGTCTCTCGGTCTCCCATCTCTTGACCTCACCTCTCTCGCCCACTGCGCTCCCGCCTTCCACTCTTTCTCTCCCCTCGCTCTCGCTCTCCCCGCTTCTGTGCTCCACTTTTTCTCTCCCCACGCTCTCGCTCTCCCCTCTCCCGCCCTCCTCTCTCTCTCGCCCTCCCCTCTCTTGTCCTCACCTCTCTCGCCATCCCCTCTCGTCCTCTCTCTCGCGATCCTCTCTCTCGCAGCTCCCTCTGTCGCCCCCTCTGTCGCCCCCTCACTCGCCCTCCCCTCTTTCTCGCCTTCCCCTCTCTAGCCCTACCCTCTCTCTCGCCATCCCCTCCCTCATGTCCTCACCTCTCTCTCGCTATCCCCTCTCACCGTCCAATTCTCCCGCCCTCCCCTCCCTCTCGTCCTCCCCTCGCTCACCTTCCCCAGTCTCTCGCCCTCCGCTCTCTCTCTCCCTCCCCTCTTTCGCCCTACCCTCTCTCTAGCCCTCCCCTGTCTCTCGCCCTCCCATCTCTTTCCCTACTCTCTCTTGCCCTCGCCTCTCTCTAGCCCTCCCCTCACTTCTGCTCTCCTCATCTCTCGTCCACCCCCTCTCTTTTGCCATCCCCTCTCTCTCGCCATCCCCTCTCACACACCTATCTCTTGCCCTCCCCTCTCTCCGCCCCCCTCTCTCGTCCTCCACGCTCTCTCGCACTCCCCTTTATCTCTGGCTGCCCTCCCTCACCCTCCCCTCTCTCCCTCCCCCTCTCTGCCCCTCACCTCTCTCTCATCCTCCCCTCTCTCTTGACCTCCCCTCTTCGCCCTCCTTGCTCTGTCGTCCTCCCCTCTCTCCTGCCCTCCCCACTCTCTCCTTCCCCACTCTCTCGCCCTCCCTTCTCTCTCGCCCTCCCCTCTCTCGACCTCCCTTCTCTCGCCATCCCCTCTCTCTCACCCTCCTCTCTCTCGCCCTCCCCTCTCTTGCCCTCACCTCTCTCGCCCTCCTCCTCCCCTCTCACGCCCTCTCCACTCTCCTGACATCTCCCCTCTCCCTCTCTCTCCCCTCTCCTGCCCTCCCCCTCTCTCGCCCTCCCCTCTCTCGCTCTCCGCTCTCTCGCCCTCTCCTCTCTCGCCCCATCTAACTCCCTCTCTCCCCCTCTCCCCTCTCTCTCACCCTCTCTCTGCCTCTCTCTTCACCCCTCTTCCCCAACCGTCTCTATACCCAGCCTCCCTCCCTCTCACACCACTCTTTCTCCCACCCTCTCTCTATCCCACTCTCTCTCTCTCACCCACCCTCTCTCACCTACCCTCTATTCCACCCTTTCTCTCCCACCTTCTCTCTCCCCCTCTCCCCCTCTCTCCCCCTCTATCCACCTCGCTCCTTCCCTATCTCTTCTCCCCTCTCTCTCCCCCTCTCTTTCTCCACTCTGTCGTCTCCCCTCTCTCTACCCCCTCTCTCTATAAACCCTCTCTCTACCCCTCTTTACCTCCCTCTCTCTATCCCTCTCTCCTCCCCTTTCTCTACCTCAATCTCTCTATCTCTCTCTACCCCCTCTATCTACGACCTCTCTCTACTTCCCTCTCTCTACCCCCTCTCTCTCCCCTGTCTCACCCCCTCCCCTCTCTCACGCCCTCCTCGCTCCCCCTTCTCTCCCCGCCTCTCTCCACCCTCCTCTCTCTTCCCTCCTCTCTCGCTCCCCTCCCATCTCTCTTCCCTCCCCTCTCTCTACCACCCTCTCTTTCTCCTCTCTCTCTCCGTCTCTCTCCCCTCTCTCTCCCTCTCTCGCCCACGCTTTCTCTCCCACGCTCTCTCCCACTCTCTCTCCTCTGTGTCTCTCTTCCCTCTCTCTCTTTTCCCCCCCTCTCTATCTCTGCTCTCTCTTCCCTCTCTCTCCGTGCTCCCTCCCCTCTCTCTCCCCTCTCTCTTCCCCTTTCTTTCTCTCTCCCATTCTCTCTCCCCTCTCTCTGTTCTCTCTCCCTCTCTCTATCTCTGCTCTTTCTTCCCCCCTCTCCCTCTGCGCTCTTCCCCCACTCTCTCTTCCCACCCTCTGTCGCTCTCCTCTTTCAAAACCGTCTCTCTGCCCCCTCTCTCTCCTCCCCTCTCTCTCGCCCCTTTCTCTGACCCCCCTCTCTTGCCCCGCTTTCGCTCGCCCCCTTTCTCTCACTCCTCTTTTTCACGTGCCCCTCTCTCTCGCCGCTCTTACTCTCGCTCCCTTTCTCTCGCCCCCCACTCGCTCGCCCCCGTCTCGCCCGAGCTCTCTCACCCCACTTTCTCTCGCCCACCTTTTCCTCCCACTCTCTCAACCATTCTCTCTCTCCCTCTCTCTCCCCTGTCTCTCCCTTCCACTCTTTCGCCCACCCCACTCTCTCCCCCTCCCCCTCTCTCTCCCCTCTCTCTTTTCCCTCTTTCTCTCGATCTCTGCTCTCTCTTTTCCCTCTCTCTCTCTCTACACTCTATCCCGTCTCTCCCCTCTGTCCTTCCCCTCTCTTTCTCTCTCACACTCTCTCTCTCACCTCTCTCTTTTCCCTCTCTCTCGCTCTATCTCTGCTCTCTCTTCTCTTTCTATCTGTCGGCGCTCTCTCCCCTCTCCCTCCTGTCGCTCTCTTTCCCCTCTCTTTCTCTCTCCCACTCTCTCTATCCCCTCTCTCTTTTCCCTCTCTCCCTCCCTCTATCTCTGCTCTGTCTTCACTCTCTCTTTGCACTATTCCCCACTCTCTCCCCTTTCTCTCTCCCCCTCTCCTCTCTCTCTCCCACTCTCTCTCTCTCCCACTGTCTCTCCTCTCTCTCTCTCTCTTCCGTCTCTCTATATCTCTGCTCTCTCTCTCGCACTCCTCTCTCGCGCCCCCCTCTCTCTTTCCCCCTTTCTCTCGTCCCCCTTTTGTTCTGCCTGCTCTCTCTCGCCCCCTCTCTCTCGCCCCCACTCTCTCGCCCCCGTCTCTCTAACCCCGTTTCCTCTCGCCCCATTTCTCTCACCCACACTCTCACTCGCCCTCTCTCTCTCGCGCGCGCCCTCTCCTCTCGCCGCCTCTCACTCTCGTCACCCCTCTCTCTCGCATCGCCCTCCCTTTTTTCTCACCCCCGTCTCTCTCGCCCCCCTGTCTCACCCCCTCTCCTCTCGCCCGTCTCTCTCTCATCCCCCTCTCTATCGCATTACCCTCCCCTCTCTCTCTCGGCCCCTCTCTCGCCCCCTCTCGCTCGCCTTTCTCTCTCTTCCCATCTCTCTCTCTCGTCCCCACTTTTCACCCCCTCTCTCATTATCTCCTCACCGTCTCTCTCTCTCCCTCAGCCTATCTCTCCCTTGCTCCTCTCACCCTCTCCCTGTTTCTTCACTCTCTCTCCGCCTTCTCTCACTCTCGATCCCCCTCCCTCGGTGTTTCTCTCTCCCCACATCCCTCCGTTTCTCTTTGACTGAATCTCTCTCCTGCCCTCCCTTTCTATCTGACCAACTCTGTCTCCCTGGTCCTTTCCTCTCCCTCTGACCCAGAGACTGGGGGTTGGTGGTGAAGTTGCGTGGGGGGGTGGGGGTGAGATGATGGAGTGATGTAGTAGATGCGAGAAGGGGAAAAATCGGGTAGTGACGGAATTGCGGGAGGGAGAGAGGCAGCAGGAGAGAGAGAATGAGGGGGAGGGGGAGAGCGAAAAGTGGAGGCAGGTGGAAAAACAGGGGTTGGGTGTGTGTGTGTGTGAGAGAGAGAGAGGCGGACGAGGAACAGTGAAAAGGAGATGTGGTGAGAAAGAGAGTGTGTGCAGAATGAAAGAGAGAGGGGGAGAGAATTGACTAGAAAGAGTCGGGGAGGGGAAATGGGGAGGCCGGGTTTGAGTGGGAGGACACAGAGTGAATTAAACCCAACTCCTGAGCTCAGGGCGTGCTTCCCTCCCCTTCCCTGAGGACCAGGACATTGGGCTGAGTCTGTCTCTCTCCAGCTCAGCTTCTCCAACACAAAGACACACAACATCGGTCACTCTGCTGCTCTGCACGCTTTAATGAACATTTTTCTTGTTTACAAATGGAAGTGATGGATACTGTCAGTGGGATGGTGCCTTTTCTCACTGGCACCTGAGTTGTGAGAAACATTGAAATGTTTCCCTCTCACCCCCCTGTGGGATAAGGATGGACAAGCTAGCGTTACCCTCAGTCTGTTACCATAGCAACAGACTGCTCCATCGCTGAAACACTGAACTGAAGTGAGAAAATCCCGGATGGTGTGATTAATGAGGGAATTTGATGGATGGATTGATTTGGGTGAAGGGATATTTCAGCACATCCTTCAGCTGCTGCCTGAACTTAGTCTGGGTCACAGCATAAATCGCGGTGTTTGTGCAGCAACTGAGGAGCTGCAGCATGAAGCCCAATTCCAGCACAAAGGGATGGAGATGCACAGACCGATACCCAATATACCACATCCGGGTCCATATCGAAAACAGCATTAACGTTGACCATAACAGGATGAAATTGGCCGAGATCACAAACAGTAAAATGATGGATTTTTTTCGGTTTCTCATTTCTGTATCAGACTGAGCGTCCACATTGGTGTGAGCGCGGAGTCTCCTGCGGGCTCTGCTGGTTACTAAAATGTGTCTGACAGTGAGAACATTGAGCAGCAGAACCAGGAGAAATGGGAAACACGGGGTTAGAATGTGGTGGAGGAACTCGATTGTGACCCAGACACTGGAGAATGCAACAGCGACTGTTACATCACAAAACCAGGGCTGGTTCATCAGCATATACCGAGCCGTGAGCATAAAATACCAGAAAATGTTCTTTAAACAGCTCAGCACAGTCACTACTCCGAGAACCACAGCTGCCGTTTTCTCACTGCAATATTTACTTTTCAGCTTCTGGCAACAAATGGCCACAAACCGATCAAAGGTGAAAGTGACGGTGAACCAGACAGAGCAGTCAGTGGCTGCATAAAGCAAGACGGCGTGGATATTACACACGGGGACGGAGACCCTCAGGAAATAAAACTGTTCCGGATAAACAATGGGAATGTGTCTCAGGATCAGGTCGAGGATAATGACCAGGAGATCCGCCGCTGCCATGGCCCCCAGGTAACATCTGACACATGGAGACAATCCACAATCTTTATAAAGCAGGACGTAGATGGTCACTACGTTAACTGTGAGGAAGGAAAACAAACCCATTATCCATCAGCCTCGAGGCAAAGGGACCCATTTGATTGGGGACCCAGTGAGATTTTCAAATGTGACCCTGTATTCAGGGATTTATTAAAATAATTGGAGCCGGAATAACTAATGGGAAGGTCTGAATTTCTGACAAAAATGTGACATAAACCACAAGAAACCCTCCCTCCCCAAACACACAGAGACACATCCATAAGGACAGAAGGTTTCTAGAATATTCCCACACACTGGATCACTCGAGACCCGACACAGGTCACTCTTTCCCAGTTCCTAATACGGAGGGTGGAAACGTTGCTGTCCTCAAGGATTCACTTCCAGTTTCCTGAAGACAAACAGAGTTTGGGAATTTCTGTATTTTGGTCTAAATTGTGGTTAGTCGTGGAGAAATGTAAACGCAGGGAAAACGTATTCACCCTTTAACTGCCTGAGGGGCCTTCGGAACAGTGTCTCATTCTCCCTGGAACGGGATCTCTTCCCTCGGGATCTTACCGTTTGTTCAATTCACTGACGTCCATCCGTTCACAAACAATGTCAGGCACAGAACGTTCCGCGGAATGTCAGTTATAGAATGTTGGGGACAGAACATTCCGGGAATGGCAGTTACAGCATGTTTAGGACAGAACATTCCGGGGAACTCCTTGACCTGTCCATCACCTTTCCCCCCCTACCCACCCCACCTATATGATGTACTGTGCCTGGACACACTGTAACATTAATGGGGCGAGAGACGGAGGTTCCAATCACAGGAATGGGAACTAAAGGCATCGCCAGATCAGCTGAAATGGTTAGAGACACCACATTCTCAATCCACCTCCCAGAACCAGCCAAGACACTATAAACCCAGAGGAGACATCTTTTCACCGTGGAACACTGTGCAGACCAGGCCAGTGCACTGCTCAGTACAACCCAGCAATCTGGCCAGATTCATCCATTGCACTGTTCAATACAATTCAGCAATCTGCCCAGAGTGGAACACTGCACAGATCAGATCAGGGCATTGATCTATAAACCCAGACCATATATCTGTGCAGCACGGTGAGCTGTGCAGACCACAGCAGTGCATTAATATATAAACCCGGACAAGATATCTGTCCAGCACATGGAGCTGTGCAGACGACAGCAGTGCAGGATCGTGTAAACCTGAAATAAATATCCATCCAGCATAAGGAGTTACACAAACCACATCATTGCATTATCTATAAACCTCAACCAGATAGTCTGACCAGCACAGCGACCTGTGCAGTGAACACCCATGAATGAACCTGTAAACCAGGGGCAGGTACCCTCCCAGCATGTAGGACTTTGTACACTACCCCAGTGCATTGATCTGTAAACTAGGAGCAGTTTCCCACCCAGTATGTAGGACTGTGTACATCTGCCCAGTGCATTGCTCAGTAACACTCTGTTAGATTCCTGCCCAGTGAGGGGCAACCTGATGTCCATGCTGGAAGTGACAGGCGCTGCAGCTCCCATTCATTTCCAGTTCCATCTCTCCTTTGTGCCATGACAAGGGGGTGCTGTGGGTGTGAACATCACTGCCAGAGAGAGATGGTGAGAGAATCAGTTTAAATATCACCACATGGGAGGGGTGTGGGGTATAGACAAAGAGGGGGAGACTGAGAGACATTGTCATCGAAGGATGTGTTCTCAGGTTTCAGAATGCTGAAATGTAGACACTTCAATTGAATCCTGTAAAATGAGCCAGTGCTCCCAGGAAAGATGGGTAAAAGGGATATTGGTGTGAGGTCAGATGAGCATTTGTTCTGCATCTTTGTAACTGGAATTGGTTTCAACAGAAT
This sequence comes from Chiloscyllium plagiosum, assembly GCF_037043375.1. Taxonomy (NCBI): domain Eukaryota; kingdom Metazoa; phylum Chordata; class Chondrichthyes; order Orectolobiformes; family Hemiscylliidae; genus Chiloscyllium; species Chiloscyllium plagiosum. Next base: position 96,760,344 of record NW_028270152.1, read on the forward strand.
CTATGACTCATTGGACAGTAATTTATCTTTGTCTGATTATCCTTGAGTGTGACAGAGGGACTATCTGCACGAGGCTGAGCCAGTTTCCTCGTGTTATCTTATCGGACTCACTTCATTTACTACCCACCCCACCCCATGGTATTCCTCTCATTCAATACCAGTCGGATTCTCCCACTCATTATGGCTGGAGGGAATCACTATCTCCCGGGTACCCCTGGATATTCCGACCATGGCAGATAAGGGGCAATTACATCATGGTTTGTCCACAGGGGCACGGAAGTCCTGATGGATGAGCTAGTACAGAAGGGGCCCATTCTCCTCCCCGGGGGTGGGGGATCAACACCACCAGACCCACCGAGCATGGTCTGAGCTCAGTGCAGTATCTGCTCTCTGAAATAATGTCCAGAAATACAGAACAAACATCAATATCTTTCCACGCTCTGTCAGGATAAGGGTCACCGTATTCTGTCTGCTCCCCCACACTCACTGTATATCTGTTATAGCACCGACCCCCGAACAAAGGATTATGCTCCACCACTCTCACTACATGCAGGACCTTCTCCTCCACCCCCATCTCTCTCTCTCTCTCTCCCCTCCACTTTACCCCAGCTCTCACACTAATAACACTGCATGGGTCCAACAATGTGGGCTGACTCCCTCCGAATCCGTCACCATGACCCCCACCTACACCAGCACTAACAGCAGGGCCATCCACTCCCACCCTCCCTCCAACGCTCCCTTTCTCCCATTGCAGAAGAAACAGCCTGGAATAGGACAGAAAGGGCCAAGCCGGGTGGTGGAGTGCCCGATATCTGTTTCCTCACCGCCTCCCCCCGCCATGTGGGGAGGACCCTGGTTGGAGCCGGAGAGGACAGGGACACCTCGTTGGAGATTCTGAAACATGCACGTCCCACCGACCGAGTAAGGAGCAATGTTCAGTGAAGTACAATTCTCACTTTAAACCCACTGGCAGCTCCGTTTCCCCCCGGCACAACTTTGAAGCCGCGGCCCTGATGTCATCTCCCTTTTGTGTTGAGCTGGTACAAATGGAATCCCCACAGTCTCGGTGGGCAGGAGGGTGAGCTCACAACACATCTTCACCACCACCTCCCAGGAAGGGAGCACGGAGACTCCCCCCTCAAACTCCTCCTGTAAACAGCTGAGATACTGAAACTAATCTGTGATAGGAACTGCGATCCCCACTTGTCCTGATATCTTCAACAATCTGTGCTCATATATACCCAGCACCCTCTGCTCCTGCACTCTATTTATAACGGGACAGCCTGTTTTACATTGTCGTTCACTGTTTTTCCTACCAAAGTGTATCACCTCAAACTGCTCTGTATTGATCCCCAGCTGCCATACACCTGAACACTACACCAACGTGTCACTGTCCTGTTAAGAGTTCCACACTGTCATTATTGACTTTACAATTCTTCCAGGTTTGGTGCCATCTACAAACACTGAGATTGTCATAGTGTCACAGTCCCCATGAAACAACTGAAATCCTGCCATACTCACTACTGTGAGCAAGTGAAACACTGATATATTCCCACGGACGGAGTCGAATAATGACGTGCTGTCAATGGAGCAACAAACGTCCTGACACTCACCAGACGGAGCGAATGAAATATTGACAAACCACAGAGCAAAAGAAATCCGGATAATCTTCACTTATCGATATTCATCAGGGTATAATGTGATGAAGTTGAAAGTGTGTACTATACCTTTAAGAGAGGGTGAATGCTGTTCTGAACTGAGAGCTTACAAGCACCTGTGGTATGAGAGGATGGCAGACCCAGAAACAGTATATTGCTGTAGAGCTGGAGTCAGGTAATAAGCAGTTAAGAGAAAGAGGGTCTCAGAGTTGTGCAGAGTTAATGTAAAGTGTTCACTTTCAGAGTTCAAAAAATAAATTGATGTTTTTTTAATCAGTGAAATTTGGGAGTTCTATATCTCTCGTATTTTAACAGTTTACGAGGCGAATTGAGTATTTCTTTATGTTTCATTTAAGTCACCAGATGAGCTTCACGCCGTGCCCTAACCATTCCCGTGTGTGTATCTGTGTGTCTCTCTGTGGGGCAGGTCTGGCAGTCTCTGTGGTGCTTAAAGTGATGCAATGCCACCCTCTGCTGGCCTCCACACGCCACTGCACAGGCCTTGGCAGAGGGTAAAATCCAACAGGGATACATTCAGAGAGGGGGAGGGGGAGGGCAGCTGCTCACAGCACCATCCAAACGGATGTCTTATCCATGTATGATCTAAATGTCCTTTAAACGTTATTAATGTTCCAACTTTCACCACTTCCTCTGGAAGTTCATTCCACACATTTGCCAGCTTCTGTCTAAAATAATTACCTCTCATGACTTTTCTAAATCTTTTTCCTTGCACCTTAAAATATCCCTCAGTTTTGAATCCCCAACTCGAGGGAAAAGACATCAGCCCTTCAGCTTCTCTGTACCGCTCATTGTTTTATAAACTTCTGTAAAGTTACCTCTTAATCTCATACTCTCCATTGAAAAAAGTCCCAGCTTATCCAGCCTCTTCTTTGGCTCACGCCCTCCATTCCCAGCAACATCCAGGTTAATCTGTTCTCAACCCTCTCCAGCTTAATAATATCAAAGTCAATAATATTAAAGTGAAGAGTCAAGGTATTTTATGAGGGTAGGGGAGACCAAAACTAGAGGGCATAGTTTTAAGGTGAGATGGGGAAATTTTAAAAGTGACTTCAGGGGCAGCTTTTTCACCCAGAGGATGGTGTGCCTATGGAATGAGCTTGCAGGATGACCAGACTGGACACAGTATTCCAGAAGAAGTCTCGCCAATGTCCTGTACAATCTCAACATGACGTCCCAATTCCGATACTCAAAGGTCTGACCAATGAGGACAAGTGTGTTAAACACTTTCTTAACCACACTATCTATACGAGATGCAAATTTTAAAGAATTATAACTGACGGCCGAGGTCTCTGTTCGACAACACTGCCAAAGGCCCTACGTTTAATTGTATAGGCCCTGCTCTTTTTTGATTTTCCAAATCCAATACCTCGCATGAAAGGTCTTGATGATGCCTAAAGTGGGACCATTTCATGAGAGGGTGGTGTGCGTATGGATGAGCTGCCAGACGAAATGGTGGGGGCTGGTACAACTGCAGCATGTAAAAGGCATCTGGGTACTGATAGGTCTGCCGAGATTTTCCAGCAATTTCGGCATTTGTTAAAAAAAATGTATTCATTTTGACACAAGTAGTGTCTTAAACAATTGTTTAATGACGCAGGAACATATAAACATGTCTTCGAATCGATCGAGACCATTTTCTGATGACGATACGGCTCTGTGTATGACAATAGCAATGATGCATCTTCATGGAGCAGGGATTGTGATGGAGACATAGTTTGGACAATGTACAAGGAGACCTCACATGGTCCACTTTGAGAGAGGATGACATTACTGTGTGATTCAACTCAGAGAGGGAGAACATGTAATCTGCCAGTGAAGGAATGGCCTATTGCACTCTCTCTCCTTCATTGTTCCTCATCATAGCAATGTGTGCGAGCTTAAAAATAAACTCTACAGTAATTGTTACCATTCTTACTTTTATAGAATTCCTGAAGTGTTGAAACACGCCCTTCGACTCAACAAGTCCATACCAACCTTCCAAAATGGAACCTTCCCAGGCCAGCTCCCTTACATTTACCCGGACCAATTCACCTAACCTGAACACTACGGACCATTTAGCATGACCAATCCACCTAACCAGCGCAGCTTTGGACTGTGGAACAAACTGGAGCACCCATTAGAAGCTCACACAGACAACGGGAGAGGATGGAAACTCCACACAAATAGTCACCCGCGTCTGCAATTGAAACCAAGTCCCTGGTACTGTGATGCAGCAGTGCTAACTATTGAGTCACTGTGCTACCCTTTGGGTGATCCCTGACCAGAAATCATTTGAATCTCCTCACAGCCTAATACAAAGGTAATTCAGCCAAATCCAAATTTTCCAGGATGAAATCCCATACCTAGCAGCTTGTGTGAGTAGGATATCTTCAGAAGCAGAATCTCACAATTTTTCCGTTTGTCATGAATTACACTAATATCTGGACAAAGTTCTTTAAACTTGAAATTGCAAAGATTTTGTTCACCGATTGTGTGTGTGCGCATGCGCCAGTGTTTTTAGAAAGGGAAATATTGATTAAATTGCTTACAGTGTGGAAACAGGCCCTTCAGCCCAACAAGTCTACACCAACCATCCGAAGAGCAACCCACCCAGAACCATTCCACTACATTTACCCCGTCACCTAACACGACGGTCAATTTAGCATGGCCAACTCACCTAACCTGCACATTTTGGACTGTGGGAGGAAACACACGGAGAAACGGGGAGAATGTGCAAACGCCACACAGACAGTCGGTCGAGGCTGGAATTGAACCCGGGTCTCTGGCGCTGTAAGGCAGCAGTGCTAACCACGTTGCCACTCATTACATATTATGTATGTGCAATACCCAAACAGTTTGCCATTCATCTTTCCATCATAGGTTGAGTAACATTGCTCTGGATCATAAACGTGTTGTTTCATTTGAATAAAGAAACTAGCCTGACTTGTTCCTAAAACTGACCCTGACCCAGTCTGAGACTGAAATCATCGGCCATATCACCAACCTGGTTACATTTAACATTTGTTGTGAGCAGTGGAGAAGTGCCACTAGAAAAGGAAGCAGAGACCCAAAAAGCCGGGGAACTATAGACTGGTGAGCCTGATGTCAGGGGTGGGTAAGTTGGAGGGGATCATGAAGAACAGGATTTACACATATTTGGGAAGGCAAGGGCTGATTGGGGTAGTCAATGTGGCTTTCTGCATGGGAAATCATGTCTCATTAATTTAATTGAGTTTTATGAAGATGTGACAGAGGAGATGGATGAAGGTAGTTTGGTAAACATTGTCTACATAGACCTCAGCAAGGTGTTCATAACATTCTGATTGGTAGTCAGATTAATAAGGTGCGGTCACATGGGATACCGAGGAAGTTAGTCACAATTGGCTTGAAGGAAGAGAGGTATTTTTCAGCCTGGACGCTTGTGAGCAGCAGTGTGGTGTAGGAATCAGTGCTGAGTTCACTGCATTTCATCATTCATATCAAGGGTTTGGATATGAATAATGGAGGCATAGTTAGTAAGTTTACAGATGACGGTGGTATTGTGGATTATCTCAGAATACAACGAGACCACAATTAGATGGGACAAAGGGGCAACGAGTGAAAGATGAATTTTAATTTAGATAAGTGCGAGGTTTTGCATTTTGGGAAGGCAAATCAGGGCTGAAATTATACACTTAATGTAAGGTCTTGGGGAGTGTTGTGGAACAAAGGGACCTAGGGCTGCAGGTATAGTGTTCCTTGAAAGTGGAGTCGCAGGTAGACAGTGTGGTGCAGAACACATTTGGCACATTTGCCTTAATCAGTCAGAGCATTGAGTATAGGGTTTGTGGTGGCATGTTGTATCTGTACAGGATGTTGGTGAGGACACTTTAAGAATACTGCATACAATTCGGTTGTCTGCAGAAAAGATTGACACGGATGTTCCAGGACTGGAGAATTTGAGCTTTAGGGAAAGGTTGGTTAGGTTGAGGTGTTTCCCCCTGGAGTGTCAGAGGCGAGGGGTGACATTATAGAGGTTTATAAAACCATCAGGGGCATGGATATTTTGAACAGCCACGTTCTGTTCCCCAGGATAGGGGAGTCCAGAACAAGAGGGCATAGGTTGAAGGGGAGAGGGTGAATGATTTAGAAGGGACCTGAAGATAAATGTTTCATACAGGGAGTGGTGTGTGAATAGAAGGGGCTGTCAGAGGAAGCGCTGAAGGCGGTTACAATCGCACACTTAAAATGTATCTGAAAGGGGAGGGATATTGGCCAAATGCTGGCAAATGGGACTTTCAGTCATCGAGCTCCGCGAACACTCTTGAGAAGAGAAATCTTGACATTCAATACCACCTGTTTGAAGAAAGCACTCGCTGCTCCTATATCATGGCCTATTGATGTGACCAAAAGAGGTTGACACAAGGGTTCAGGTAAAAATGACTGGCCCCGACATCAAGGCAGTGGTTAACTTCTGTTGACATCAAGGAACTGAACAAAACTGGTCTTAATGGGAATCAGAGTAACCTCTCCAGTGTGTGGTATCAAACATGGCACAAAGGAAGATGTTCATCATCTCCGTCATTGGTCACCTTTTTGGGAGGTCCTCAGGGTAGCTTCCTCTTTACAAACATCTTCAGCTGCTTCATCAATGTCTCCTCATCTTCCCCCTCCCCACCATAAGATCAGAAGTTGGAATGGTCACTGAAGATTCCACAATTTTCAGAATGTTTTGTTCCCGTCAGATCCTGAACTGGTCTGTGTCCATGTGCAGCAAGACCCAGCATCCATTGAGACCTGTGCTGTTAAATTGTCCGTAACATTGATATAACAGCACTGCCTGACACTGCACATTGCCACAGCAAAACAAGAGTTCATTCAGCACCTAACGCTGGTTTCACAGGAATATGAGGAAATCATTCAGCCCATTGACACTATTGGAGAAGAACAGGGACAGCTTATTCAGTGCCTCCAGCCGAGGACTCAGGGAGAGAGGGAGTCTAGTATGATGGACTACACCAGAGCCCCTCGAAAATATTTGAAGGTGGTAGCCTGGAATCTAATGTTTTCTTATTTTAAAGGAAATGTAAATTGTCTGTTCCAGTTGCAATGTGACTGGTCAAACTACTCGGTGTGAAGCAAAACACCATTTATTTAAACAAGAAAGATAAAATTTAACCAAAGAAAGAGGAATTTAGAATAATGTATTTCTATTGGACAAGTTAACAGAACAATAGACTGTGGAGCGATTACTAATGAAACAGTTCCAATATCGGAAAATCCCATAAACACAGCCTTTGGCAAAAAGGCATATTCAGACACAGAATGTCACAATCATTTCTCCAATCCCGGAATTAAAAACAGCATCAAGAGAAAATTCAGAGAGAGTAGCAGCCAGGAGATAGTCGCTAAAGCTTCCAACTCTGTGGAGACCCCAATAGTTTCTGATGTTACTGAGAATGCAAAACCCAGAGATCCTAATCTGTGAGAGCTGGCCACACCTATTCAGGGTGCATTAAAATAAACCTAAGGTCTTCCTCGCTGCTTACTCAAGTGGTCTTAACTAACCAGCTTGGTAACGATCATTCAATCTCTTTCTTAAAAGAAACCACAACAAAATAACTTCTTAAAGCTGCAGCATCATCACACTTGTGAGCACATCGAACTTTCAAACAGGGACCAGGGGTAACCCAATCAGGCCCTTGGCCCTGTCCAATCGGACGAGGAAGAAGCAAGTCAGTCCCTTGAGTCACTTACACAGCAACAGTAGGAGGCCATTCCCTGTCAACATACTTACACAGGGACAGAATGAGGTAATTGATGTTGATTCCTGATGAATGGTATATGCCCAAAACGTCGATTCACCTGCTTCCCGGAAGCTGCCTGACCTGATCTGCTTTTCCAGCACCACACTACCGACTCTGATCACCAGCATCGGCAGTCTTCACTGACTACTAATTGATGCTCTAACATGATGAACAAGTGGAGCAGAGGTTGGACAGACAGACTGCTCCACGTTGTTCCTCGTGGCTCCGATGCTCATGACACACACGTGGGACATTAACGTGGTTTTCTAGTGGTGAGGAGGGAAGCCATATGTCTTGTGTGAAGTCTCAAGAAGGCGTCTGCTATCTCAGAGAAGCCAGCCTGGTGTTCTCCATGTAGAGCGGATGTTGGTGGAATTGGCTACCTGTTTCAGATGGAAGGCATAGTGGCTGCTGTTGGGGATTGTGAACAACACGACGTTCAGTCCGGGTTCACACACCGATTGCACAATAACGTGAGTAGAATTAATTAAGGCATATAAAGTATTAAGAAAGCCATACTAGGCTGATGAATGGACTCTCTTGTGTTCAAATAATGCTGATCTTGTTCATGTTGATCTTGTCTAGTGCAGTGCAATCTGTATGTCTTACTCTGCCCAAGTCTATTTCCACCCTATAATCTGACTGGCCATGCTTACTATGATTTGCTTCCACTGCTCATTAATAAAGACTTTTCCCTGTACTGAGGTACACGTGACAATAAATCAAACCAATCAATCCTGGTGTAGTATGGAAATTCTCACCTTATCAATGTCTCTTTTGGAAATAAGTGATCGCTGCCACTCCTCGTGTTTCAGCATCACCATTTCTTCTTCTCTCACTGCTCTATAGATTAAACCCTCAGCTTATTCACTCTGTCCTCATGTTACCATCACCCATGTCTCTGATAAGGAGATCATTCCTTACAAAGGTGATCAAATATGTACAGAGTGCCACAAATGCTCTCTCAGCAAGGCTCTACAACAGCAGGAAGATGGCTACACTTATGTACTTGAATTATCATACAATGAAGGACAGCATACCATTGACTGCGCCCATTACTTACATAGATTTTGATTCGGAGAAGTCAGTGTAGACTTGTGAGTGGGAGATCATGCTTCCATCATTTGCTAGGGTTCTTTGATGAAGTGACCAGGAACGTTGACGAGGACAGAATGGCAGACATAGTCTCCATGAATTTCAGGAATAAGTTTGATAAGTTTCCACATGGCAGGCTGCTCTGGAAGGTTACATCGCATGGAATGCTGGGGAAACTGGCCAATTGGATACACAGTTGGCTTGATGGTAGGAAGCAGAGGGTTTAGTGGAAGGATGCTTGCAGAATGGAGGCTGGGTCCATTGCTGTTTGTTATCAATGATTTGGTTGAGTATGTACAAGGCATGATTAGTACGTTTGCAGCTGACACTAAAATAAGTGGTATCTTGATCAGTGAGTAAGTTTATCAGAAATAGCAGCAGGACCTTACTCAGGTGGGGGCAGTGGGCCGAGAAATGGTAAATGGAATTTAATAAAGAAGTGTGAGGTCTTGTATTTTGGAAACTCAAATCAAGGTAGGAATTTCATGGTGAATGGGAGGGTCGTAAGGGGTGCAGTAGACAGAAAGACCTTGATGTTCAGGTGCACGGTTGTATAAGGGTGGAGTCAGAGGTAGGCAGGGCGGTGAAGAAGACTTTTGGCACGTTGGCCTTCATCAGGGAGGATATTGAGTATAGAAGTTGGGAATTTATGTTGCAGTTACACAGGACTTTGGTAAGGCCGCACTTGGAGAATTGAGTTCAGTTTTGTCACCCTGTTACAGGGAGTGTGTTATTAAATTAGAAAGAATGCAGTAGAAATTTACAAAGACGTTGCCAGGACCCAATGGTCTGAGTTATAGGGAGAGGTTGAACAAGCTAGGACATTTTATTTAGCGTGTAGGAGACTGAGGGAATCCTTATCGAGCTGCATAAGATCACGAGGGGTATGGACAGGGTTAATGCTCTCATTCTTTTTCCAAGGTGAAGATAATTGAGGATTAGATGGTATCAGTTTAAGGTTAAAGGGGAAGGAAGAAAAGGGAACCTGTGGGGCCATTTCTTTACAGAGATGATGGTACGTCGATGAGCTGTCAGCAGATGTGGTTGAAGGTGATACATTAACAACATTTCAAAAGCATTTGGATAAATATGTGGATAGGAAAGGATTGGAAGGTTATGGGCCAACTGCAGGGAAAAGGGTTTAGCGTGGATGGACATTTACAAATGGAGTCAAACATCTCTGTCAGTTAAAACCAAACGATGGCGGCACGGTGGCACAGTGGTTAGCACTGCTGCCTCACAGCGCCTGAGACCCGGGTTCAATTCCCGCCTCAGGCGACTGACTGTGTGGAGTTTGCACGTTCTCCCCGTGTCTGCGTGGGTTTTCTCCGGGTGCTCCGGTTTCCTCCCACAGTCCAAAGATGTGCAGAGTCAGGTGAATTGGCCATGCTAAATTGCCCGTAGTGTTAGGTAAGGAGTAAATGTAGGGGTATGGGTGGGTTGCGCTTCGGCGGGGCGCTGTGGACTTGTTGGGCCGAAGGGCCTGTTTCCACACTGTAATGTAATCTAATGTAATCTAATCTAATCAAAAAAAAACCCCAGAAAAGCTCGCCTCACCTTGTCATCTGTTAAAATATGAGTGACACAAATCTCCTACGTTCCACTATTTAATCAAAAAAACAAGTTAGTTTCTTAACTTTAATAGTGAGTTCTAAACAACAATTTTTCAAAATACAAACCCCTCTTCTAAACTACTTGCTATCTGGCTCCAACTCTATAAAAAATATGCTATTCCAACAACCCACATATTAAACATTACAATCTCAAGACCACACAGTCTCCATCTTCCCCGCCGTGTTCACTCTTCCAGCTGCTGATCTCCCTGGGTCATGTATTTTTTTACAGCAAGTAGGTTTGACCTGAACATGTATCTTTGATAGAGAGTGTTTGAGATGGCCAGTTAGCACTCCTGCTCTACAGCAGTTACCCTGCTGTTGGATGGAAGTACCACTCCTTCCAGTGTTCAAAATGCTGGGTTGATATACTCCCCATGATACAATAATTCTCATAATTTGGTTGCTTTCCAGGTGTCCAAACAATAATATTCAAATTCCGTTGGCTTCTGGTATCCTGAGCGTTATTTAAACTCTTTGGTTATATTTGAATTGCTGTCAAAACAGCAACCAAAACTCATTTCCCAGCTAATGGTGACATGTGGAACAGCCTGACCTTTAGCTGGCATCTGTGGCTGTACTTTCTATTCAGCAAAATCCGTTCTGTCTTAAAGTGACCAGACATGCTTTTGGCTTCATAACACCTCCCCCCTTCAGATAAAATAAACCATCAGAATGAAAAGATGGCTTCATTTCTTTTCCTCTAATTCTTAATCCCATTATTATGAAATACAAAAGTATTAATCTCAGTTATACCGTTCATATTAATTCTGCACACATATATAACACTGGAATAAGTCAAATCTTATATACATTATTTCCTTTAAATCAGCGATAACACATCTGCTATCACATTTTTAGGACCCACAGCATGTACATTTTGTAAATTCAAAGTTGGTAACATAAGACTCCAATGAAATAATCTCATATTCTGGTCTTTACATATTCCAAAAAATGCGAGAGGACTGTCGTTATTGTCCACAACCGTCTCCGACAGTTTGTTTGTCATATAAACATTAAAATGTTGTCAGGCCATTACCGTACTCAATCATTCATTTTCAATAATGGAGATTTTATTTATTTTCTGGTGGATGTTGAGCTTTTTCGACAAGTTGCTAATTTGTGTATCAGTACATCTCCGAGCCCTATATCCTTAGCATCAAACACAATTTTCAAAGGTATTCAAAATATTTGGGGCATCGAAAACTGGTGCAGTGATTAATCCTGCTTTAAAATTCTCAAAATGCCTGCTGGCATTGTTCTGTCCACCTCAATTCTGTGTTCTTCTTTAATAAATCCAGCAGTGGTGCGAATACGCTGCTGAAGTTTGCAAAAAACTTCCGATAGAATCCACTCAGTTCCAAAAACTGAAGCACCTCTTTCTTCGAAGATGGTGGTGGAAATTCCTCAAAGCCCTTCGTATTTGTGTTCCATGGGGTCAACCTTCCATTGCCAAAGTCATGATCCAAGAGCGTCCCCTCTGCCTTCGTGGATTCTATTTTCTTTAAGTGTATTACCAAGTTTGCTTCTTGTAATCGTTCAACATGCTCTACCAGCTGTAACATATGAGCTTTCAATCACTTGCCAAAGGTCACTACATCATACAGAAAAAATGCGCAATTTGTTCATCTGGCCATAACTCTGTTCCTGAGTCTTAAATGTGGTGGTGCATTATTCATTCACATGACATACTCGATAACGTTTTTGTCATATCCGCTATCTCTACCAGATAGTTTACTGACTCAACATTTTTTAGTTTGAAAGAGGCCACTAAACCTGGCTTTGCAGGGATTTCCTACCACTGGTGGCAATACAAATACGTCATCCTCACGGGAAATCGTCAAAGTTTCAGAGTTTTTATCTGCCACCTGCTTCACTCTATGCTGTGCCCTCTTCAGGTGCTGTTTAGCTAACTCACCTCTAATCTCACCTCACCTGTAATCTCATCTCTCCCTCACCTCAGATACATAATCCAAGTGTGAGATCGCCGACTTCGGTCTTGTCGCTTTATATTTAATTATTTTTAAAGTGCCTCTCACTTCATGTATGAATATTAACTCAATGGAAGTAAACTGAGTAGATTATTTTGGGACATCTAATGGCAAACAATTTAATGGGACACCTTTATCCAAAACATTTGGCCAATCCTGGCAGTGTGCTGTTAACATGGTCTTCAGTGTCTGATGCTAATTTTCCAAGGCTCCCTGGGATTCAGGATGGGACGCACCTGATTTAAAGTGCTGTATGCCTCAGCTATGCATGACTTCCTTAAACAGCTGAGCGGTAAAATGAGACCCTTGGTCTGACTGAATCTCTTTGGGTAGCCCACAGCGAGTAAAGAAAGCTACCAACTCCTCCACCTCCCTTTTTGCCTTAACACTCCATAATGGAATTGCCTCTGGAAATCTGGTTGACACATCAATTATGGCCAGCAAATATTGGTTTCCACTTTTATTTAAAAAGGGGATCTCCACAATTTATCATAACCCACGTGAAAGGTTCTTCGAATGCAGTAATTGTCAACAAAGGTGCTGATTTCATATTTCACTGTGACTTATCTACCACTTGGCATGTATGACATATACAACAAAAATTACCCACGTCTTTGTGTATTCCAGGATTTTAGAAATGCTTCTGTACGTTAGCTGAGTCTTCCGTACTTCTCGGTGACCACCTACGGTTGGTCATGTGCTACCCGTAACACTGTATGCTACCGCTAACACAATCTGGTGCACATCGGCCCATTTCTGTGATTAGCTGTTGTGGTCTCCATTTTACTTTTAGGATTCTATCTTCATATTGATAATGTTCGACAATATATTCTGATTCATTTTCTCAGTGTTTGTGTGTGTGTATGTATATATATATATATATATATAGTAAGTCCCCCAGGACTAAACATCTCTGCCTGACTCCCTGCCTGTTCAGGACAAGGTGTCAGTTAACTGAACATCAACTCCTTTTTCTTTTTCTTTTGTTTACCTTTACTGCTGTAACTTATGACAGTGGGACCTTGTTACTGCACAGTCTGGAAAAAGTCCTCGGTATTTTTATTTTAACTGACCAGTTTCCTAGTCTTCCATTGGCTTCTCCACCACAAGGGATGCTTCTTCCAACTTAGTCGTTCCCAAGAAATAACTGTATTCCTGGAAATGACACTCTGTTACTCACTGTCACTGCTACTTCCCCAAAATTGATTTGGCATTCCAACCTAATGGTTCACAAGGGAACACTTAATTTCTGTCCCCATTCCACAAATTATCACGCTCTTGAGTACCATGTCAGGAAGAGTGAAAATACTTCTATCACTTACTATTAGGGGCTGGGAGAATGTGAGGACTTCAGATGCTGGAGATCAGAGTTGGAAAGTGTGGGGCTGGGAAAGCAGGGGGAAATTGGCTAAGAAATAAATAGGAGGATGGAGGTGGAGCTCGGTGGGAGATAGCTTGAAAGGCGAAAGGTAGATGCAGGTGGGTCTGATGGTGATAGGTCGGAGAGGAGGATGAAGTGGACAGGTGGTAGGACAGCTGGAACCCTCAAAATATACTGCATCAACGTTGACTTCACCAATTTCCAAATCTCCCCTGCCCCAACCTCATTCCCGATCCAACCTTTCAAATCAGCCCCACCCTCTTGAACTATCTTAATTGTCCATCTTCCCACCTATCCATTCCACCCTTCCCTCCGACATATCACTGTCACTCCCACTACAACTTCCAATTGCCTTCCCGGCGACCCTCCCGCCAACCCAGCTCCTACCCTCCTATTTATTTTTCTACCCTCTTGTCCCCCACAACATTCCTGATGATGGGTTTATGCCTGATATGTCGATTGTCCTGCTCTTCGGATGCTGCCTGATCTGCTGTGCTTTTCCTGCGCCTCACTTCTCAATTGTTAGAGACTGAGCAGATCCCGTATCTCGCAAATTGTAACATCTTGCCCTCCCCATCCACCTCCCTTCGTTCTTTCTGAGTAAGCTTTATCCACAGAGGCGAATTCTTTATAGAGATCAGGCACTGCCTCCATACCAAGCCCCTGCCTCGGCTGTGCACTCTTCTGCAGCTCCTCAGCTCCACTTGGGGTCTCCTTTACCAGTTTCACTAATGCCACTGGCTTTCGCCTCTTTTACCTCACCTTTTCCCAAAGTGCCTTCTTCAATGCCCAGCACTGTGTGTACCAGCTTATTTTAGTGAAAACACCTTTTCCCAGTGCCCTTCTTAAACCATCAGCACCGTAATTTTATGTGTTTCACTCACTTATAGTGAGAACACCTGAAACCTTTCACCTCCTTTCAACCCCCTTAGACTTCTTTTTTCACCTGAAGTAAAGTATTGCCAGTGTGCTTTACTCTATGTTTTGCAGTGTAGGATCTCCCCTTCTCCAAATTTCTATCCCTCACAGGATGAAAATCCTCCCTGAAGCTAAATTTCATCTCATGCAACAATGCGCATTTTCCTGCCATTTCTGCTGCGCTTCTCGCTTCTTGAACTTTCTATTCATTCACATGAATCTTACCATCTCTGGAAGTGAGTTCTGAAACACCTTTCGTAGAATAATCTCGCTCCGTGCCTCATAGGGCTTATCCATATTTAAAACCTGCACCTGTCTGTCAAAATGACTATGTTTAATTCTTTGAATCTCAACATAAGTCTGGTCTGGTTCCATCTCTATATTTCTGAACTTCCGCCTATATGCTTCTAATACCAATTCATAAGCACTCAAAACAGCGTGTTTGTCATCTGCATAATCTTTTGATCCCTCATCTGATAGCGCTGCACATGTCTCGCCAGCTGTGCACACCAGCTTAGTCTGAACTAGCATTACCCACAAGTTCACTGGACATACCATCTGCCGAGTCAATTTTTCGAATGAAATAAAACTGTTTTGACATTTTTCACACCGAAATATGGCAATATATTAACATAGTTTCATACATACCTACATTGTCCCTTTATCTTCATCCTGTTAATTTAACTTTCTTATCTAATTTCCAAATTCTGAATTTCAAATTCTCTCTCTTTCTTTTTCCTGTCTTTCTCTTTCTTTTTTTTTTCTCTCTCTCTCTTTCTGTCTCTTTCTTCATCTTCGAAGTCCAATTGCCGCATTTGCAATTTAAGTTTTTTCTCACTCGACTGCAGTTGCCTCTTTCTCTGATACACCATTACAATTTCAGCTTTCCTTTTATCTCTGGTGAAACCCAATTCTAATCTGTTTGTTAATTTTAAAAGTATGCCCTTCCTATATCTTTCTAAACTTACTTGGCAAATTTAGGAATCATCTTCAAACCCCAGAGCCTCTTTAGTAATGTTCAAAGCCATTTCTTTTAATTTAACCAACCACAAGGAAAAAAAATTAAATGAATTTTCTTACCTGTTTTATTTGAAGTTCTGGGTCACTAATTGCCAAGTGATAGAATCTGCTAGGACCATTTGTACCCCAAATCTGTTCAAATCCCATACGACATGCCGTCAAACCGTTATGATGTTGATGTCGAACCCATCTGCTAATTAAAACCACACACCCAGAAAAGCTCACCTCCCCTCGTAATCTGTTAAAACATGAGTGACAGAGAAGTCCCAAATTCAACTATTAAAAGAAAAAAATCAATTTATAAGTATGTAAGTTAGCTCGCTGAGTTTGAAGGTTTGAATTCATGTTTCATCACCATGACTAAGTAACATCATCAGTTAGAGTCTCTGGTGACACACTGGTGGTATGTCACAGCTCTGTATTTATAGGTTTTGGTTTTTTAAGTTGGGTGATTTCATTTCCACTTCTTTATTGCAAGGGAATGTAGATAGGATCTAAATTGATTTGTTTATTAATGTACTTCTGGTTAGAATGCCATGCCTCTCAGAACTTTCGTGCGTGTCTTTGTTTCGCCTGTCCTCGGGTGTGTGTGTATCCTCAGTCAAAGTGGTGCCCTTCTTTGTTTGTATGTATGGAAACTAGTGATAGTGGGGCATGTCTTTTCGTGGTCAGCAGGTGTTCATGTATCGTGGTAGCACGAGATCAGGATAGTTTGAAATGGAGGTAAAATAATTTTATATACACTGTTTAATCAGTGTGTGTTCAGATAAGGAAGATTCTTCATATTCTGAATGAACGACGGAAACACAGTTCACAAAAAATGGAGCACATGATGCATTACATTTACAAAGCATTATAACATTATTTGATCCTCATCTGAAGTGATATGTTCCCCTTCTCTCAACATTCCCCCTTTTCTGGGATGCCTTACTCTTATCTCTCATTCTTATCAGGATGTCTGTTATAAATCTCGCTTATGGTATCCCAACTTATTTCAGGTAATCCCCTATCTACCAGGAATTCAATATATTGGCCTGCTGTGTTCTTTCCAAAGCTAGTGTTTGTCATATTAATGGAGAGAAAACTTCTAGCATCAGTCTCAGCATTTGAACATATTACTCTGTTGTAAATGCACTGTAAAAAGGACCAAAGTACACAGGAATTGCCAAAACATTGAGGGATGTGCATATAATTATTTTAATTACCTAGTTTTCTATTTTTTCTTATCTTCACATCTCCATCCTGTCTCTCATTCTCTCTTTGCATCGAGTTAAGAAATCCACCAATTATTCTTCGTGTCCCATGTCTCAAAACGCCTTCCTTCAGTTTATACCATCCCGAATCCACTTTGTAAAATTTCAATCTGTAACTGACCTGTATTTTTAAGGGAATCAGTACATTAGCAACCCCAATCCTTTGATTAAATTCGAGTCTGTATCACACGACTTGGTATCTGTTGTTCTATATATTAGCCATCCAATCCAATCCCTGTTAAAATTGCCAACAGTGTTCAGAAATGTGTAGGTGAGGTGCATTAGTCAGGGGTAAATGTGGGGAAATGGGTCTGAATGGGTTATTCTTCTGAGGGTCAGTGTGGTCTTGTTGGGCTGAAGGGCTGGTTTCCCCACTGTCGGGATTATATGAATCACCCAGAACCCTCCCGATTATATTCCAATGTGTAACTCGCTTCCATGTATATGTGAGTTGCATGTTTCAAAAACACCCCAAAACCTTCAATTCTATTCCACTTGATGGAGTTTAATTTAGATAAACGTGAGGTGCTGCATTTTAGGAAAGCAAATTTGAGCAGGAGTCATGCACTTTATGATCAGGTCCGAGGGTGAGTTGCTGAACAAAGAGACTTTGAAGTGCAGGTTCGTAGCGCCTTGAAAGTAGAGTGGCAGGTGGATAAGATAATGAAGGCTTTCCTTTATTGATCAGAGTTTTGAGTATAGGCATTAATAAGTCATGTCACGGCTGGACTGGACATTGGTCAGGCCACTGTTGGAATATAGCTTGCAATTCTGGTCTACTTCCTATGGGAAGGATGTTGTGAAACTTGAAAGGGTTCAGAAAAGATTTACAAGGAGGTTGCCAGGGTTAGACGATTTGAGCTACAGAGAGAGGCTGAATAGGCTGGGGTTGTTTTTCCTGGAACATCAGAGGCTGAGGGGTGACCTTATCGTGGTTAATAAAATCATGAGGGGCATCAATAGGATAAATAGACAAAGTCTTTTCCTTGGGGTGGGGGAATCCAGAACTAGATGGCATAGGTTTAGTGTAAGAGAGGAAAGATATGAAAGAGACCTTAGGGGCAACTTGTTCACTCAGAGGGTGGTACATAAATGGAATGAGCTCTCAGAGGAAGTGGTAGAGGCTGGTACAATTGCAACATTTAAAAAGCAGCTCGATGGGTGTGTGAATGGGAAGGTTTCGAGGGAGATGGGCCAAGTGCATTAAAAAGAGACGAGAGTAGATTAAGATATCTGGTCGGCATTGACGGGTTGGACCAAGGTGTCTGTTTCCATGCTGTACATCTCTATGACTGTATGACTCCGCGATTTTGTAGCTCACTCCTTGTTCTCTGTTATTCTATATGTAAACCACCCGAAACCCTCGATTAGATTCCAGTCTGTCCCTCACTCCTGGGTATCTGATATGCTGGAAATAAACCCTAAACACCTCGATTACATTCCAGTGTGTACCTCACTCCTGGGTGTCTGGTATGCTGTATATAAACCACCCGAACTTCTCGATTACATTCCGGTCTTTTCCTCACTCCTGGGTAATGATATGTTGTATCCTAAACCCTAAACCCCTCGATTAGATTCCAGTCGGTCCTTCACTTCTGGGTATCTGATCAACCACCCAGAACCCATTGATTAGATTCCAGTCTGTAACTCTCTCTGGGGTATTTGTTATTCTGTATATAAACCACCCAGAACCGCTCGATTACATCCCAATCTGTAACTCACTCCGGGGTATCTGTTATTCTGTATATAAACCAACCACACCCTGAACCCCTCGATTAGACTCCAGGCTATAACTCACTCCGGGGCATCTGGTATTCTGTAACTCACTCCTCGATATCTGTTAATGGATCCGTGAAGTGGTCTTTGTTGCATATTAGACTGAAGACATGATAAACTAAAGGGTCAAATGTTACATTGGGAGCAGGAATACAGAAAGCTGCTGTGACATTTCTGTTCTGTCACATATCTCCAAGTTTCAGATTGGGCTTGGATTTCTGTCACAATGGGGAAAGTCTCAAAAGCATTTTATTTTCCTGCATGAATGCTTCATCAAAACATGAATTCCCTTGCAAGTTAGGAAATGGAGACAGCTCTTTGAAGGTGTCTGTATCTCTGCGTGTGTGATTCTGTGTGTCTGTGTATGTCTGTTTGTGTGTGATTCTGTGTGTGTGTGTTCAACGTTAAATATTTTCAATCTGTATTGATGTTGCCAGTCTCTTTCTTTTCCTTCTTTAGAAACTCAATGTCATCGCTGTGCAGATATAAAATGGTGGTTGTGGACAAATCTAAGATGTCTGCCTGACTGATTTGTGTCAGGAATACTTTCAGCAAGGGAGAGGGGATAATGTGTCAAAAGCCTATTCATTGATGCTACCAGAAATAGGAAATGGAGACAGCTCTTTGAAGGTGATTAAAAGGCAAATCCCAGAACCTGCTTACAGTGAATACGGAGAGACAATGTGACATTCCAGTTAGGTCCTCCTTACTTTCCAAATTTCTAATGTATGAGAGAAACATAATATACAAAACCTGATAGAGATAAGCCACTGAATTGTATATTTGCAGCATTGGATCAGAATCCTGCCTGACTAGGCCTCATCCCAAATTGAATGGTTCCTCAAATCCCACACTGACCTTTTGTGGGTTCAAATTGTGTGCTGTCTACAAATAAAAGAAAATAATGCATCTGCAATTAAACAAAGCTCTTTCAAGTACTATCTGTGTCTGTTGGTTTCAGTGTCTTCAAGCAAGACTTAAGATAAATGAGACAGTGTGAGATAGGCAGCACTGTAACAGAATGGCAGTGCATTATAAAAGGTATGTTAATATCTTCAGTGTAAGTGGAAAACCGAGGAGGATAGTCTTTAAACTAGGACCGTGGGGAATCAGTAAATTCGTGTAGTTTGTGACTGCACTACGTTTAAGGTGAGACAAGATTTGAAACCACTTGGCCTATAGTACACTTTGTGACTCCCTCCAAATTACAGGTTGTTCCACATAAATAGCTTCACATATCCCTACATTAGATTCCAGAATGCAACTCAATGCGGAGCATCTGCTATTCTGTACCTAAGCAGGACTGAAACCCGGGATTAGATTCCAGCATGTAACTCACTCCGGGGTATCTGATATTCTGTAATACAAAACACCATGAACACCTCGATTTGATTCCAGGCTGTAACAGATCCCTGTCTATCTGTTATTCTGTGTATAAACCACCCTGAACCCCTTGATTAGATTCCAGGCTGCAACTCACTCCGGGCAGTCTGTTATTCTGTATATAACCCACCCTGAACACCTCGATTAGACTCCAGACTGTAACTCACTCTAGGATAGCTGTTATTCTGTATATAAACCACACTGAAACCCTCGATTAGATTTCAGGCTGTAACTCACTCCGGGTTATCTGTTATTCTTTGTCTAAACCACCCTGAAGCTCTCGATTGGATTCCAGGCTGTAACTCACTCCAGGGCATCTGTATTCTATATAAAAACAACCCTGAAACCCTTGATTAGATTCCAGGCTGTAACTCACTCCAGGCTAGCTGTTATTCTGTGTATAAAGCATCCCTGAACCCATTGATTTGATTCCACTTTCTGCCATGTTAAGCTTATG
Source organism: Chiloscyllium plagiosum (assembly GCF_037043375.1). Lineage (NCBI taxonomy): Eukaryota > Metazoa > Chordata > Chondrichthyes > Orectolobiformes > Hemiscylliidae > Chiloscyllium > Chiloscyllium plagiosum. The sequence goes on from NW_028270152.1 coordinate 96,780,675, forward strand.
TTCCCAACAAAATCTAATCTCAGTAATGGTCAATGTCTCACTGGTCCTCCTATCTGCTGGCACTCCCACCATGCTAACTTTCTGCTATACACAGAATAACAGCTAGCCTGGAGTGAGTTACAGCCTGGAATCTAATTGAGGTGTTCAGGGAGGTTTATATACAGAATGACAAATACCCCAGAGTGAGTAACAGACTGGAATCTAATCGAGCAGTTCAGGATGGCTAATGTACAGAATAACAGGTACCCTAGAGGGAGTTACAGACTGCAATCTAATTGAGAGTTTCAGGGTGGTTTATATACAGAATATCAGATACCCCAGAGTGAGATACAAACTGGAATCTAATCGAGCAGTTCAGGATGGTTAGTGTACAGAATAACAGATACCCTAGAGAGAGTTACAGACTGGAATCTAATCAAGGGGTTCAGGGTGATTTATATACAGAATATCAGATACCCAGGAGTGAGGGAAAGACCGGAATATAATCAAGGAGTTGTGGTGGCAGATCCAGTGAGGTTTTGTCCCTGACCCAGGGCAGGTTTCTGACTGGATATTATTACATTGCAACATGAAGGTACTGAGTGTAACAGTTTGCTACATCCCATAATAACATCTACTTTGCTCTCAGTGTTTTGTGAATTATATTGAAAGCATTGGCAGGTGCAAGAGAATATTCTGGAACATGATTTGCAGTAATAATAGATAAAGCTGAATGTTTCTGTGTAAAATGGTGAGAAATTCTGAAACGGTATTGTTCAGAGGCTATGGCTGATCATGTACAAAAACATCAGAAAGTTAGCATGATGGTAGTGCCAGCAGATAGAAGGACCAGTGATACATTGATCATTACTGAGATTAAATTGTGTGGGAACATGAGCTTATCATGACAGAAAGTGGAATCAAACCACTGGGTTCAGGGATGGTTTATATACAGAATAAGAGATACCACAGAATGAGATACAGCCTGGAATCTAGTCAATACTGGGTACCTGTTGTTTATATATTAACCATCCAATCCAATACCTGTTACAATTGCCCAGAGCGTTCAGGGATGTGTAGGTGAGGTGCATTAGTTACGGGTAAATGTGGGGAGGTGGCTCTGGATGGGTTATTCTTTCTGAGGGTCAGTGTGGTCTTGTTGGGCTGAAGGGCTTGTTTCCCCACTGTCGGGAATATATGAATCACCCAGAACCCTCTCGATTACATTCCAATGTGTAACTCACTTCCATGTTTGTGTGAGTCGCATGTTTCAAAAACACCACAATACCTTCAATTCTTTTCCACCTGAAGGAGTTTAATTTAGCTAAACGTGAGGTTCTGCATTTCGGGAAAGCAAATTTGAGCAGGACTTATGCACTTTATGGTCAGGTCCGAGGTGAGCTGCTGAACAAAGAGACTTTGAAGTGCAGGCTCGTAGCTCCTTGGAAGTAGAGTGGCAGGTGGATAAGATATGGAAGGCAGTGTACCCTGAACCCCTCGATTTGATTCCAGGCTGTAACTCACTCCGGGGCATCTGTTATTCTGTACGTAAACCACCCTGAACCCCTTGATTAGATTCCAGGCTGTAACTCACTCCGGAGTATCTCTTATTCTATGTATAAACAACACTGAACCCCTCGATTAGATACCAGGCTGTAACTCACTCCGGGCTATCTGTTATTCTGTATATAAACCACCCTGAACCCCGCGATTAGATTCCAGGCTGTATCTTATTCTGTGGTGTCTGTTGTTCTCTATATAAACCACCCTGAACCCCTTGATTGGATTTCAGGTTGTAACCCACTCCGGGCTATCTCTTATTCTGTATATAAACAATCCTGAACACCTCGATTAGATTCCAGGCTGTAACTCACACAAGGCTATCTATTATTCTTTGTGTAAACCATCCCTGAAACTATTGATTTGATTCCACTTCCTGTCATGTTAAGCTCATGTTCCCACACAATCTAATCTCAGTAATGATCAATGTATCACTGCTGGCACTTCCATCATGTTAACTTTCTGATGTTTTTGTACATGATCAGCTGTAACCTCTGAACAATACTGTTTCAGAATTTCTCATCATTTTACACAGAAACATTCAGCTTTTTCTATTCTTACAGTACATCATGTTGCAGAACATTCTCTTGCACCTGCCAATGTTTTCAATGTAATTTACAAAACACTGAAAGCAAAGTAGATGACTTGATTGGTAGAGGAATTGAGTTCCGGAGTCCTGAGGTCATGTTGCAGTTGTATAAGACTCTGGTGCGGCCACATCTGGAGTATTGTGTGCAGTTTTGGTCGCCATACTATAGGAAGGATGTGGAGGCACTGGAACGGGTGCAGAGGAGGTTTACCAGGATGTTGCCTGGTATGGTAGGAAGATCGTATGAGGAAAGGCTGAGGCACTTGGGGTTGTGTTCATTGGAGAAAAGAAGGTTTAGGGGTGACTTGATAGAGGTGTACAAGATGATTAGGGGTTTAGATCGGGTCGACAGTGAGAATCGTTTTCCACGTATGGAGTCAGCTATTACAAGGGGGCATAGCTTTAAATTAAGGGGGTGGGGGGTAGGTATAGGACAGATGTTGGGGTAGGTTCTTTACTCAGCGAGTCGTGAGTTCATGGAATGCCCTGCCAGTAGCAGTGGTGGGCTCTCCCTCATTATGGCCATTCAAGCGGGCATTGGATAGGCATATGGAGGATAGTGGACTAGTGTAGGTTAGGTGGGCTTGGATCGGCGCAACATCGAGGGCCGAAGGGCCTGTACTGCGCTGTATTCTTCTATGTTCTATGTTCTATGTAACAAACTGTTACACTCAGTACATTCATGTTGCAATGTAATAATATCCAGTCAGAAACCTGCACTAGGTCAGGGACAAAACCTCCCTGAGTCTGGAAGTGGGGACTGGGCAGAGAATCAGGAGTTTCGTCTGTCACTGAGTTAGTTTGGAAATCTATGCTGCACATCGGTATTTCTCCACATTATATTCAGTTTCTACGTGTGGGTGTGTGAGATGGAGAGAGTGTAAACTGAGTATACCTCTGCGTCTCTGCTTAGGGATTTCCTGTCCTTCATATATTTGACTGCAGCATCATAGTAAGTGAGAGTATCTGCCTATTTCTCTCCCATCTTTCAGAACACATGGAAAGCTCCACATACAGCAGTTGAATCCTGTCTGGCTCAGCTCATTCTTGAATTTGTCACTGATGGGTACTTTCTCCTCTGCTTTCCCCCATCTCGTATCTCGTTGCTTTGTCTATATATCACCCAATCCCCTCAATTCGATTGCAGCCTGCACCTCACTCCTGGGTTTCTGTTATTCGACACGTAATTATCCCAAATCCACTTGGTAAAATTCCAATGTGTGACTGACTTGTATTTTTAAGGGACTCTGTACATTAGAAACCCCAATCCTTTGGTTTGATTCCAGTCTTTATAGATGCAATCGAGGGTTTCAGGGTGGTTTGTATACAGAATAACAGATCGACCGGGGTTTGTTACATCCAGGAATCTTATTGACGGGTTCAGGGTGGTTCATATTACAGAATAACAGATACTCCGGAGTGAGTTACAGCCTGGCATCTAATCGAGGGATTCAGTCCTGCTTAGGTACAGAATAGCACATGCTCCGCATCGAGTTACATTCTGGATCTAATGTAGTGATATTTGAAGCTTTTTATGTGGAATAACCTGTAAGTGGGAGGGAGTCACAAAGTGGACTATAGGCCAAGTGGTTTCAAATCTTGTCTCACCTTAAACGTAGTGCACTCACAAACTACACGAATTTACTGACTCCTCGCGGTCCTAGTTTAAAGACTATCTCCTCTGTTTTCCCCTTTCACTTAAGATATTAATATACCTTTTATAATGCACTGCCATTCTGTTACAGTGCTGCCTATCTCTCACTGTCTCATTTATCTTCAATCCTGTTTGAAGACACTGAAGCCCACAGACACTCATAGTTCTAGAAAGAGCATTGTTTAATTGTAGATGCATTATTTTCTTTTATTTATAGACAACACACAATGTGAACCCACAGAAGGTCAGTGTGGGATTTAAGAAAACCTTCAGTTTGGGATGAGGCCTAGCCAGACAGGATTCTGATCCAATGCTGCAAATCTACAATTCAGTGGATTGTAGATTTCCTTGGGTTAGGGGAGCACAGAACTAGAGCCAGAGGTTAAGTGTAAGACAGGGAAGATACGAAAGAGACCTAAGGGGCAACTAGTTCACTCAGAGGGTGGTACATAAATGGAATGAGCTGTCAGATGAAGTGGTGGAGGCTGGTGCAATTGCAACATTTAAAATGCAGCTCGATAGGTATGTGAATGGGAAGGTTTGGAGGGATATGGTCCAAGTGCTGGCAAAAGAGAATTGAGTAGTTTAGGATATCTGGTCGGCATGGACGGGTTGGACCAAAGGGTGTGTTTCCATAATGTACATCTCTATGACTCTATGACTCTGCGATTTTATGACTTACTCCGGGTTATCAGCTATTCTGAATATAAACCTCCCCAAAACCCTCGGTTTGATTCCAATCTGAAACTCATTCCTGGGTATCTGTTATGCTGTATATTAACCACCAGAACCTCTCGATTAGATTCCAGTCTGTCCCTCACTCCTGGGTATCGGATATGCTGTATATAAACCCTAAACCCCTCGATTAGATTCCAGTCTATCCCTCACTCCTGGGTGTCGGATCTGCTGTACATAAACCCTTACGCCCTCGATTAGATTCCAGTCTGTCCCTCTCAACTGGGTATCTGTTATTCTGTATATAAAACATAAACCAATCGATTACATTCCAATCTGTAACTCACTCCTGTGTATCTATTATGCTGTACATAAACCACCCAGAACCTCTCGATTACATTCCGGTCTTTCCCTCACTCCTGGGTATCTGATATGCTGGATATATACTACCCAGAACCCGTTGATTAGATTCGAGTCTGTAACTCTCTCTGGGGAACCTGTTATTCTGTACAGAAACCTCCAAGAACCGCTCGATTAAATTCCAATCTGTAATTCACTCCTTGGTATCTGTTATTCTGTATATAAACCACCCTGAACTGCTCGATTAGATTCCAGGATGTAACTCACTCTGGGGCATCTGTTATTCTGTAACTCAGTCCTGGGTATCTTTTAATGGATCTGTGAAGTGATCCTTGTTGGATATTAGACTGAAGACAAGATAAACTAAAGGGTCAAATGTTACATTGGGAGCAGGAACACAGAAAGCTGCTGGTACATTTCTGTTCTGTTACATATCTCCAAGTTTCAGATTGGGCTTCAATTTCTGTCACAATGGGGAAAGTCTCAAAAGCTGTTTGAGACATGAATTCCCTTGCAAGACAGGAAATGTAGACAACTCCTGGAAGGTGTCTGTATCTGTGTGTGTGTGTGTGATTCTGTGTGTCTGCGTATGTCTGTTCGTGTGTGATTCTGTATGCGTGTTCAATGTTAAATATTTTCAATCTGTATTTATGTTGCCAGTCTCTTTCTTTTCCTTCTTTAGAAACTCAATATCATTGGTGTGCTAATATAAAATGGTGGCAGTGGACAAATCTAAGATGTCTGACTGACTGATTTGTGTCAGGAATACTTTCAGCAAGGGAGAGGCGGCAATGTGTCAAAATCCATTTCCATTCATTGATGCTACCAGAAATAGGAAATGGAGACAGCACTTTGAAGTTGATTAGAATGCAAATCCTGGAACCTATTTGCAGTGAATGCGGAGAGACAATGTGATATTCCAGTGAGGTCTGCCTTACTTTCCAAGCTCCTAATATATGAGAGAAACATAATATACAAAACCTAAAAGAGCTCAACCACTGAATTGTATATTTGCAGCGTTGGATCAGAATCCTTCCTGGCTAGGCATCATCCCAAATTGAAGAGTTTCTCAAATCCCTCACTGACCTTCTGTGGGTTCAAATTGTGTGTTGTCTACAAATAAAAGCAAATAATGCATCTACAATTAAACAATGCTCTTTCTAGATCTGTGAGTGTCTGTTGGTTTCAGTGTCTTCAAACAAGATTGAAGATAAATGAGACAGTGAGAGATAGACAGCACTGTAACCAGTGCATTATAAAAGATATATTAATATCTTCAGTGAAAGGGGAAAGTTTTCAAAGTAGGACCGTGGGAGTCAGTAATGTCGTTTAGTTTGTGACTGCATTACGTTTAAGGTGAGACAAGATTTGAAACCACTTGGTCTATTGTCCATTTTGTAACTCCCTCCCACTTACAGGTTGTTCCACATAAAAAGCTTCACATATCCCTACATTAGATTCCAGAATGTAACCCAATATGGAGCATCCGCTATTCTGTACCTCAGCAGTTCTGAAACCCTCGATTAGATTCCAGGCTGTAACTCACTCCGCGGTCTCTGTTATTCGGTAATATAAACCATTCTGAACCACTCGATTAGATTCCAGGCTGTAACACACCCCGGGATATCTCTTATTCTGTATGTAGACCACCCTGAACCCCTCGATTACATTGAAGTCTGTAACTCACTCCGGGTTATCTGTTATTCTTTATATAAACCACCCTGAACCCCTCGTCTGTAACACACTCCGAGCAATTTGTTATTCAACATCCGAACCATCCTGAAACCCTCGTTTAGATTCCAGGCTGTAACTCACTCTGGGGTATCTGTTATTCTGTACATAATCAACCCTGAACGCCTCGATTACATTCCAGGCTGTAACCCAGTCCGGGGTAGCTGTTATTCTGTATATAAACCACTCTGAACCGTTGATTCGATTCCAGGCTGTTACACACCCCGGGATATCTGTTATTCTGCATATAAACCACCCTGAACCCCTCGATTAGATTCCAGTCTGTAACTATCTCTGGGGTATCTGTTATAGTGTATGTAAACAACCCTAAACCACTCGATTAGATTCCAGGCTGTAACTGACTCTGGGCTATCTGATATTCTGTACATAAACCACAATGAACCCCGCGATAAGATTCCTGGCTGCAACTTGCTGTCAGTGTTGAAAGGGAAGGCTGGTAGTTATAGTGAATGCTGGCTGACTAAAGAAATTGAGGGTTTGGTTCAGAAAATTAAGGAAGCATATGTCAGGTATAGACAGGATAGATTGAGTGAATCCTTAGAAGAGTATAAAGTAAGTTGGAGTATACTTTAGAGGGAAATCATGAGGGCAAAACGCGGACATGAGATAGCTTTGGCAAATAGAATTAAGGAGAATCCAAAGTGTTTTTAGAAATATATTAAGGACAAAGGGTAACTAGGAAGAGAATACGGCTCCTCAAACATCAGCATGGTGGCCTTTGTGTGAAGCCACAGAAAATGGGGGAGATATTAAATGAATATTTTGCATCAGTATTTACTGTGGAAAAGGATATGGAAGATATAGACTGTAGGGAAATCGATGGTGACGTCTTGCAAAATGTCCAGATATACAGAGGAGGAAGTGCTGGATGTCTTGAAACGGTTAATGGTGGATAAACCCCCAGGACCTGATCAGGTGTACCCGAGAACTCTGTGGGAAGCTAGAGAAGTGATTGCTGGACCTCTTGTTGAGATATTTGTATCATCAATAGTCACAGGTGCGGTGGCAGAAGATTGGAGGTTAACAAACGTGGTGCCACTGTTTAAGGAGGGCCGTAAAGACAAGCCAAGAACAATAGTCCGGTGAGCCTGAAGGGAATCCTGAGGAACAGGATGTCGAAGTATTTGGAAAGGCAAGGACTGATTAGGGATAGTCAACATGTGTTTGTGCGTGGGAAATCATGTCTCACAAACTTGAATGAGTTTTTTGAATAAGTAACAAAGAAGATTGATGAGGGCAGAGCGGTAGATGGGATCCATATGGACTTCAGTAAGGCGTTCGACAAGGTTCCCCATGGGAGACTGATTAGCAAGGTTCGATCTCATGGAATACAGGGAGAAGTAGCCATTTGGATACAGATCTGGCTCAAAGGTAGAAGACAGAGGGTGGTGGTGTAGGGTTGTTTTTCAGACTGGAGGCCTGTGACCAGTGGAGTGCCACAGAGATTGGTGCTGGTCTCTCTACCTTTTTGTCATTTACATAAATGATTTTGATACGAGCATAAGAGGTACAGTTAGTAAGTTTGCAGATGACACCAAAATTGCAGGTGTAGTGGACAACGAAGAGGGTTTCCTCAGATTACAATAGGATCTGGACCAGATGGGCCAATGGGCTGAGAAGTGGCAGATGGAGTTTAATTCAGATAAATGCGAGGTGCTGCATTTCGGGAAAGCAAATCTGAGCAGGACTTCTACATTTATTGGTCAGGTCCTCGGGTGTGTTGCTGAACAAAGAGACCTTGGAGTGCAGGTTCATAGTTCTGTAAAGTGGAGTCGCAGGTAGATAGGATAGTGAAGAAGGCGTTTGGTATGCTTTCTTTTATTGGTCAGAGTACTGAGTACAGGAATTGGGAGGTCATGTTGCGGCTGAACAGGACATTTGTTAGGTCACTCTTGGAATATTGCGTGCATTTCTGGTCTCCTTCCTATCGGAAAGATGTTGTGAAACTTGAAAGGGTTCAGAAAAGATTTACAAGGATGTTGCCAGGGTTGGAGGATTTAAGCTACAGGGAGAGAATGAACAGCTTAATTTCTGTCCCCATTTCACAAATGACAACACTGTTGAGTAATATGTCAGAAATAGTGAAAATACTTCCATCCGTTACTATTAGAGGCCGAGAGAAAGTGAGGACTGCAGATGCTGGAGATCTGAGTTGGAAAGTATGAGGATGCAAAAGCACAGCAGGTCAGAGAGGTGGGAGAGTTCACGTTTCAGGCACAAGTCCTTCATCATAAAAGTGGGGGAATGGAGAGGAAAGGGGGCTAAGAAATAAATAGGAGGGTGGGTGTGGAGCTGGGTGGAAGGTAGCTTGGAAGGCGATAGGTCGATGCAGGTGGGGGGTGATGGTGATAGATCGGAGAGGAGGGAGAAGTGGGTAGGTGGTAGGACAGCTGAAACCCTCAAAATATACAGCTTTAACATCGACTTCACCAATTTCCAAATCTCCCGTCCCCAGCCTCATCCCAGATCCAACCTTTGAATTTAGCACCGCCCTCTTCAACTGTCTAAATTGTCCATCTTCCCACCTATGCACTCCACCCTCCCCTCCGACATAGCACTATCAGTCCTACTTACATCTTCCTATCACCCTCCTAGTGACCCTACCCCCAGCCCAGCTCCTACGATCCTATTTATCTTTCAGCCCCCGCCATATTCCTGACGATGGGTTTATGCCTCATATGTCAATTGTCCTGCTCTTCAGATGCTGCCTGATCTGTTATGCTTTTCCACTGCCCCACTTCTCAACTTTTAGAGACTTAGCAGATTCCGTATCTCACAAAATTATAACTTCTTGCCATTCTCCCCCTGTTCTTTCTGAGTAAACTTCATCCACAGAGGCAAATTCTTTGTAGAGATCAGGCACTTACTCCGCAACTAGTCACTGCTTCGGCTGTACACTTTCCTGCAGCTCCTCGGCTTCACTTGGGGTCTCCTTTACCAGTTTCACTCATGCCACTGGCTTAACCGCTTTTACCACATCTGTGTCTGAGCTTACTGCAATGAAACCGCCTTTTTCCCAGTGCCCCTATGACACCATCGGCATTATAATTTTATTTGTTCCACTCTCTTATAGTGAGAAAAAATGAGGCCATTCACCACCTTTCAAAACCTTTGGGCTTCTGTTTTCACCTGTGGTAATCTATTGCCAGTGTGACCTACTGTTTGTTCTGTAGTGTAGGATCTCCCTTTCTCCCAATTTCTATCCCTTACAGGATGAAAATACTCCCAAAAGCTAAATTTCATCTCATGCACCAATGCGTATTTACCTCCCATTTCTGCCGCACATCTCACTTCTTGAACTTTCTGTTCATTCACATGAATTCCTAGGATCTCTGGAAGTGAGTCTTTAAACTCCACCAGCAGAAGAATCTCCCTTCGAGCCTCACAGGTCTTATCCATTTTAAGGCACACCCATCTATCAAAATGACTGTGTTTAATTCTTTCAAAAGCCACATATGTCTGACCTGGTTCCCTCTCTATATTTCTGAACCTCTGTCTATATGCTTCTAGTACCAATGCACAACCACTCAAAATAGCCAGTTTAAAATCTGCATAACCTCTTGTTCCCTCATCAGACAGCGCTGCACATACCACAATAGCTGTGTCCACTAGCTTAGTCTGAAGGAGCATTACCCACAAGTTCACTGGACACACCATCAGCCGAATCATTTTTTTCGAATGAAATCAAAACAGATTTTGACATTTTTCTCACCGAAATATGGCAATGTATTGACATAGCTGAATATGTTCTCCCTTCTTCTCTATCCTGTTAATTTAACTTGCTTGTCTAATTCCCAACTTCTGAATTTCAAATTCTCTCTCTCTTTTTCATCTTTCCCTTTCTCTTTGCTCTCTCTCTGTTTCTGACCCTTTTTCACCTTCTAACTCCAGTTGCCATATTTGCAATTTAAGTTTTTTCTAGCTCTACTGCACTTGTCTGTTTCTCTGCTACTCCAAAGCGCTTGACCAACTCCTTTACAATTTCAGCTTTCCTTTTCTCTCTGGTAAACCCCAATTCCAAACTATTTGCTAATTCTAAAGATATTCCTTCTTCTGACTTTTTAAACTTCCTTGGCAAATTTGGGAACCTCTTTAGTAATGTTAAAAACCATTTCCCTCACGTTTAATTGACCAACTACAAGATAACAAAATTAAACAAATTTTCCCACCGGTTTTATTTGAAGATCTAGGTCACTAATTGCCACGTGTTGAAATCTGCTGGGACCTTTTGTACCCCAAATCTGTTCAAATCTTTCCAAATCCCACACTTTAAGGCCCCAAACTGTTACGACATCAATATCGAATCACTCTGTTAATTAAAACCACACACCCAGAAAAGCTCATCTCACCTCGTAATCTGTTAAAACGCGAGTGACAGAGAACGCATAAATTTCATTAATAAACGAAAAATGACAAAATATATGAATGCAAGTTGGCTTGGTCAAGCGCTGGTGGTGTGTCCCGCCGCTCTATTTATAGCTCTGGGTTTCTTAAAGTGAGTTATGTCATTTCTGGTTCTTTTTTTTTCAAGAGAATATAGATAGGATCTGAATTGATGTGTTTATTGATGGACGTCTGGTTAGAATGCCATTCCTCTAAGAAGGTCCTTGCCTGTCTTAGCATGTGTGTATGTTGCCCCAGTCCATGTGGTGCCCATCTTTCTCTGTATGTAAGGAACACAGTGACTGTGGGTCGTGTCTTTTGGGGGCCAGTTGGTTTTCATGTATCCTGGTAGCACGACAACAGCGCTATTACAATGGTGGATAAATTATTTTATACACATTGTTTAATCAATGTATGTGTGTGCAGATAAGTAACATTTTTCATATGTGCCCAACATTCTAAATGAACAACGGAGACACAGTTAACGAAAATTGATGCATATGACGTATAAAATTTGTAAAACATTAAAACATTATTTGATGCTCATCTAAAGTGATATGCTCCCTTCTCTCAACGTTCCCTCAAATTTCTGGATTTCACTACTCTAATATCGCATTCTTATCAGGATGTGTGTAAGCATTCTTGCTTTCGGTGTCCCAACTTATTTCAGTTAATCCCCTTTCTACCAGGAATTCAATATATTGGCCTGCTGGGTTCTTTCCAAAGCTAGTGTCTGTCATATTATTGGAGATAAATATTCTGGCATCAGATCAAGCATTTGACATATTAATCTGTTGTCCATGCACTGTACAAAGGACCGCAGCACACTGGAATTGCCAAAATATTAAGGAATGTACATCTACTTCTTTCAATAATCTAGTTTTCTCATTTTTCACATTTCCTCATCTATATTCTCTCTCTCTCTTTCTCTCTTTGCAGCTAGTTAAGAAATTTACCAATTATTCTTCGTGTGCCTTCTCTCAAAACTCCTTCTTTTGGTTTATATCTATTGCTCTCTTCTCGGTGTAATATGATTATAATTGAACAATGCAACTACAAAGACATACGGGAGGAGATTGCCAGAGTTAATTGGAAGGGGAGCCGAGCAGGAAAGACCATGGAGCAGCAAAGGCGGAAGTTTCTGGGGATAATTCGGAGGATATCAGAAATTCATTCCAAAGGAGATGAAACATACTCATGGGAGGACAAGACAGCCATAAGTGATAAGGCATCAAACCAAAAGAGGAAACATACAATATGGTGAAGATGACTGGGAATCCAGAGAATTCATTGGCTCTTAAACTACATAAGGCTGGCATCACAGACACTACAGAGCTCTTAATCATGGCCAGGGATAGAAACAGAAGGAAAGGCAAACATTTTAAACACAGAAGATGGTATTACTCAACGAAAAAAAAATCAGATAAATTAAACAATTGATTAAAATCAGTTAATTGGTTTTGCAGAATGTGTCAGATTGGAAGCATGACCCGGGGGAGACCCTCAGCAGAATGAGAGTATGAAAATGGAAGTATTTCCACATTATAAACCAGAGTAGGTCACTGAGTACAGGGCTGGTGGGTGAATGTGTCTCGATGTGAACTAAGGGACAGGCAGCAGAATTGCACTGTAGATATTGCAGCTCAAAACTGCGTATTCATGTAGTGCTATAGACCACAGCAGCAGGAGAAGCAGAACACCATTCAACCATAACCTGTAACATGTTTGCCCATGGATAATCTTCTCAGTCTGCGATTACCATCAACATGATCTATGTTCCAGTAATGACTGTGGGTGAACATGACTGGGTCACAACCACATGAACCTAAACCTGACGTGAACCCATTAAAGCCACCACACTTGACCAACAGATCTGATCGATGCTCTGCGTCCTGCCACATTCTGTCATTTATGGTGATGGACGATTAAATAAATGGCTGGAGGAAAGGGCTCCACAAACATTTCCATCCTAAATAATCGAACAGCTTGCTCATCAGAGTAAAAGACAAGGATGTGGTGCCTGCACCATCCTCAGCCAGAAGTGTTGAGTTGGTGATTCACCTCACCATCGCCAAGATTATCACAGAATCAGAGATGCCAGTCTTTAATCAATTCGATTCGCTCCACGTGACATGCAGAAACAGCGAGACACAGCAGATACGATAAAGGCAATGGGCCCTAACACCATTTCTGCGATATCACTGAAGACTGTGCTGCACAAAAAGCCGTGTCCCTGAGGAAGCTGTTTCATTCCAGCAGCAACTCTGACATCGCCCGGCAATCTGGAAATTTTCTCAGCCATGTCCGGTCCCCTAAGAGGAGAATAATTATAATCTGACCAATTACCGCCCCCTCAGTCCCACCACGGCCGTCAAATTGGTGGGAGTTCTATTTGACAGAGCTGTTAAACAGCACAGAAATAACCAGCTCAGTGTGGTTTCTGATAGGTCCCCATGTGGAGATGGTGCTGTTGTGGAAATGTCACTGGATTACTAATCCAGACCAGACTAATACTCTGGCAGCCAGTGGAAGTTAAAAATAATTAATAAAATATTAAGATGCAAAATCTGGTGGCAGTAACAGAGACCCTGAAGCCAATGTCGATTGTGAACACAAATTTGCTTCCCCCAATGTACGTTCAGAAAGTGAATCTCCCGTGCTTTCCTGGTCTGGCCTAACAGTGATTCCAGACACACAGACATGTCATAAATTCATCAATAGTCTCTGAATCAGCCAAGCAAGGCACTCAATTGTATCAAACTGTTTCAAGGTCTTCAAGGATAAAACTGGACAGAACACCCGGCACCAGCCTCGGTATCGGAAAAGGGAATGGGAGACACAGTCCTGTCGACCCTGCAGAGACATCCTTCCTAACTCTGAGTGGTTGTGACAACGTTCCCACAAACTACACTGAAACACCGGGAAAGGAGTAGGTCATACAACACATTGAGCCCCCCCCCATTCTAGTTCATGTTCAAACATCTCCTCAATGCACTTACCCCTCACAATGAATATATCATTTAATGTGAGTTACCTTGGGAAGCTATAAAATAGGAAGTGCAGTAGTCCCTTTGGTCCATCAATACGATTCTATGTTTTAGCAATGACTGTGGGTGAACATAACTGGGTCAGAACGACGAGAACCTAAACCTGCCGCAAACGCAATTCAATATCACGATGGCTAGCTCATTTATTTCCACACCGTACTCCTGCTCTCCCCTCATCCCTCATTACATGTCTGTAAATGCTTATTTATATTCAGTGTCCTGGCTTCCAGATGTGAGAAAATTCCCCAGGTTTACCAGTCTCTGAGTGCAGACATTTAATCTCATCTCAATGCAGATTGGCCTGCCTTTTCCTACTACTGTGGCGCCATTTTTGAGTCGTCCCAGCCAGGGCAATTATCATCCCTGCTTACAACCTGTCTCGCCAAGTCAGGGTTTTACATATGTCACTAAGATCACCACTCATTTTCCAAAAACCCATGGAATACAGGCCCAGTTGCACCGAACACTGCTCCCACAACAAGCCTGTCATTCCCAGAGATCAATCTGGTCATCCTTCACTGCACTTCCTCAATGTCAGGTTTATCCTTTATTTGGTAAGGAGACCAAAATTGCACACAATACTGCAGTGTTCGAGATGGGGTGTCACCAATGCCTTGTACAGCTGCAGTAAGACACCCTTACTCCTGGACTCAAGTTCCCGTGAAATGAAGGTCAACACAGCATTTATCTTCCGAACTGCCTTCTGTTCCTGCAATATTGCTTTCAGTGACTGGTGTACAAAGAGATACAGATCCTTTTCAATGATACAGCTGCCCACTTGATGGGTATATGTACACTGGGCAGCGTGCCATTGCCATTCCTCGTATTGACTTCTGGGTTCAGAACTCACTCGCTGCAGGGACCTCGGAGGGCTGCGCAGAAGGAAACAACAAAAAGGAGCATACGTCCCTTTGTAACTCAACATGTTTCAAACAATCCCTTTTCAAACAATAGGCTGCCAATCTATTGTTCCCACCAAGTGCACACCGTCACCTCAACCCACATTGCTCTCCATCTGCAACGTATTTGCCCACTCACACCACTTGTCTTAGTCAATTTGAATCTTTTTTGCAACCTCCTCATCCACTCACAATCCACCATCCTTTAGTTCGGTCAACAGGTTGAGATATATTGCATTTGATTCCCACAACCAAATGCTTAATGGGTATTGTGAACAGCTGGAGCCCGAGCACTGATCCTTGTGATACCTCAGCAACCTTCCTCTGTTAAAAAAACATTGTTTTTCGATTTATTTATTTCGTGAATCTGGGTTTCACGGGCTGGGCCAGCATTTATTATGTCTCCCTAGTTGCCCTTGAGATGGTGATGGTGAGTTGTTTGTTGTACCGCTGTAGTCCACCCGCTGTGGTTGACCCACAATGCCATTAGGGAGGGAATCCCAGGATTCTGACTCAGTGACAATGAAGGAACGGTGATATACTTCCAAGTCAGGATGGTGAATGGCTTGGAGATGAACTTGAAGATGGTGGTGTTCCCATACATCTGCTGCCCTTGTCCTTCTGGATAGACGTGGTCGTGAGTTGGGAAGATGGTGTCTGAGGATCTTTGGTGAATCATTTCAGTGCAGCATGTAGGTAGTAAAACACTGCTGCTGCTGAGTGATGATGGTGGAATATTGTGGATGAAACGACACCCAAACTGACTGCTGTGTCCTGGATGGTATCAGGCTTCTTGTGTGTTGTTGGGGCTGCACTCATCCAGGCAAATAGGGAGTACTCTATCACACTTCTGACATTGTAGATGATGGACAGGCTCTTGGAAGTCCGGATGTGAAATACTCGCTGCAGTATTCCTAGCTTCCGACCTGCTTTTGTACTTACTGTATTTATGTGGCGAGTCCAGTGAGTTTCTAAACAATGATTACCCCCCCAGGACTTTGATACTGGGGTATTCAGACATGGTAACACTATTGAATGCTAAGGAGCAGTAATTAGATTGTATTTTAGTGGTGATAGTCACGGTCTGGCATTTGTGTGGCCTGAATATTACTTGCCACTTGTCAGCCTGGATACTGTCCAGATCTTGTCGCATTTGGACATGGACTGCTTCAGTATCTGAGGAACCACAAATGTTGCTGAACGTTGTGCAATCATTGGCGAACATTCCCACTTCTGACATTGCAATAGATGGAAAGTTATTGATGAAGCAACCCTGAAGATGTTTGGGCGTAGGCCACTGCCCGATGGACTCCTCCAGACTTGTCCTGGAGCTGAGTTGACTGACCTTCATCAACCATGACCATCTTCCTACGTGTCAGGTATGATTTTAACCAGCGGGGATTTTGCCCCTCATAACTATTGATTCCAGTTTTGTTAAGGCCCCTTGATAGCACACCTGGTCTAAGACAGACTTGATTTAAAGGGCTGTCACTCTCACCGCACCTCTGGAATTCAGCTCTTTTGTCCATGTTTGAACCAAGGTCATGAGGTGACGAGCTGAGTGGCTCTGGTGGAGCCCAAACTGGGCGACATTAACCAGGTTATTGCTGAGCAGGTGCTGCTTGAAAGCATTGACAACTTCCTTTACTCTACTGCTGATCGAGAGTAGACTGATGGAGTGGTAATTGGCCGGATTGGATTTGATCTGCTTTTTAGATACAGGAGATACTTGGGTAATTTGCCACGTAATCGGTTAAATATTGTTGTTGTAACGGTATTGGAACAGCTTGGCCAGTGCAGTGACAAGTTCTGGAGCACAAGTTTTCAGTACTACTGTCAGAATGTTGTCAGCTTGTGTACCCTTTGGAGTATTCAGTATCTCCAACTGAATCTGGATATCACGTGGAGTGAATCAAATTGGTTGATGACTGGTAACTGAATTGTTGAGGACCACTGAAGGAGGTCGAGATGGATCATCTCCTCAGCATTTCTGACTGAAGATTGTTGCGAATGCATCCGCCTTCTCTTTTACCCTGTAGTGCTGGGCTTTTCCATCATTAAAGATGGGGATATTTGTGGAACCTCTTCCTCCAGTGAATTGTTTAATTGTCCTCAGCGTTATTCGATTAGACGTGGAAGGACTGCAGAGCTTAGATTTGATCCATTGCTTATGGATCACTTAGCTCTGTCTATCACTTACTGCTTCTGCTGTTTGGCACGTACGTAGTCCGGTTTGCTGGCATCACCAGGCTGACATCTCAATGTCAAGTGTGCTTGGTGCTGCTCCTGCCCTCCTGCAAACTCAATTGAACCAAGGATGATCCTCTGTCTTGATGGTAATCGTTGCGAGGGAGATATGCCAGGCCATGAGTTTGTGCGGGAGTACACTTCTGCTGCTATTGCTGACCCATAATACCTTATGGAAACCCAGAGCTGAGCTGCTAGATCTGTTCGATGTCTATCTTATTTAGGATTCGGAGATGCCGATGTTGGACTGGGGTGTACAAAGTTAAAAATCACACAACACCAGTTTACCTGACAATCACCTGATGAAGGAGAGTCGCTCCGAAATCTAGTGTGCTTCCAATTAAACCTGTTGGACTATCACCTGGTGTTGTGTGATTTTTAACTTTATCTTATTTAGCACACAGATAGTGCCACTCAAAATGATGGAGGTTATTCTCAATGTGAAGGTGTGACTTTGTCTCCGCAATGAGAATGCAGTAGTAATTCTTACCAATATCGACATGGGCAGATACTTCTGCAATTGGAAAAATAGTAAGGATGTGGTCAAGTATATATTTTCCTCCAGATGGTTCCTTCACCACCTGCCACAGACCCAGTCTAGCTTTTATATCCTTTCGGATCCGACCAGCTCGATCAGTAACGCTGCTGCAGAGCCACACTTGTTGATGGACATTGAAATCCCCTACCCATGGGCTGGGGCTGTTTTCGCTGGAGAATCGGAAGCTGAGGGGTGACATTATATAGGATTTCAAAATTATAAGGGGCATGGATAGGGTAAATAGGAAAAGTCTTTTCCCTGGGGTCAGGGAGTCCAGAAGTGGAGGGCGCAGTTTTAGTGTGAGAAGGGAAAGATAACAGAGACCTACGGGGCAACTATTTCATACAGAGTGTGGTACGCGTATGGAATGAGCTGCCAGCTGA
The DNA here is from genome assembly GCF_037043375.1 of Chiloscyllium plagiosum. Lineage (NCBI taxonomy): Eukaryota > Metazoa > Chordata > Chondrichthyes > Orectolobiformes > Hemiscylliidae > Chiloscyllium > Chiloscyllium plagiosum. The sequence goes on from NW_028270152.1 coordinate 96,798,741, forward strand.
AGTGTGGGAGGCTGGTACAAGTGCAACATTTAAGAGGCATTTGGATGGGTATATGAATAGGAAGGGGTTGGAGGGTTATGGGCCGAGAGTTGGCAGGTGGGACTAGATTGGTTTGGGATATGTGATCAGCATGGATGGGTTGGACCAAAGGGTCTGTTTCCATTCTGTACATCTCTATGACTTTATTACTTATATTAATCCCTGTTTTTGGTGCACCATACTGTATCTTTGCAGTATCTTTACTCAGCGAGTCGTGAGTTCATGGAATGCCCTGCCAGTAGCAGTGGTGGACTCTCCCTCATTATGGGCATTTAAGCGGGCAATGGATAGGCATATGGAGGATAATGGGCTAGTGTAGGTTAGGTGGGCTTGGATCGGCGCAACATCGAGGGCCGAAGGGCCTGTACTGCGCTGTATTCTTTTATATTCTACGTTCTATGTTCATACTGGTGAGAAAGTCCAAAGGGATATTCTCCATGATGAGCTTACAAAGACCCAACAGGCCCGGAGAGTTTCAGACATCCAACACAACAGAATATTTTTTCCTAGCACAGAAAATAAAGATTTTTTTTTTCCCCATGTGCATCTGCGTAAGATACTCTAGGCAGGCCCAGGAAAAGAGAAACAGAGTCCATCTCCAATTCACTCTCCCACACCTAACACAATGATCCAATATACACAAAGCCTGCAGCAGGACCACATTAAATGAGTAAAAGTGCCTGTAGTCATTCTGCATTTAGGACATGCTGAAGATAATCCCACACTGAATGTTGAGAGAAAATCTGGTGTCAGATAGACCCTATGAAGAATTTTCAACTGCATGGAATGCATCCTATTACAGATCAATTTCCTTCGAGCATTTTCACAAATATCCTCCCATGTCTCCGAAGAGATCAAACACCCCCTCCCCCCATCACCAACTCTCTCGAACAGACGTCACGAAGCTGCACAGTCTTGTCTGAGAGGACACTCTCCAATAAATGATAAAGGGTACTGACAAAGAGTGTATCCTGAGCAATAAGCACCCGCTTCTCTGTATCGGATCTGTAAGAGTCTGTTAAAATGTGTGTTTTTAAAATCAAATCTCTAATCTGGAAACCAAAACAGAAGAAGTCTCTACTAGGTAGTCCATACTTACGAGTTATTTGATTAAATGATATCATTGTTTCTCCCTCAAGTAACACGTGGTGACTCAATGGTTTGCACTGCTGACCCACCGAACCAGGGTCACGGGTTTGGTTCTAGTGTTAGGTGACTGGGTGTGGAGTTAGTATATTCTCAACTGTGTCTGCGAAGGTTTCCTCCCACACTCACAAAGATGAATTGGCCATTGCTAAATTGCTCATAGTGTTCCAGGATCTGTAAGCTCAGACATTAGTCAGGATAAGTATAGGATGGTCGGGGAATGGGTCTGGGTGGGTGTTTAGAGGGTCGAAGTTGACTTTTTGGGCCCAAGGACCTGTTTCCACACTGTAGGGATTCTACTAATTCTAAATCACCCAAGCAAGGTACCCCCCCCCCCCACCACCCCCCCCCCCCCCCCCCCCCCGCCCTCCTCGCTGCCCACAGTTTAAAACTGGAATCCTTTATTCCAGGTCAACCAGGTTGACAACCCGGTATACCAATTATAAGGGTAACAAACATGGTTTTGGCTGTATTACCCTCAATCTAACACATTGTCCTTCAAGTTTTAACAGTACTGATCATCATTAGTTTTTGACAATACTCCATAAATGTTGTCATTTTATCTCAGAACAACAGACTAATAAGGGTTCACTTTGTCTGAGAGGGCTCAATGTCTAGCTGTATTGACGCCGATTCCTCACCAGCCTAGGCACTAACATAGGATGATAAAATAACTTAATTAATTGCTTTTAATCGGGGGGATCTACTCCCCACAATCTGTAGGGCAGTTGCAATTTTGTTAGCTTGATAAAGAATCGCTTACGGTGCTAAACCAGCCATTATGTCTCCAAAACATCTGTCTGGGAAACATCAAAGAAAGCATTCGCACGGAGTGTAGGAAATGAGGGAGGACAGTCATTTTAATAACAGCTATCCGACCTAGCCAGGATATTGGAAAGCCTCCCATCTTTGAAGGTCGTGTTTAATTTTGTTAAATAAATGGACACAGTTCACGGTTAAATAAATGATCAAAGACAGATGTAATGAATATACTGAAATAGAGAAACCACCCCAGTGACCATTTAAAAAGAAACCAGGATTTGCCCTCAGTATCAGGTATTTCCCTAAGACCTCCCATAGGCATGTCCTTCAACTTTGTAACATTAATCTTATCGCCCGGAAAGGCAACAAGCTAATTAATGCATTGCATCACATGAACTACCAAAATTCCGGGAATTGACAAAAAACATAAGACCCTCATCTGCATATAATGTAATCTTACTTCACTTCTATCCCACTTCTGTGGCAGATATGTTGGCATCCCTACGGATGGCCTCTGCCAGTGGCTCAAACAATAATGGTGAAAGATATCAACCTTGTGGGATGCCTGGAGAAATATTGATATTTCTGGTTTGCACACCATTAGTGAGAACCGCAGCCAGAGGATCGCGGTAAAGGACCCTCACCCACTTGATAAAAACTTTGCGTAGACCAAACCATTCTAATGTACAGAAGAGATCCGGCCAGTCAACCCAGTCAAATACCTTCTTTCATCGAAAGAGATCAATAATCCCTGGACAGATTGTTGTTAACACTATTGGATCATATTGAGTAACCATTTAACATTGTAGGAAGATCTGCGGCCCTTTATAAAGAATGTTTCGTCATCTTTGGCAACGGAAGGCAGCAAAGTTTCCAACCTTAATGCACGGGTTTCAGACGGGATTTTGAAACCAACATTTAAAAGTGAGATTGGCGTTAAAGAAGCACAATCCTCCATGGTCTTCCTTTCTTAAGCATCAGAGAGATATGAGCCTCTCTTAAGGATGGAGGGAGGGGTTCCTGACTGAATGAGTGACAGAACATGTTAAACATCAGCCCTGAAAATAGGTTTATAAATTATTTATAAAATTCACTATGAAATCTCTCAGGAACGTGCACCTTTACATTCTGAAGCTGCTTCCCACCCTCCCGTGCTGACAATGGTGCATTGAGGCACAGCATTTATTCAGGGGTTACTCCTGGAAAACCCAGGTTCTTGAAAAATGACTCCACCTTAATCCATCTATCCTCAAAATGTTCAGTCTGAAATAATTCGGTGAAAAATCTCGGACAGGCTGCATTAATCTTTTTGGAATCGGAGGGAATGATTCTAGTACCTTCCCAAATTGAGGTAATGGCTTGAGGGGGCGCTCGTCTTCCTGGCAAGGTAGGCTAAATAGTTGGCTGGCTTATCACGATGTTCAAATAGCCTTTGTTCTGCAAAAGTAAGTTCCTTCTTGGCTGTCTGTGTGAGCGTGGAATTCACTGTAGACCGACGCGTTGTGATCCTCTGCAGCTTAGCCACTGAGGGTCTATCACAGTATGCCCTCTCGGCGGACCTCAGCCGTGTTTCAAGCAAGCATTGATGCTCCTCCTTCTGTCTCTTCCTGAGGAATAATTATTCCTTTGACATGAGCGTTAGCAGTTTCCCATAGAATCGATGGGTTACTGGTTGAATCTGAATTAATGGCTAAGAATGATCTGAAATCATTACAGAAACACTCAATGAACTAACTCGCCTTAAGAAAACAGGGATCCATTCGCCAGCGTCTCAAAACTGTTATACTGCTTCATGGTCAGAAATGGAAATTTTCTCAATTCTGCAGGATGCCACCAAATCTAAGATTTTTGCCGGGCTGTGAAAGCGATAAACCTTCGTCTGGCATTTCTATGGGTTAAAGGAAAAAATAAAATCCCTACTTGTGAGGTAGATCTGCCTCCAGACATCCACCAGCTCTAGTTCTGCACAAGAATCAACTAATTGCTTACATTCTGACGAGGGTATTGAGGGACCTTTGGGCATTGTGTCCACTGTGGGGTCCATAAAACAGTTGAAATCTTCTACTCTAATGTGCCACGAGGCAAGATAACCTAATTTGGAAAAAGCATCTACCACGGTTTTAAGAGGGTGCGCCGGGAGGCAATAACCATTCAAAATACTGTATTCTTTCCAATAATATGATCCTCTTGTGAATGTCTAATATAATCTAGTAATTTCACTGGAAGATTCTTCCAATCCAGTATGGCCTCTCCCTTCTCCTACTATTAAAAAACGAGAAATCAGCCCAATCAAACCTGCCCTGCTGTAATGTCAAATGTTCCTTGTCATCAAGGTGCATCTTCTACAATAGGACAACATCCACCCTCTCCTTTCTAAGACCAGAAAGTGCATTTTTCTTCTTGACTGGACAATGGCTCAACTTATTGTTCCAGGTACACCATTTAAGCACATCATTATCCATCACACACTGTAGAAACATTGAGCTCGAGAGAGGAAGAACTCGAATTACACATCACTGATCGTGAATGACAAAAGACTCATAGAGCTTCAAAACAACACAAACTAAGACTACTAGATCTAAGAAGTTCTCAAAACTTTCCAAAACTAAACACTTAATAAAAAACAAAAAACGAAGCAAAATCCAAAGTGCCAATGACACTCCATAGGGAATTTACCCCATGCCCGCCCAGTGGGGACGGTTACATACCCCAAAACATTATCTTCTGCTCGCTACCAATATGACATCCAGGGCAATTAACAACAAAAATCGGGCTTCAACTGCCCTTTGGTCTGTATTTAGTCATCACAACTACCTTTGTAACCCGCTCCAGCTTGAGCCACACCACAGACACAAGCAAGGAAAGAGAAAAAGAGTAGTCATACTAATGAAGAAGTTAGAAGTGAACACTCTACCCATCCCCGACTTCAACTTAACACTGGTTAATACCAGATAAATCCAAGAAAATTTATTTGAGAGAAGCATGATTATCTAAACATCCACCTTACTTTAAAATGTCTACAAAGGTTTCGCTTTCTCTGGAGAGTCAGAAGAGTGTATGGATCCATTGAAAGGAATACGGAGCACCGCTGGGAACCGTAAGGAATACTGAATCCCGAGTTCCCTTACTCTTCTCTTGATATCATCTAAAGATTTTCTTTCCTGAATCACCGCCGTTGAAAAGTCCTGAAAGAACATAATACTGGAGTCCTCATGAATTAAAGCCATCGGATCTTTCCCCTGGGTTCTGGAAGATTCCATCAGTCTTTGTTTATCCCTATAACTATGTAACTGCACAAAGACAGGGCGAAGACGTTGGTCTGAGTCTGACCTCCGCGCTGTAACCCGATGAACTGTCTCAGTCTTCAACGGTCCCTTTTCAGTTTTGAAGTGAAGGAATCGCCGCTGCCGGTTCTCAATAAATTCACTGGCTGACCACCTTCCGTCCGATCCAGCAAACCGACCATATGAACATTCTTCATCCTACCCCTGTTCTCAAGGTCGTCATCATGTTCATTTAGCTATGGACCTGTTTTTCAAAGGCGATGATCCTCTCCCGAGAGGAATCGATCACGGGCTCTGTCGCTGCAGTTCGGCGCTTGACATCGTCTGTTCTGTTTCCAAGGATGTCAAGTTGCTGCTCATGTTTTTGGAGCACGGCTGAGAGCGGCTCTAGCCACTGCCAAACCCTTCTTCAATCATGGCTTCAATCATTTCACATAACTTGGTGAACTCAGTCACCAAGGCCTGGTGAGTAACTGGGTCCATGGAACGAGCAGAGTGGGTTGCAGCTACAGCCTCAGGCATGCTCGATGCTTCTGACGGGTGCACGGTATGTTGGGACTTACTCGATCCTTTCACATGCTTTGTCATTTCCATTTGATAAAACTGGATTAGTAAAGATTCTATCGCTCTTTTAGTGTTGAATTTTACGTAAATGGCGGGGATGGGATGGATTAGAGAACCACTTTGCCCGTGCTGTGATGCAGAGACCAGCAAAGCAGACCTTCCAAAACGCTGCCATCTTGGATTCCCCTTCATGTTTTATCGATATTATCATTTCATTTTGCATCATATTCCTGGATGTACTGGACCCGTGTAATTTGATACCACTGTCTATATTTTCCCCTACGCTGCAAATTGCTCCCTATTCCTCCATAATCCTTGACTCTGTTGTTATTCATGAACCCTCTGTCGTGGTCTCAAAAATATTCAATATTTCTTCCTCCAATGGCATATGGGGAAGAGTGTTCCAAAGATTCACAGCACGTTGAGAAAACAAATATAAACCTTACGATCTGAGTGTGAGATTATTAATTTTTTTTGTCTTCTTATCTGAGAAAGGATATAATTACATTGAAAGCAGTTCAAAGATGTTTTATTTCACCTATTCCTGGGTGAAGAACTTATATTATGATGACTTTAACAGGTTACTCTTGGAATGAGAATGAAACATACAAGACCTTGAGGAGACTGGATTTGGTATATACCTGCTGGGTGTTTGTGTAGTCCAAATTTGTTGTCATTGTCATAGAAGCTCTACATTGTGGAGGCAGGATATTCCGTCCATTAAGTCCGCACTGATCCATCAAATAGCATCCCACCTGGACGTGCCACCCTACCTTATCCACGTAACGCTGCATTTCCCATAACGAACCCACCTAACCTACGCATCCCTGGGCACTATGGGCAATCCACTTTAAACTGAACATCTTTGGACTGTGGCAGGAAACTGGAGCACTGACAGGAAACCCACACAGGCACGGGGAGAATGTTCAAACTCCACATAGAGGATCGCCCGAGGTTGGAATTGAACCCAGCTCCTTGGTGATATGAGGAAGCACTGCCATCCAGAGATCTACCATACTCCTCCGTTAGTTCTGTTAGTAACTTGTGGCTGACTAAAGAAATCTCCCTGACTTGTTCTTATCACTGAATCTAACCCAGTCTGAGACCTTTATCATCGGCCATATCACCAACCTGGTTACATTTAAAATTTGTTGTGAGCAGTGGAGGAGTGGGACTAGAAAATGAAATAGTGACATCCTCCATCCTCAGTCACAAATGGAGTGAGAAGAAATTCACAAAGTGTGAATTTACTCAAGTGGAAATCCTCTTTCCCAGAAGTTTGGGATAGCTGAATCTTTATATTATATCGAGGCTGGCTTCGTCGGATTTTCCATAGACAGGTGAATCAGGGATAATGATGCATGGAGAGAAAAATGCAGCTTGGACCACAATGAGATGAGCCATGCCATCATTTACTGGTGAAGTAGTTTCAAAGAGCCGAATGGCCCCCTCGTGTCCCTCAGTCCTCTGTTCTGATGTTCCAATCACTCCTTCGGACCTGTGACACAGGGGCATATCGAGGCCACTCCGATAGTTAGGTGTAGTTTTGGAAATGTACTTAGAAAATCCAGACTGGACCAGGAAGTGACCCTCACCTCCAATCCCTGTTTCCAGGCTTCCCCTCTCTGTAACTTCTGCTCCAGATTGTAAGTCATGTCCCAGACCCAGATTCGCTGTGATTACAGCCCCTATACCCCACACAGGGTTAACTCAAACAAATCCACTGCTCATCCGAATGTAGCATTACACAACACAACTTCCAGGAAATTAACCAGTTACTTTCCAAAAGCATAACATGTGAAACTAATAAATAGGAACAACAGTAGGCTATTCGGCCCCTGAATCTTGCCCTGTCATTTAATACGAACATGGCTGATCTACTCCAGGGCTCGGCTCCACTTTCTTGCCGACTCCTTGAGGAGAGTTGATTATGTCTATTCCCGCTGTGTGTTTGCATAATCCAAATGCGTTGTCTCTCCACACCTCTCCGGGCTAGGGAATTCCAGACATTCACTACCTTCTGAGAGAAGGCATCACTTTGCATCTCAGACTGAAATCGATGTTCCATATTCGGTATCTATGTCCACGAGTTCGAGACTCCACCCAGGAATGGTAACAACTTCTCAACAACTACCGTTTCAACACCTCACTGTGTCTTGTATTTTATAGCAGTATCACTCCTCATTCATTTAAACCCCAATGAATAATCGCCTCACCATTTTAGATATTCTCAATAACACAAACCTTTCATCCCAGGAACCCGTCTAATGAACCAACTCAGTTACTTGCTGCACCAGCATGCTGACTTTATGTTTCATGCACAGGAAGACTCCAATCCTTTGTACTGCACCTTTTCTGAAAGTCCTCTCCATTAATAACAACCTGCCTTTTGGTTCTCAGTGTCATCCACATATTAGGATGTATATTGCACTCAGCTCCCTCCATCAGGCTATCATTATAGATTGTAAATAACTGATGCCATCGGACTCATAGCTGTGGTACTCCAGCAGATACACCTTTATCATGAACATTCATTAATCCTGACTCTCCGGTTTCTATGTGATAACCAATCATCATTCCATGTTAATACATTATCCATCATTCTATGAACTTCTGTTTTGTGTAAGAACTTTTATTTTGTAATACCTTGTGGAATATCTCGGGAAAGCCTCGTGACTACCAGATCCCCTTTATCAAATCCGCTTGTTACATCTCAGGCGTCTCCAGAAATACTTTGCATAATTTTACAGGGCAAAGTATAATTTCCCTTTCACAAAACCACTTTGACCCTGCGTGAAGCTTTTTTAAATGTCTATGCTGGCCAAGTTTTCCAAATTAAGCTCATCCCACCTTCTTTCATTTGTCCCGTATGCCTCGAAATAAATTCATACGTTTATCCAAATTAGTTTTAAATGTTGGAGCTGTACTGGTATTTACCACTCTTCCTCTGGCAGCTCATTCCATACCCACACCACCCTCTGTTCCTTGTAAATCTTCCCTCTTTCACCTTAAACCTATGCCTTCTATGGCTGAACTCTCCCATACCGTTGGAAAGATCTTGTCTATTCATTCTATCCATATCTCTCATGATTTTAGAAACTTTTACAATGTCACCACCCATCCTCCTACACTCCATCTGATACTAATTTCAAGAACAAACACTTAAAGATCAGCACTGTAAATTTGAAACAATATTAAACATGACAGGAAAACAATACTCAGCCCAAACTTCAAATGGTGATTTGTTTTTCTCCATATTACAATACTTAGGCAGCATGAAGTGCTTACTAGTGCCAATAAGAAGTCAAGCACGTGGATTCCTTTGTCTAAATGGGCGATGATCTCGACAGTAAAAACGTATCTATGGCCAGATCTATATAATGCCACCTAGTCAACATTCTCCCTCCTGGCCTCCTATGACCTTGTCTGGTTGTGTCTTCTTTATCTTGCACTCAATAGAGAGAACCCCTCTCCCCCATCCACACCTTAATTTAAACCCATTTTGCATCATCCACTCGTTCCCCAGTGCCAAAAGCCCGTTTATCTTTGCCACACACTCTTTTCCCTGTCACCCATCCCCCACCTCTGACAAGGGATTGTAAAGCCAAGCTTCCAATACTTTTCAGTTCTGAAGAAGTGCCACACGGGGCTTGAAATGCTAACTCCGTTCCTCTGACTCTGCAGATGCTCTCAGACCTGCTGAGTTTCTCCAGAAATGAATAGGCACAGAACAATTTTTTACTAAAACAAATAACTGTGGATACTGGAAATAAAAATACAAAAAATGCTGGAGAAACTGGGAGCTTTGTAAAGGGTCACTGGACCTGAAGGTTTAACTCTGCATTCACTCCAGAAGATGCTGCAACATTTTCAGTAATTTCTTCAGCAATTTCTGTTTTTGGACAATTACCAAAGAAGGATGTCAAAGATGCTCAAACATCCCTTCCAACCTGGAGTGCCGTACACTGGGGACTGAACAGTAACGCACGGTGCACAAGTTCCTTGACTCTGAAACTGCAAAGGACTGACATCACTGACACTACAGAGCTTTTAATCATGGTCAGGGAGAAAAACAGAGGGAAACAAATTCACTTCAAATACAGAAGTTGACGTTGTGGAAAAGAAACGATTTAGATTATTACCTTAGATTGTTTGAGTTAAATTAACAAATTGGAGGTGTGACACCAGGGAGATGCTCTCAGCAGAATTAGAATATGAAATTGGAAGTGTTACCGCATCAGAAACCAGGTGAGGTCACTGAATACAGGGTTGATGCTAAGGTCGAAATCACGCGCACCTAAACCTGTTGACAACTCATTAAAGCTGCCACACGTGACTGGTTGCATTCCAAATAGCAGAATTAACTTCTAATGAACAGGGAGCAATGATCCCAAGACAGATCGGATCTGAGCTCTGTCATCCTGCTAAATCCAAGCAGAAATGTCGATGGACAATTAAACAGTTTACTGGAGGAGAGGACTCCACAAATTGACGATGGGTGCAGGAGAAGGCCATTCTGCCTTTCGAGCCTGAACCACCATTCAATTTGATCATGGCTGATCATCCTTAATCAGTATCCTGTTCCTGCCTTATCTCCATAACCCTTGTTTCCACAATCCTTGAGAGCTCGATCAAACTCTTTCTTAAATATCCTCCTCCTAAATATCGGAACAACTCTGTACATCAGTGAAAAAAGTCAAGAATGTGGTGTCTGCACTATCCTCAGCCAGAAATGTTGAGTGGATGATCCAACTCACACTCATCATGATGCCCACAGAATCACAGATGCCAGTCTTCCAGAAATTTGATTTGCTGTACATGACATGAAGAAACACCTGAACACAGTAGATATGGCAGAAGCAGTGGGCCCTGACACCATTCCTGTAATAGGACGGAACACTTGTGCTGCACAGCAAGCCGTATCACTGGGGAAGCTGTTTCATTCCAGCTCCAACTCTGACATCTCCCTGGCAATGTGGAAAATTACTCAGCTTTCTCCAGTCCCCGAAAACGCGAATAATTACAATCTGACGAATTACCACTCCCTCAGTCTCATCACGATAGTCAAATTGGTGGGAATTCATTTTGACAGAGCTGTCAAGTAGCACTGAAATAATCATGTCAGTGTGGTTTCCGATATTTCCCTATGTGGCGATGGTGCTGTTGTGGAAATATCATTGGATTATTAATCCAGACCAGGATAATGCTCTGGCAGCTGGTGGAAGTTAAAAATAATTAATAAAATATCGAGACCTAAACTCTGATGTATTTAATCGTGATCTTGTGTCCAATGTTGATGTAAACTTCGACCTCCTACACCAATATACTTTCAGGAAGTGAATTTCCTATGCTTTCCTGGTCTGGCCTAAAAGTGACTCCAAACGCACAGACATGTGCTAAACCTTTTCAATGGTCTCTGAATCGGCCAAGTAAGACACTCAATTGTCTCACACTGCTCTGAGGCCTAAAAGGATAAAACCGGACAGAACACCTGGCACCATCCTTGTTATCAGAAAAGGGAACGGGAAACACAGTCCTGTCGACCCTGCAGAGACATCCTTCTGAACATCTGAGAGCTTGTGACAACATTTACAGAGCTTTCCCACAGACTGCACAGAAACATTGGGAAAGGAGGAGGTCATTCAATACATTGATCTTTCCCCATGCTAGTTCATGGTCGAATATCTCCTCAACACAGTTTTCCCCATACAATGTTCATATCCCAAAATATGTTTAGACATTGTGAAATATAAAACGAGAACTGATGTAGTGATTTCGGCCCATCAAGTTTGCTCCTCTTTTCAATATACATGAGGTTCTCTGATAACGCTTGTTTATTCAATACGATTTGACTGTTTCCTATAAAGTGAACTATCATCCCTGCATCCAGTCTCTCTCACACTCTCAGAGTTTGTTATATTTCAATGAGATCTCCACTCATTTTCCTAATCCACATGAAATACAGGCCCAGACTCTGCTCCCAAACAATCCTGTCATCCAAGGGATCAGTCTGGTCATCCTTCACTGCTCTCCCTCAATGTCAGGTTTGTCCTTTACTAGGCAAGGAATCCAAAACTGCACACAATACTGCACAATGTCCGAGATGGGTTCCCACTAAGGCCATGTACAGCTGCAGTAAATGACCCTTACTTCTGTATTCAAATCCCCCTGAAATGAAGGTTAATACACCATTTATTGGCCTACCTGCTTTCTGCTCCTGCAGTGTTGCATTCAGTGACTGGTGTACAGGGAGATCCAGATTATTTTCAATGTTACAGGTCCCCCCTTGCTGTGTCGACATACACTGATCAGTGTGCCACTGCCATTTCCAGTATTGTCTTCTGGCTTCAGAACTTACTGCCCTACATCGACTCTGGGGTGTGCAGAAATAAATCAAAAATGCAGCTTAAGTTCATTTAGACAGCAACAATTTTCAACCACTCCCTTTTCAAATGATAGGCTGCCATTCTATTGTTCCCATCAAAGTGCACAACATCTCATCTCTCCCATTGCTCTCCATCTACCAGGCATTTGCCCAGTCTCTCCATTTGTCTCAATCACTTTTGAGCCTTTTTTGCATCCTTCTCATCCACTCACAAGCTGACATTGTTTAGTACTGTCACCAGACTTGGGAAGAATGCTTTTGAGCCCCTCAACCAAAGATATGATGTGTATTGAGAATAGCTGAATGCCAAATCTCGATCCTTGTTATATCCTCCAAGCCTTCCATTCAAAACAAAACATAGTTTTACTCTTACTCACTGTTTCTTGCCAGCTCTCCCATTCTAAAACCATGACTAAATATTAGCCCAGTCCCACAGGATTCGAATTTGCACAAAAGGCTTGGGGCTTTATCAGAAATCTTTCTGAGATTCCAATCGAATTGCATTGATAACTTCTCCATAATTTTGCTAAAATCCACTTTCCCAAACATGATACCCATTTCATAAATCTCTATTCACTTTGTCTATGTCCATTAATTTCAGTCCAATATTTTTCTCTATAACTGTTTAGTTGCTAATTTAGTTGCTATTCCCTTTTTCTCTCCAGACTAAAGTTCCGTAGTATTTCTAGGAAGTATTCTTTTTTGTTTTTTTTTTCGGTGAAGGCATAACTGAAGTATATGCTCCATTGATCTGCTATTTCCCTGTCCTCAATTATCTGGTATCAGACTGTAAGAAATCTACACCTTTTTCTCTTAATTTTGCCATTGACATATTTTCAGAAGATATTGCAAGTTTTGTCTTATATACTTTGAGACGATATACTTCAGAAACACAATGATTCCTATCTTATGCTACTCAATGATTGACCTCTCACATCCACTCAATAAAAAAATCACAGTTTCTGTACCATCAGAAATATAGCACGGTGTACATTGGGCCCATTTTCTGACATAAGGCCCGTAGCTGTGAATCTTATGGCATTTCAAGTGCACAATCACGTATTTTCTAATGGTTTTGAGGTTACCATGACAACCCCCCCTCTCAAGAAGTGCATTCCACATCCCAACACAGTCCTGGGTGAAAAACACTCCTCAAATTCTCAGTAAACCTCAAACCATTCACCTTAAAGGCGTGGCCCTTTGACTAAAGGGAACAGCTGCTGTCTATCCACCATGTCCATGTCACTCAGAATCTTATCCTTCTGATTCACGGCCCGCTCAGCCTTCTCTGCTCCAAAGTAAACAGCTCGAGCTTACCCAGCCTCTCTCCATAGCTGATATACTCCATCCCAGGGAACAGCCAGGTGAATCTTCTCTGCACCCCTCCAATACAATCACATCCGTCCTGTAATGTGGCTTCCATAACTACACACAATATGCCATCTTGTCGAACCAAAGTTCCGCATAGCTCTTATAATCTATGCTTCGGTGTATAAAGGCTGAGTTTACGGTCCCCTATGCTTTCCCAAATTGTGCAATAACCTGTCCAGACACATTCAGGGATGTGTGGATAAGCACCCTCTGAGCTTCCTCGTGTGCTGTCATTCATTAAGTCCTCCCCTGTCTGGTTCTTTCTTGCAAACTTCATCAACTCATATTTATTGGGTTACATTCCATCTGCCATTGATCCATCCATCTTACCATTTCCTCTGTATCTTCATGAAACATAAGACCTTCCTCCTCACTGCCAACCACCCAGCCAATCTTTGTATCAAACACAAACTTACTTATGACCCTGAGGTAACAGTGGCTGAAGGACTTGAACTAACGGGAATTTATATTTGCCATGAATTGGTATTGGAGAGACTGTTAGGTCTGAAGGTTGACAAGTCCCCAGGGCCTGATGGTCCACATCCCAGGGTACTGAAGGAGGTGGCTCGAGAAATCGTGAATGCATTGGTGATTATTTTCGGGATCAATTGCTGCAGATTGGAGGTTGGTTAATGTTGTACCACTTTTTAAGAAAGGTGGGAGAGAGAAAGCAGGCAATTATAGAACAGTTAGTCTGACCGCAGTGGTGGGAAAGATGCTGGAGTCTATTATAAGGGATTAAATTACGCCCCATCTGGATAGCAGTAACAGGATAGGTCAGAGTCATCATGGATTTATGAAGGGGAAATAATGCTTGACTAATCTTCTGGAATTTTTTGAGGATGTAACTCTGAAGATGGATGAGGGAGATGCACTAGATGCAGTGTACCTGGACTTTCAGAAAGCTTTTGATAAAGTCCCACATAGGAGGATAGTAAGCAAAATTAGGGCGCATAGTATTGGGGGCAAAGTACTGACTTGGATTGAAAGTTGGTTGGCTGACAGGAAACTAAGAGTAGTGATAAACGGCTCCATTTCGGAATGGCAGGCAGTGACCAGTGGGGTAACGCAGGGATCAGTGCTGGGAGCGCAACCTATTACAATATATATAAATGATATAGAAGATAGTATTAGTAATAACATTAGCAAATTTGCTGATAATACTAAGCTGAGTGGCAGGGTGAAATGTGAGGAGGATGATAGGAGATTACAGGGTGATCTGGACAGGTTATGTGAGTGGTCAGATGCATGGCAGATGCAGTTTAATGTGGATACATGTATGATTATCCACTTTGGTGGCAAGAACTGGAAGGCAGATTACTACCTAAATGGAATCAATTTAGCTAAAGGGGCAGTACAAAGAGATCTGGGTGTTCTTGTACACCAGTCAATGAAGGTAAGCATGCAGGTACAGCAGGTAGTGAAGAAGGCTAATAGCATGCTGGCCTTCATAATAAGAGGGATTGAGGAAAGAAGCAAAGAGGTTCTTTTGCAGCTGTACAGGGCCCTGGTGAGACCACACCTGGAGTATTGTGTGCAGTTCCGGTCTCCAAATTTGAGAAAAGGCATTCTGGCTATTGAGGGAGTGCAGCATAGGTTCACGAGGGAAATTCCTGGAATGGCGGGACTCCCTTACACTGAAAGACGGGAGCGACTGGGTTTGTATACCCTTGAGTTTAGAAGACTGAGAGGGGATCTGATTGAGACATATAAGATTTTTAAAGGATTGGACACTCTGGAGGCAGGAAACATGTTTCCGCTGATGGGTGAGTGCCGAACCAGAGGACACAGCTTAAAAATACGGGGTAGACCATTTAGGACAGAGATGAGGAGAACCTTCTTCACCCAGAGAGTGGTGGTTGTGTGGAATGCTCTGCACCAGTGGGCAGTGGAGGTCCAGTCTCTGGTTTCATTTAAGAAAGAGTTGGATAGAGCTCTCAACGATAGTGGAATCAAGGATTATGGAGATAAGGCAGGAACAGGATACTGATTAAGGATGATCAGCCATGATCATATTGGATGGTGGTGCAGGCTCGAAAGGCAGAATGGCCTACTCCTGCACCTATTGTCTATTATCTATTGTCTATGACACACCCCACACCTCGTCCATATTCACAGCTGCATCATTTATGATAAGGTTTAAAATCACAAAGCATCGGCTTGTAGTCAAACAGATTTATTTGGAGGCACGAGCTTTCGAAGCGCTGCGTTTTCATCAGGTGGTTGTGCGCTTTGATGAAACGCTTCGAAAGCTAGTGACGCCAAATAAACCTTTTGGACTATAACCTGGTGTTCTGCAATTTTTAGCTTTGTCCTCCCCAGTCCAACACCAACACTTCCGTATCATAAATACTAAGAGACACATCACTGATCCCTGTGGCACACCATTGGACACTAGCCTGCAATGACACAAACAGCCTTTTATCACCACACTCTGTCTCCTACCACTAAAGTCGATTTGGATGCAGCTTGGCACTAATGAGTCCTTCCTGTTCCTGGTTGTGCTGTTCCGCTGGAGACACTTGCAGAATATCTGGAGGCTCTCCCTAATTTTGCCTGGTAGTAGGTTTCCATGCCCCGTGTTCATCAGACCCCTCCAAGTGAAGAATTTCCTCCTTATTGTAGCATTATCTGGCCTGTCCCAGATCCTGCCATTATTTGCCTTGAATGTGGAATAGACAGCGAGGGAAGCGTTCCGTTAATTTCCAACTTGTCAGATGTTTTGTGAATTTTCTAAATTTCACTGTGACCCACATCTCATTTTTTAATCTCTAGAGAACACAGGCCAAATTTCCACATCAGGAATCTCACCATCTGAAGGATTAATCGGAGAATATCCATTGCACTGCCTACTGTCACCAAATCTGTACTCAATACTCCAGGTACAGTCCCACCAACACGCTGTGAAACTGCTTCAACATGTCTTTACATCAATGGTCTGACTCTCTTAAATGAAGGCGAACCAAACTTTAACATTCCACTTACATGTATTCCTCCAAATACCCTTCACATTCATTGCATTTACGAACTCACTGAGTTCTTATAGAAATCCTTCCGAAAATCTAATATATACCACTCCGACTGGTTCCACATTAACTATGCTGAGAGAAACAACTTCAAACAATCAAGTATGATTTCTCTGTCAGAAATGCATGCTGATTATCTCCATTGTTGCTGTTAATTTTTAAATATCAAAAATGTCATCTTGTGTAATAGATTCTAACAGTTTTCCTACAGATGTCAATTTAATTGGTCTGCAGTTCTCCACACTATGTCTGCAGTTTTCCCTGTGTAGGTGTTTGGATCCCTTCTATTCATCGATCATGCTTGGATCACGTTTATCGACAATAGTTTCCAGTCTCTGCAGAATGTACAGGAAAATAAAACAAAGTCATCGACAGTGCTATCAATACTACTATTGGTGATTTATTTCTGACATTCTAATAGGAAGTACATCTGTTTCGTCAGACTTAGCAATGTTCAATCCAGCTACATGTTCAAGTACTACCTCGTTACTGATATGAATTGACTTTATGTCTTTAGCTGCAGAAGTCCGATATGATCACTTGATATTACTGGGTGATTTTCTGGATCTTCCTCCATGAAGACAGATGCAAAGTAATTGGTTATTTTCTTGACCATTTCCCTATTCTCCACAATGATCTCTCCTCTCCCGATTACAAATTTCCACATTTGATCTTGCTTTTATTTTGTTTCCTTTGAAATATAGATGGTAGATTTATGCAGTCTTCGTGTTTCTGTTTGTTAGCATGCATGTTCGCTTTTTGATTTCCTAATCAGCTTCATGGCCCTCCTTTTCTTGGTCGTTAATTTCTGAGCATTCTCATGTTTCCACAATATCTGGAATTATTTTGAAGTCACTTCCTATGATTAATAATTTTTCTAATTTGTTATGTTAACCATCATTGAGTCACTTTCTCACTCTTTGGTGTTTGTACCTGAAATAAATAGACATATTTTTCAGAATTTGCAGTATTTCTAAAACCGCCTGGTCCTGACCAGATACATTCAGGAACACTGCAGGAGGATAGGAGGATAGAAGAGAAATTGTGGGAGCCCTGCTTGGCTCTTTTTCATCATCACTGGCCAACATGCTGAGCCCATATTCAAGAAAGGCTACAATGATAAACCTGGGAACTAAAGACCAGCAAACCTAAAATCTAGTGGGTAGGTTACCTGAGAAGATTCAGAGAGATTGGGTATACCTGCATTTGGAAAGACAGGGTGTGATTCGGAGTAAGATTAGAATGGTTCTGGAAAAGCAAAGCAGGTCATACAGCATCCAAGGAGCAGGAAAATCGAAGTTTCGGGCAAAAGCCCTTCATCAAAGTCAGCACGGGAGTTTGTGAAAGAGAGATCCTGACTCACAATTTTGTTGGAGTCCTTTGATAAAGTGACCAGCAACAGTCTAGATGGATTCCAGTAAAACCTTCAGTAAGGTTCCCCATTGTATGCTGCTCTGGAAGTTTAGGTTGCATGGAAATGAGGGGGAGCTGGCAATTTAAGTACAAAATTGTCTTGATGGCCGGAAGCAGAGTGTAACATAGAATATAGGACATAGAAAAATACAACGCAGTACAGGCCCTTTGGCCCTCGATGTTGCGCCGATCCAAGCCCACCTAAGCCACAAACGCCCAATATAAGTCTATCCAATGCCCGTTTAAATGCCGATAACGAGGGACAGTCCACCACTGCTACTGGCAGGGCATTCCATGAACTGAAAAAAATGCTGGTCAGACTGGAGGCATATGACTAGTGGAATGCCTTAGGGATTGGTGCTCGGACCACTACATATTGCATTTATCTATGATTTAGATGAGAATGTACAGGCATGATTTGTAAGTTTGAAGACTACATAAAATAGGCAGCATCATGGCGAGTGGGGAAGTGATTCGGAAATTTCAGAAATTACAGCAGTATTTTGATCAGCTGGGGAAATGGGCTGAGAAATAGTTAATGGTTTTTAATATAATTTCTTGCATTTTAGAAAGTCAAATCAAGTTTGGAGTTTCATGGTGAATGGTTGGGTCCTAAGGAGTGTAGTGGAACAGAGGGACCTTGGAATTCAGGTGCATGTTTCTCTGAAAGTTGATTCAGAGGTAGACAGGGCAGTGAAGAAAGCTTTCAGCACACTGGCCTTAATCAGTGTATTTCACTGAGTATCGAAATTAGGGAGTTACGTTGCAGTTATACCGGATGCTGGTGAGGCCATACTGGTAGCATAATGTTCAGTTTTGTTCACTTTGCTATAGAAAGGATGTTATTAAACTGGAAAGAGTGCAGAAGAAATTTACAAGGCTGTTGCCAAGATCGCAATGATCTGAGTTATAGGGAGAGTTTCGACAAGCTAGGACTTTTTAACTTTTGTGTGTATGAGACTGAGGGAGGATCATATTGAAGTCGATAAGATCATGACAGGCAAGGATAGGGTGAATACACCCAGTCTTTTTTTCCCAGGGTTCGGCAATCACAGACGAGAGAGCATCAGTGTAAGGTCAGAGGGGAAAGAATAAAAGAGAACCTGAGGAACAACGTTTTAACACAGGGGCTGGTATGCATATGGAATGAGATGACAGGGGAAGTGGTTGAGGCGGATACATTACCAACATTTAAAAGGCATTTGGACAAATACATGGATAGGAAAAGATTAGAAGGATACGGGACAATGGCAAGGAAATTGGGTTAGCTCGTTGGACATTTTGTTCGGAATGGAGGGCCTGTCACCGTGCTATCGGACTCTATGACTCTAACTTGCTTGTCTCCCACTGAATGTTATATTGTACTTTCCAAATTCACTGAAGCTATCTTGACACTCGAGCCTCTAGTCTTCCATGATGTTTGACCAGAACTTTCAAGCATTCTATATTGTATGCAGACACCGTGTAAAATGTACCTTAGTAATATAATTGTTCGTTAAAAGCTGCTTCAGACCAAGGATAATAATTCTTCCTTCTGACCACACGGCATCAAATCCGAAATAACCTGCTCTCTAGTTTGCTTCACAACATTCTCTTCAACCTACCTCATCTCCATTTACAGAACTTATTTTTGACAGCTTGAGCAGTCACTTAGTTAATGCAGTTTAGATGCAACTTAGAGTCATAGAGTCATAGACATTTAAGCATGGAAACAGACCCGTCGGTCAAACCCGTCCATGCCAACCAGATATCCCAACCCAATCTCGTCCCACCTGACAGCACCCGACCCATATCCCTCCAAACCCTTCCTATTCATATACCCATCCAAATTCGTCTTAAATGTTTCAATTGTACCAGCCTCAACCGCATTCTCTGCCAGCTCATTCCATACACTTACACTGCGTGAAAAAGTTGCCCCTTCGGTCTCTTCTATATCTTTCCCCTCTCACCCTAAACCTATGTCCTCTGGTTCTGGACTCCCCGACACCAGTGAAAAGACTTTGCCTATTTATGCTATCAGTGTTCCTCATAATCTTGTAAACCTCTATAAGTTAACCTCTCAGCCTCCTACGCTCTAGGGGAAACAGCCCCAGCATGTTCAGCCTCTCCCTGTAGCTCAGATCCTCCAACTCTGGCAACATCCTTGTAAATCTTTTCTGAACCCTTTCAAGTTTCACAACACTGAGACCAAACAATAAGACTACAGTATCCACAATACTTGCCTATATAATTTCCAGCATATGACGCTCAGATTTTCTGCTAGCGTTTTGGTTTTGATATATAACACACCAATATTTTCTTCTCCTTGCTATCTGTAAGCTCTACCCTAAACTGATTATGTGGAAGCTGAGGGACACGTCTGTGTCGTTTGTAGTGATAGACCTGGACAAGACATTCGAGGAGGCTCACCTCGACGCTGAGATGATCAGAAGAAATGTCCCGCAATACAGGACAAGCAACAATATCCTCCTCGCTCTGTCAGGATAAGTATTACCATATACTCTCTGCTCCCTCACACTCACTGAATATCTGTTATAGCACGTACCCCTGAACAAGTTTCACGCTCTATCTCCCAAAAAGGTTCAGGCACTACCACTCTCACTATTGAATTTAGTAACTTTCTTTCTCAATTTCTCTGTCACCTACGCAATACCCCTCAAACTAATAATACTATATCGATTCATAACTGTCGACTGACTCATTCCAGACACCTCACAATTCCTCCCACCTACAGCAACATAAACTGCAGGGTCACCCACTCCCATTCTCCCTCAATCTCTTTCTCCCATTCCAGGAGAAACAGCCTGGAATAGGACAGAAAGGTCCAAGTCGGGTAGTAGAGTGTCCGATATCCGTTCCCTCACACCCCCTCCCCCTGCCATGTGGGGAGGACCCTGGTACGAGCCAGAGAGACAGGGACGCCTCACTTTAAACCCACTGGCAGTTCCAACAACAGTCCATTCACTTCCAAAAAAAAAACTGCACAGAGAGGCAGACACAGAAATACACAGAGGTTTTGCTAAACATCCCAATATACGAACACACACAATACTTCCAAGGAGATAGGCATAGACACACATAGAAACACACAGAGACATATACAGTTACATACAAATAGACACAAACACAGATAGAAACACAGACTGAAACACAGACAGACTGATGTAGACACGCAAACAGGCAGATAACAAGCAATGGACACACACACATACACACACACACACACATATATATATATACACACATACACACACATACAGGCACACACGCACGCACACACATAGAGACACACAGAAGCACATTAAGGCACAGATCGATATATTTTTCATTTGTAAGGGGATCAATGATTCTTGGGAGAATGCAGAAGAATGAGGTCGAGGTACATATATAAGAAATTATTGAACGGAATTTTAGACTCAATAGGCTGAATGGTCTCAATCTGCTTATTTCCTTAAGGCTCCTGCGGTATTCTGCTATCAGGCATTCTCCTCCTGATACATCAGCAGAGGCTGGATGTGATACATATTAGATTGGAAAGGGTCAGTGGGAATGTCGGACAGGTTTGGTGTCCGGAATGGTTAATCTTTATTCCTAATTCTGCTGTACTTTTGTCTGAAAAGAGGTGGTGATTTGTTGTTCAGTTTAGACAGTTGAAAAATAACAGCCCCACAATGAAATAAGGACTTCCCTTTCACTTTAGTGTTGTGCTACCTCAGGGAGCAGTGAATCATTCGTTATTAAAGAAATTTCAAGGCTCAGCTCGAATGATCTTGCTGGACAGAAGAGTCAGTGTTTATAGGGAACAGACAGGAAATGGATGGTCAGACACAATCGAATCAGCAATGAGCATTCTGTATGGTGCAGCCGAATGGACAACTTCTGTCCCTACCCCATGTGTTGTTCCCTCAATCCACCCCCCGAGGCTGTTACAGTGATATACTGCTGCCACTACCCCATGTGTTGTTCCCTCATTCCAGCCCTTGATGCTGTTACAGGGTTGGGGACCACCCCATATCAGACAGGATCGTTACAACGAGACAAGAGGAGACCATTCTGCCCCTCTAATGAATTCACAGGAATATAGAATGAATAAATTCAGCTCGTTTAGTACATTACACAGCCCAGGAGGAGGCCTTTCAAACTGCCTGAATGGCTACCAGGAACAAGGAATCTGTCGCAAACAGGAAACAGAGAACAGACACAGATGTTTATTTTCAGCTGCAAAGCTGTAACTGATGGAATACCTCAGAGATCACTAATGACCAATAATCTGTATCAAAGATCTGGAGGAAGGGGAGGGAATGGCTAGGAGCATAGTTAGCTTGTACTCCAAGATTGCCATTCAATGTATCGTCAAATGGAGTTAGTGAGTCTGCCATGTGATATAGACAGGGAAGGTTAGTGAGCAAATCTTCAGCAGAAATAACATAAGGTAAGTTGTCTATGTTGCCATGAAGGATGAAGGATGGTAATCAATTTAAATGTAGAGAGATTGCAGAATCTGTGATACAAGCGGTTTCCATTTTCTTGGTACATGAATCATATGAAGTCAGTCTGCAGATGCAGCAAGTGATTTGGGAGGTAAATGGAATGATGTTGTTTTTGGCAAAAGGTATCAGGTTCAATCACAGGAATGTTTAACTGCATCTGTACAGGGCATTGCTGAGACCATACCTGATGCACTGTGTGTAGTTTTGATCTCCTGAAATAAAATGAAAGGATATAAAACATTTCAAAGAGGTTTCCCTTTACTCATTTCTGAATGCCGGCCTTTTGTTATGGGGGATAATCAGTTTCGATCTTAGCTGAGAAATAATATTGAACCATCCACGACTTTCTGAAAAGTGTATCAGCTGTATGCATAATATCTCTTGAAAAACTTTTAAGAAAAATATGTATTGATATTAACACACATACTATGACGACACCTACCAATATTTACAACTTACACACACACATACATTTAAATTAAAAAGTGGGAATTTTTTTTTGCAATTGAAAGGAATGACGCACTTGCATATAATCTATAATCAAGTTTTCCAAATAATGTTCCAGTAGTGCACACATGGTCCAGTTTGGTGTTTAGTTGACATTATTGTATGTTCCAACACAGAGAGGGAGAAAAATGTTCCCTGTCTGAGAAGCAGCAGCCAATTGATCCCTCTCTCTTACTTTGTTCCGCCCGATAGCAAAGTGTGAGACCAGAAAATCCCTGAGTTATCTTTACCACTTGTGAAGGATTCCCCGTGAGGATTCAGTGGAATCTCTCCACTGACTGAATCAAAGGGGAATTCAGCCAAATGCAACTGTTCTCGAAAGAAATCCCACTACCAATAAATTTTGTGAGCAGAATATCTTCAAAGGCAGAATAACATTAGGGGCACTCTATCATCTTACATTTATTCAAAGTTGAATTTGTTGACAGTTGACAGACAAGCCAATTTAGGAAAATGGTATACAGGCAGAAAAGTGCTGCTGATACCACAATCACATCACCCATGATCTTTGTGCGTGGTGGAACGATGACAAAGTGTCTCATGGCCCACTCCTGCTGCTCAGCCCTATGTTCCATCCAATCCCTCACCGTTCCTGCATTGAGCAGATCGAGGCCATTTCCTACAAATACCTGATCCACAGTAACACAGGATATCATTCATTCCCTCCAGACTATAACGTATGGTTTGGTGTGGGTTGGAAAGTGTTATTGGGAAATAGAGGTTCAGTTCGAAAGACGCCTCTAGTCTCTTTACACACTGTCTCCTCTCTGCAACTTGTGCTTTATTTGTTGGTCATGTTATAGGCCCAGATTCCCTGTGAATACAGCCCCCATACCTCACCCAGAGATTACTCACAAAATACTTTACTCTCTCAAATTGTAACATTCAATAACAGAACGTTCAGGAAAATTACAACCATTAACTTTGTAATTACAGAATATGAGGACATGAGGAACAGGATCGGTAATTCGGACGATCAAGCCATTGTATACAATCATGCCTGAACTTTTGTTGACATTAACTCCTCCTTAATGCCCAATTCTTCATACCCCTTGAGCTCTCTGACGTCTAACATCCATCTATATCCTCCTTAAATACTTTCAGTGATGTAGCTCCAATAACTCTGTAGCCTCGATAATTCCTGACAGTGATTACCCCCTGTGAGAGGCAAACACTTCCTCCACATACACCGTCACCTATTGATATGAACAAGAGGTGAACACAGGGGCTCAGGAAAGAGTAAATGTCTTTGATATCAAGGCAGTATTTGACTGTCAATAGCATCGGGGCCACCTAATTACTTGAGCTGAATGGGAATTAGGTCTAACCTCCCAATTGTCTGGGTCTTTCAGAGCACAAAGAAAGATGCTTGTGGTCAGTGGCCAATAGTCCTCTCAGTTCCGGGACATCTCTGCCGGAGATCCTCAGGTTAACGTCCTCAGCATAAACATCTTCAGCTGCTCCATCAATGTCTTTCCCCATCATAAGATCTGAAGTGGGGATGATGACTGAATATCAGACAATGTTCAGAACATTTTGTCCCCCATCAGCTCCTGAACCATTCTGTGTCCATGTGCAGCAAGACCCGGACAGCATTCCGGTTTGTCCTTTTCAAGTGTCGGTAACATTCATGTAACAGCACGGCCCAGACACTGCACATTTCTACAGTTAACGGAGGAGCTCACTCACCATCTCAAATTGGTTATACACGGATATGTGGAAGCCATTCAGCAAACTACTGAACAAGAAGAGGGACAACCCATTCAATCCTCCTGCCTGTTCCACAGAAAGAGAAGGGGACTGTAAGTTCATCGAGCTGTTAAACAGGAACAGGAAGAGCCCAATCAGACCCTTAAACCTGTTCCATGAGACCAGGAGGAAGCTATTCAGCCCCACGAGACAGTTGTACTGGAACAGGAGGGTGTCATTGATAGTCCAACATGACAAACCCCAATGAAACCGAGACTGAACTGATAGAGTGCTCTATTGTGTTAATCTTGGTTCCACTATTTGTAGAACGTGTGCTACCGTAACACGATTTGCTGGCAGTGAGGAGGGAAGACAAATGTTTTGTGTCAAGTCTCAAGGAGGCATCTTCCATCTCCGAGAATACACACCCATGATCTCCATGGGGGTCAGATGTTGCTGGGAAGAGTTAACTCTTTTATAATGAAAGTCTTGTGGCTGCTGTCGTGATTATGGTTAACATGACGTTCATTGCAGGATCACACACCAATTGAACTGTAATAATGTGTGGAGAGTTTATTCAAAACCCTGAACCTCTCTCTCTCTCTCTCTCTCTCTCTCTCTCTCTCTCTCTCTGTCTCAATCAAAATAGTGAGTGCATGCGGTTGGGTGGAAAGTTCGCAGAGCTCTTAAACTATCGAGAATCATGTAACACGAGTGAGAAAAAAGCCATGGAATTCATCTCCGTATCAGTGACTGTTTAGAACATCATGAGTGAATGTCCATCCCCTTAAGGTTCAATGCAATCACCTCCTATTCTCTCACTGAGCTTCACTCACTGCTCATGGTGCCATCATCTCAGGGATTAGTCGAGTGAAACTTGGGAGAAAATCTATCCACAGTACCCCAAATCCTGCCTCAACAACACTCTCAGGCATTGTCAGAAAACATCTTTTCTCTCACTTAGACATCGCCATTTCTTTCCTGTGCCACAAAAAGCCATTCAATGGGAGACTTTCAATGAGATTTAATACACCTAATATAGGGGATGATCACGTACCTGAATGGAAATGAGATGTAGCAATACAGAAAACAGGCAGAGAAAGGGAGCTATCTTTACCTTGTTCTTCTCTCACAGGATGTATGAAGCCCTGCTCAGGGCAGCATGTTGTGCAGATCTTGAACTGAGTGGCTAGTTCAGCTGTTCCACAGGACTGTAAAGAGTGAAACGCATAGCTATGTTTTTGTAGTGTTACAACACAGGATAAATCTTCCTGCTTAATTAAAACCAGTTACAGAAAAAAAGATTTATCCCATGCAGTAATCTGTGATAATTCTAGAGTCCAAATCCATTTAAAGTAAAAATTAACAACTTTATTTCTTAAAGTATAACAGAGTAATTAACGAACAACTATTTACAACTTCTTCCTCTGACCTGTCTTTTACCTTCCCCCTCCACAATACTAGTCCGATATGACTCCGAATTAAGATATATGAAACAAAATTCGTATCTCAAAACCAGGAAGCTTTCGGTTTTCTCCATATTCCTGTCTTCTTTTCTTCTTGGGGACTCTGCTTCACCAGTTACTAATCAATAAAGGTATCTATAGGAGACCTATTTTTCAGGCAGTCTTTCAATGCTGGTAGTTTGACAGTTCTCCTCTCAACTGTTCAATTTTCCATGGTCTTGTACTGCCAAACTATTGAATTGTATCATTGGCTGTTAAGATTATCAATATAATAAATTGAAACTTGGTTGGAGCTGGGTAATTTAAAATGTTTTGCTGAATATGTTTTGAAACAATGAGCTAATCGGGTTGTTTGACCAAATGTTACATTATATCTATTTTTCAGGACTCTTGCTGCTGTCAGGTAGTTATTGTTGGTTTTTAATTCTCTCAAATGTACAGTACACCCACGTGTTCATCACAGAAGTCACACGGAAACCTGACTAGGGAACCATGACACATTGACTTCCCTAAATGACTTGTGGCAAGCGGATTGGTTTTTATAACAAATGATAATTGTTGCTTTTAAACTCCCAAATTTCCTTCATGAGATATCAACAGACATTCATTCTGTGGCTCTAGATTATGGGTCAATGTCTTGACCACCATAAACTATGTGCAGAGAACAAGTTAAACATTCTTAATAGCAATTATTCAGTGACGGACATGTGGTTACAAGGAATGTAAACTGTTGCATCTAGATTGAACAAAGGCACAAATGGTTTATTCAGATATTGCACTGAGACTGTGGACGAGACTGGGTATAATGATGGTGGTATTGGACAGGATTGTTGAGTCGGGAGGACATGGAGATGCAAATCTGTGAAGGACAAAATGGATTATGGAGTTTGAGAAGAGTCTGGTTCCTTCTCGCATATCAGTGAGTAATTTATAAATCGTAGTTTGATAGTTATAATATATAAAGAAATGAATTTTTGTTTGGAACTGAAGATATTGACTTCCACTTTCCAAAATGTAGTTATCATGAGCAGAAATTCAGTTCTACCCAGTTTAGTAGGCAAATATAATAACTTACCAGGAACACCGACTATCGCGAGGATGGGATAGTAACCACTTGAATAATCCAAAGGATAACGTGGTTTTGATATGCTAATGATATCCAAGGCTGAGAAAGCCAGTAAAGACCCAAGGATAAACTCACGTCCATTGTTGGAACATTCCAGTCTAATGTTCTCAGATTCTGATCCATTGTTGGAACATTCCAGTCTCATGTTCTCAGATTCCGATCCATTGTTGGAACATTCCAATCTAATGTTCTCAGATTCTGATCCATTGTTGGAACATTCCAATCATTGGTCCTCAGATTATGAACAATCATTGCAACGTTCCTGTCTAATGTTCTCAGAGTCTGATCTTTCCTCCCCCTCTCTCTCGAGCTGCTGATCCCTGTTCGTGATGTCAGTGATGTTACTACTCACACGATGGGATAACCCATTGAATAGAGCCCATTTATTTTTCAACGATGAAAACTCTGTACTGTGATAATTAGGATTCATGGAGATGGACATTAATCACAGTCACTATACAAATATCTCAGTTTAAGCCATGTGAGCTCAATATTGATTTTATTAAAATTCAAAAGAACGTTTAAAATTTACTCATTTAGCTTGGGATATGTGGGGGTGGCTGAGCGACGGAATATTGGAGATGTTAGATTGATTGTGTGTAATCATTTAATCTGCCTTGGATATGGGAGTAATGTCAAAGGATTGTCAGAAGATAAACAAGTTTCTCCGTTTATAAATGGAAACGTACATTCTTTAACTTCTGATCAGTGATTATAATGTCAGTAATATATGGAGAGAACTTTTCTCGTCCATAATCTGACAGGCAAATGTGTCTACGACAACATGAGTTATAACAGACAAATGACATGGATATGTTAACAGAGAATATGATGTGTTACACAATTCAGCTGGTTAGTCAAGGATTAGAGAGGGCAGGTGAGGGTCAAGCTGTTAATGTTGTCGATGTCAATCAACTGTGATTAAGGGTCATGCACTGGTTTTCAATTTCAGTGTGATTATGATATTGGGGACATGGCTGCTGAGACTGGAGGGGTCGGGGGGGGGGGGGGACATGATATTTCCCAGTCATCAGTATTGGGATGTTACTCTTTATAAGTCATAAGAAGATCAAATTCCAGGATACATCTCCAATGAGGAATGAGGAGAGCCAATATTAACCATATGACCAGAATACATTGGAGCAGAAATTTGGCCTTTCAGCACATTGAGCCTGCTCCGCCATTCAATGATGGCTATTAAGCTTCTCAATCCCATTCTTCCGCTTTCTATCCGTATTCCTTTATCTCCTTTACAATCAAGAAACTGTCTGTCTTACTCTTAAATATACTCAATTACCTGGCCTCGACAGCCTTCTGTTGCAGTGCATTCCCTAGATTCACCACTCTCTGGCTGAAGAGGTTCGTCTTTATCTGTGATTGACAAGGTCTTCTCTTTACTCTGTCCCCTCAGATTCTAGTCTCCCCTCCATTGGAAATATCTTCCCAAACTCCAACCTGTCCAGGTCATTCAATATTCTTTAAGTTTAAATTATACCTTCTAACATTCTTCTGAACTCCATCAAATATAGATCCAGAGCCCTCAGATGTTCTTCATGTGTTAATTTTTTCATTCCTGGGGCCACTTTCCTGAATCTCATCGGAAAATGCTCCAGGGCCAGTACATCCTTCCTGAGATATGGGACCAAAGCCTGTGCACAATTATCCAAATGTAACCTGACAACAATCTTATAGAGACTCAGAAGTACATCCGTGCATTTATATTCAAGCTCTCTTGAAATAAATGGAATGCTTTCCTCTGCCTTCCCAACTGCTGACCACCTCAAGGTTTACGTTTCAAGATCCTTGGACTAGAAACTGCTCCCCCTCCCAGTATTCTGAACTTGCTCGCTATTTAGAAAATAGTCCATGTCTTTATTTTTCCTGGCAAACTGCACGACCTCACACTTGCCCACGTTATATTCCACCTGCCACTTCTTTGCTCACTCCCCTAACCTGTGTAAATCCTTCAGCAGGAGAAAGTGAGGTCCGCAGATGCTGGAGATTAGAGTCAAAAGGTGTGGTGCTAGGAAAGCACAGCCAGTCAGGCGAACGCTGAGGAACAGGATATTTGACGTTTCAGTCATAAACTCTTTATCAGGAATGAAGTAGGTGGGTGCAAGGGGCTTGAGATATGAATAGGAGGGGCTGGTAGGAAGGTAGATTGGAAGGCGATGGCTAAATGAAGGTGAGTGGTGAGAGTGGAAGGTGGAGTGAATGGATGGGAAGGAAGATAGACCACAGGCGGTGCACAGTTGGCGGGTTAGATCTGGGATAAGGTGGAGGGAGGGGAGATGAAACTGGTGACATTGCGCTGGATACCGTGTGGTTGAAGGGTCCCAAGGTGGAAGACGATGCGCTCTTCCTCCAGACGTCTACTGACTAGAATGTGGCAGTGGAGGAGGCCAAGAACTTGCATGTCCTTGGAGGAGTTGTAGGGAGAGTCGAAGTATTCAGCCACAGGAAAGTGGGGTTGTTGGTTGTGTGACGGAGAGTGTTCTCTGAACCGTTCTGCAAGTTGACGTCCTGTCTCCCCAGTGTAGAGGAGATTGGGAGCAATGGACAGAGTAGATGAGGTGTTTGGATGAACAGGATATTCTCTGCCTGATGTGGAAATATCATTTGGGGTCTTGGCTGGAGGTGAGGAGGAAGTTGTTGGCACAGGTTTCATACCTCTTGCAATGGCAAGTGAAGGTGCCGGGAGTGGAAGTTGGCTTGTTGTGGTATGGGAGGGGGACGCGTGAACCTAATGAGGAAATGGTCTCTGCATAATGCTGATAGGGGTGGGGAGTGAAGTATATCTCTGGTGGTGTGGTTTGACTGTTGGTGGCAGAAATGGCAGAGGATGATGCGTTGGATCCTGAGGTTGGTGGTCTGGAAGGCGAGCATCAGAGGGGTGCTAGAGGGTGCTACTGCACCCTCCTTCAGCTGAACCATGTCTTCGATGCTACCTATCCCTCTATTCCATCTTTGCACTGTTTGAAAACCTAGCCGGACTGCCCTCAGTTCCTTCATGTAGACCATTAATGCACAAAGCGAATTTTGTGGTCCCAACACTGAGTCTTGAGGAATACCACTTGCCACTGAAATCCATCCTGAGGAGGCACTTTTATCCCCACTGTCTGCTTTCTGTCAGACAGCCATGCAACTATCCAAGATAGCACCTTGCCTGTAACACCAGGGGCCCTAATCTTCCTTTTAGCCTCCTGCATGGCACCTTATCAAAGGAATTTAGAGGAGCTGGTGGATAACATCTACTGGTTCTCCTTGGTCAAATCTGCTCGTTACTCCATCAAAGTATTCCAGCAGTTTTGTCAGGCATGAGGTCCCATTGATGAAACAATGCTGACTTTGCACTATTTTACTAAATACTTCCAAATATTCAGAAATCCCATACTTCACGATAGATTCCAGGATGTTACTCACAACCAAGGTTAGGCTAATCAGTTTGTAATTTTCCATCTTCTGCTTAACTCCCCTATTAAATGGTGTGTCACCTTAGCAATTTTCCAGCCTTTCCTGATTTTAGTCATTCCTGAAAGATTACCACTTTCACAACCTCTTCAGCTATCTCCCTTACAATGCTGGGGTGTAGTCCATATGGTTCAGGTGATTTCTCCAAATTCAGGCCATTCAGTTTTCTACCATGCTCTTCTTGCTGATGACCACCATACTCTGCTCTTCCCTCTCACACTCTTCAATTTTTGGAAAATTAGTCGTGTCTTCCACCATGAACATTGATGCAAAGTTGCTCATTCATTTCTTTGTTTTCCACCACTGTCTCTCCAGCATCATTTTCCAGTGGTCCATATTAACTATTGCCTGTCTTTTGCACTTTATATGTCTAAAGAACCTCTTACAGTCTCCTTTCTATTACTGTTTAGCTTACCTCCATATGTAATCTTCTCTGTCTTTTTTTGCCACTATTAGTCTTTGTAAGTTTCCCAAATCTCTAGTTTTCCACTGCCCCTCGCCACATTATACGCTTGCTCTTTTGCTTGTATGCAATCCCTGAATTCCCTCCTCATCCTGGCTGTCACATCCTCCCTGCACCATGCCTCTATTCCTCAGCAAGAATCTCTGCTGTGTCTCCTGAATTAATCTTGGAATCTGCTGCCATTGCTGTTCCCCCGTCATTCATGCTTGACCCCTCTCCCAATCAATTCTACCCAGCTTCTCCCTTATGCCTCTGTAGTTGCCTTTATTCAGCTGAAATACTGTTATCTCTGATTCTATCTTCTCTCTCTCGAATTGCAGAATAAATTCAACCATGTTCTGATCATTGCTTCCTAAGTTTACCTTCAACCTAAGCTCCCTTACGAATCCTGCGTCATTAAATCCAGTATCATCTGTGCCCGAGTGGGCTCCACCAGAAGTTGCTGCAAAAAGCCATCTTATAAACTTTCCTAAAATTCCCTTTCTTGCAAACCACTAGCAATCCATTGTTCCCAGTTCCTCTACATACTGAAATCACCCATGATTACTGTACTTTGCCTTTCCTACACATCTTTTTTATCTCCTGGTTTATCTGGTGCCCCAGCTCCTGACTACGCTTTGGAGCCCTGTACAAGACTTCAACTGTGGTATTCTTACCTTTGTGGTTCCTCAATTCTACCCACGCAGATTCTACACCAGCTGACCTTACTTCCTTTCTTACTATTGATTTAATTTAATTTCTTACTAATAATGCAAATCCATCTCCTCTGCCCACCTGCCTATGTTTTCGATCGGATAAATATCCATAAATATTCAGATCTCCTTGCAGCCACATCTCCGTGATGTCCATCGCTTCATACCTGCCGATTTAATTCTGCGCCACAAGCTCATTTACCTTATTCCTTATACAGCAGCATTCAGTTATAACCCCTTTGGTCCTGCATTAACCGTCCCTCTTCTCATTGTCATTCATTTGTGCAGTGCCCTTGAAGTTTGAGATTTTAAACATTTCCAGATGCTCTATCCTATTTGTGTCTGTGCTGGAGATTTTAATAACCTCTCCTGAGTTCTATACTCTTACCTCCTCTTTTAATTTGGCTTTTCTAAATAAACCCTATAACTGCAACCCCCTCCCGCACACACACACACTCCGAATCAGTTTAAAGCTCAGTTTGCAGCCCTGGTTAGGATTCACTCGGATTCTGGTCCCAACACTGTTCAGATGATGACTGTCTCATCTGAGCAGGCTCTTTCTTCCTCAGTAATAAAATGTGTTTATTCAACACAACATACAAAGATGAAAAAGCTTTCCCGTACATTCCAAAATATGCAAACTACAAAAAGACAATATTGTTAAAATACACTTACTATGTGGAGCTATATAAATTGTAATGTGAATTACAGAACCATGGAAGTGGTGTGCAAACTTTATCAATCATTATTTGACCCACAGCTGAGATACTGATTTCCCCTCTGCCAGTGATTCCCTTCACTGAGATTCCACCCTGCCTCTCACGCAGTGTCTAGACGGGCTACAAGTTCCTGTTGGCTCAGAATATTTAAATTAATCCACCTTCTCCCTGGAACCAATCCATTGGTCCATTGGATTGTGTTTAGCTGTCAGCTGGGATGTTATTGGCGATAAATGATCTGGGATGACAGCCAGTATCAGCATGGTGTTCAGAGGGTATGGCACCAGACAAAGGGCGTACAGTCTGTGAGAGTTTCCAAGAAAAGTTTCTGTCTATTTCTCCTCATGCT
Organism: Chiloscyllium plagiosum; assembly: GCF_037043375.1. Lineage (NCBI taxonomy): Eukaryota > Metazoa > Chordata > Chondrichthyes > Orectolobiformes > Hemiscylliidae > Chiloscyllium > Chiloscyllium plagiosum. The sequence goes on from NW_028270152.1 coordinate 96,831,703, forward strand.
TTCTCCTAATCTAACTTCACACTTGTCTGAAACCCCTTGCTCTCACTCACTCTATCGCTCCTTTTTTTCACTTTGTTTATCTTACTTCACTGTCTTTCTCTCTGTTTATTTCTCTCCCTCTCAGTCTAGCTCCGATCATTCCCTCTATTTTCAAGTTGTCAAGTTGGAGAGCTCATGGACGCATGGTGGGCCGAACGGCCTGCTTCTGTGTTGTATTAATTCTGAAGTTCTCTGACCCATAGTAACAGGTTTTGGTGCCTGGAGAGACAAGCTGGTCCAGTGAAGGACACAGTGGACAATTAACCATTATCTCTTCATATTTTCTGACATGCAGCGACATCAAAATATCTTCTCAAACAAACAAATTCCTCATATTAAAATCAGCACACTTCAGACTGGCAGGCCACTGTGTTCAGTACCCTTTGTTTTTGTGTTGTTCTTAGCTGTACTGGGTTTAGTCTCCAACTCCCCCTCAGTCACTGTACCTGTGGACCTACTGCTGTGGCTCCATACACCCCTCCCCCACCGCCGCCACACACTAGTTTAAACCCTCGTAAAGGACAATAGCAAACCTGCCTGCCAGGAGATTGCTGCCAGTTCAACTCCATCCCGTCCATCTTGTTTATATCCTACCAACCCGAATGCCAATGATCCACGTATCGGAGATTGTTATCAGTTCATGTGCATCCCATCCTTCTTGTGTGTATCCTACTGACCCGTGAATCCCAATAATCCACATATCGTAAATTGCTGCCAGTTCAGGTTCATACCGTCCTATTTGTGTATATCCTACTGACTCGGGATCCCAATGATCCACATATCGGAAGTACTGCCTCCCCAACCAGCACTTTGATCGTGTATTTAACTGTGCGACCTTACGATTCCTCACCTCACCCGCACGTGACATATTCTAATGTCTCCAAATTTCAAATATCCTTTCAGCACAACTCCAGCAAGGCCTTTTATTTAAACTGGATAGACTTGATAATAAAAACTTAAGTGTGACGTCAGGAAAGTGAGACCCCTGAATCAGTCCAATGACCACCGGATCTGATATTTATCCCCGCCACCAAACCTGTTTAACGAGGCATACATATGGACCATTTGCAGGTGGACGAGGATAAACGAAGATTAGAAAATGTCACAGCAGATGGATGTAATTCAGCTTGTTTACTCAGCTTTGTTATTAAATTGTATTCTAGTTATACTGTTCCTTTCAATGGCAGGGTCTTTATCCAGAATCCCCAGCGGGTCAGAAAGTTCCCAGTGTCGCCGTGTGCACAGAAGGGAGTATCCAGTGCCAGGCAATGGGGTGTGGGGGGTCCCAGGGGTGGCACAAGGAAAGGCTGCATGTAGTGCTGATGGACTGAATGAACTGAGAGAGATGGAATGGGCTTCCAGGGACACTGCACTCAGGCAAGTGGTCGGGCAAGATTCCTAAATACCCAGAGGAACCCGCGAACCACGGCTGCTTTTACAAAAACCTGTCACATTTGCTGCATTTCTCCATCGAACAAAAGCAAAAATACTGGAGATGGTAGAAATCTGAAGCAAACACAGAGACCTACTGTGGAGAGAGAAATGAGTTAATGTTCCCAATGTAGACACGGGAAGAATGTACAAAGTCCATACAGGCAGGGTCCAGAGATTGGAAATGAACCCAAGTCCCTAGCACTGTGAGGCAGCATTGCTGTGTCACATACTGCCCAATGATGGATAATTGGGGATCGTATAGTTAAAAGCATAGATACTGTTCTCCGTGAACGGGATTGAGAGTCCTGAAGGTTGTGTTGCCTAACTGGTACTCGGGTTTGGGATGTGTCATCTGGACGGCAGAACTTGGAGCAGGAGGGGAATGATCCAGTGGTCAGGGTCCGTGTAGGTGCCAACGGCTGGACAAACAAATGACAATGAGAAGATCGACGGGTAATACAGGACTGAACTATTATATCAGAATACATGCAAATGAGGAATAAGGCAAATGAGCTTGTGCCTCATCCATACATTAGCAGGTACGACAGAGTGGGCATTACAGTGACATCGCTGCAAGATCAGGATTGGGAGCTGAATATTCAAGGATATTCATCCTGTCGAAAAGAGAGACAGGTGGACAGAGAGATAGAATTATCTCAGTATCAAGAATGGAATTGAATCAATAATCATTAATAAGAAATGAAATAAGGTCAGATGGTGTAGAATCTGTGTCGGTAGAATTGAGGAATCAAAAAGGTGAAAAAAATGCTGTTGGAGTTATATACAGGGAGTTGGGGTGTAAGATACACCAGGAGCTAGAAAGACCTGTAGGAAAGGCAAAGTCACAGTAATCATGTGGGATTTTTTATACAGCTGGACTGGGAATTCAGATTAATAGTGGTTGGCAAGAAAAAGAATTTGTGGAATGTCTACGAGATGGCTTTTTGGAGCAGTTTGTGCAGGCAGACTGGATGAGGGGAGCTTAAGGTGACAGTGGTCATAATATGATTGAATTTACTCTGCAATTTCAGATGGAGAAGTTAGAATCAGAAGTAACGGTATTACAGCTGAATAAAGGCAAATACACAGACATGAGTGAGGAGCTGGGTAGAATTGACTGGGAGACGGGCCCAGCAGGAAAGCAATGGCAGGAGATTTTTGAATTAATTGAGGATACAACAGAGACTTATCCTGAGAAAAAAGGGGCTTGTATAGGGAGGATGGGACAACGATAGCTGACTAGGGAAGTCAGGTATAGCATAAAAGCAAAAGAGAAATGATATAATGTGGCAAAGTGCAATGGGAAACCTGAGGATTGGAAAGCTTACAAAGACAAAACAGAGGGCAAACAAAATAAAATAAGGAGGGAGATTATTAAATATGGGGGCAAGCTAGCCAGTAATATAAAGGTAGACTGTAACAGTTTCTTTCGATATATAAAGTACAAAAGAGAAGCAAAAGTGAACATTGGACTGATGGAAAGTGACATTGGAGAGATAGCAGTGGAGAACGTGAAAATGTCCAAGGAACTGTATAATTACTTTGCATCAGCTTTCATGGTGGAAGTCACGAGTAATACCTTAAACATTCAAGAGATTGAGGGGCCAGAGCTGAGTATGATGGCCCCCATCGTGGAGAACATGCTAGAAAAAAATGTAATGGCCCGAATGTGTTTAAATAACCTTGACCAGATGGACTACATCCCAGTATTATAAGGGAGATAGCTGAAGAGGGAGAGGAGGCAATCGTGGTGATCTTTCAGGAATCACTAGAGTAAGGAACGATCCCAGATCACTGGAAACACACTAACGTGACACCCCTTTTTAACAAAGGAATAAGGAAAAAGAGAAAAAAAAAACCCACCATGAATAGTTTAACCTCTGTCAAGGGTAAGATCCTGGAATCCATTGTGAATGATGAGATTTCTGAATACTTGAAAGTGTTTGGTAAAATTGGGCAAAGTCGGCACGATTTTATCAAGGGAAGTTAATGCCTGACAAATCTATTGGAATTCTTTGAAGAGGAAATGAGCAGGCTTGACCAAGCACAACCAATGGTTGTTGTCCACCTGGAATTCAAGAAGGCCTTTGACAAAGTGTCACACAGGAGATTACTGAATATGATAAGGGTCCGTGGAGTTAGAGGCAAGGTAGTGGCATGGATAGAAACTTCACTGTCAGGCAGAATGCAGAGAGTGAGGATAAAAGAGTACGGTGACAAGTGGTGATGTAGAATGCTCAGTGTTGGAATCATAACTTTTTACTTGTTACATTAACAATCTAGATGAGGGAACTGAGGGCACTCTGGCTAGGTTTGCAGATGATACAAAGATAGCCAGATGGACAGATCGTACTGAGGAAGCAGAGAGGCTGAACAAGGATTTGGACAGGTAAATAGATCGTCAGATGCATTCCAACGTTGGAAAGTGTGAGGTCATGCACTTTGGCACGAAGAATAGAGGCATGGTCTATTTTCTAAATGGCGAGAAAATTCAGAAATCTGAATGCAAAGGGACTTGGGAGTTCTTGTGCAGGGATTTCTCGAGGTCAGCTTGCAGGTTGAGGCAGTAGTTAGGAGGGCAATTGCAATTATGATTGGGAACATTTACTACGAGAAGAATTGAATATAAGAACTGACTGTATACCGCTCTGGTCAGACCACATTTGGAGTATTGTACTCATTTTTGTGCTCCATAACTCAGGAAGGATATACTGGTCCTGGAGCGTATTCAGAAGATTTTCACGAGAATGGTCATAGGAATGAAAAGCTTATTGCATGAGGAATGTTTGAGTAATCAAGTTTGTGTCTATACTTGATAAAGTTTGAAAGGATGAGAGGGAATGTAATTGAAATAGACAGAATACTGAATGACCTGGAGAGAGTGGATGTTGGTAAGATGCTTCCATTGGACAAGGATCCGAGGGCTCAGCCTTAGATGAAAGGGAACACCTTTTGGAACGGTGATAAGGAGAAACTTATTTAACCATAGAATGGTTAATCTTTGAAATTTATTGCCACAGCAGGCTGTGGGGGCAGGTCATTGAGCAGATTTGAGCCGGAGATAGATAGTTTTTGATTATCCAGGGGATGAAGGGTTATGGGGAGAAGGTCGGAGAATGGGTTTCAGAAATATATCAGTGATGATTGATTGACAGAGCATACCTGATGGGCTAACTGTCCTAATTTAAGCTCCAATGTCTTATAGTCTTCTGGTCTCAACCTTAAGGAAGTACCTTGCATATCTGAGAAGATAGATTCATATTCTTCATGAAGGTCAGAAGCTGGCGGGAATAGTTTACTGTTTTAGAATGAAGGTAGTGTGGCTGCTGTCGGGTTGGTGGATAATATGACATTCAGTGCAGGATCACACACCAACTGCCCTGTATTAAAGTGGGGAGAGTTTATTCAATACCTGGACCTCTCCGTCTCTCTCATGGGGAGTAGGGGATGGGGTGAGTGGGCGTAACCTCCGCCCAGGCACTAAAACTATGCTGAATCATGCATTCTGAGTGAAATAACAGTCATGGAATTTATCACCTTCTCATTGTCTGTTTCGAATATAAGGAGTGATTGTCCATCCCTTTCAGTGTTCAATGCAATCACCTCTTATTCTCTCACAGCGCGACAGATCAACCTTCACTCACTCCTCATGGTGCCATCATCCCAGGGATTAATCTGGTGGAACTCATCATCACTCTCTCTGTGCTAAGGAGATCACGCCATATCAAGGAAATAAAATCTGCCCACAATACCCCAAATACTGCCTCAACAACACTCAGGTTTGATCACAATAATTCATTTCCCTCACTTAGCTGGCTCCATTTCTTTCTTGTGACACAGGAAACCATTCATTTACAATGCACTGTCACTGATGTGTAATTTAAAAACATCCTTACATCTGTATGTCAGCATCAATGAATCCAGCACCAGAGGTGCCCATGGAGATGGACATCACACTTCGGAGAGACTCAGTCACAAAAAATAATCTAAAACAGTGAATGGCTACCTACCTGAATGGAAATGAGCCGTTGGAATATGGCATGCAGGCAGAGGAAGGGAGCTACCTTTCCTTTTGTCCTGCTGTCATGGGATGTGTGCAGCCATGGTCAGGCCAGCATGTTATGCCGATCTTGAACTGAGTGGCTGGTTCAGCTGTTCCAAAGGACAATATATAGTAAAACAAATTGCCGTGGGTTTGCAGTTAAATAGAGACTTGACCAGAGAAGGATGACCCACTACCTTCTCTAATGGGCATAAGGCCAGCCGATATCAACAGAATATTATTCTGTGGTTCTAGAATACGAGCCAATGACGTGACCCACCATACACTGTCTGCCCATCTTTCAGATTGTGTGCAGGGACCAAGTTAAACATCTCATCTGCAATTATTTTGCAATGGACACGTGGTTAGAAGGGAGTTGAAACAGATGTATCTGGAATTAAAAAAGGCACAAACGATGGTTTATTCAGGAATTGTACTGAGGCTGAGGAGGAGACTGTAACGTCTTAATGGTACTGGACTGTGTTGGTATGTGGGGAGGATATGGAGATGTAAACTTTGCAGGAGAAAATGAATCAAATAAGTTGAGAAGAGTGTGTCTTATCCTCGCGTATTGGTGAGTAATTTGTAAATAATAGTTAGCTAGTTATAATTTCTAAGGAATGGACTCTTTCATTGGAGCTGAAAACGTTGGCTTGCACCTTTCCAAAATCTGCATATCATCAGCATCGATTCAGTTCAAATTTCACTAAACAGACAGAGTGACTTACCAGGAACACCAGCTATAGCAAGGATAGGATAGTAACCAGCTTGAATAACCATCAGTGCATCTTCAATCCGCGATGCTAATGATATCCAAGGCTGGGAAAGCCAGTAAAGACCATAGGATAAACTCCTATCCATTGTTGGAAAATTCCAGTCTAATGTTCCAAGATTTCCATCTCTCCTGCCCTTCTCTCTGAAGCTGCTAATCCCTCTTACTGCTGTTGGACATGCCTCCGCTCACACTATGGGATAAAACACTGAAAGTATTCCCTTATTGATAGAAAAGAGAAACTCTCTTGTGACGCATATGATTCATGGAGACTGAAATAATTACAATCGCTGAACAAATAAATCCAGTTAACCCCTTTGAATTCAATGCTACTTTATTAAAATTCAAAATAACGTTGAACTTTTATGCATTCTGGGTGTGATATGCGAGTATGAATAAAGGAAGGACTGTTGAAGATGGCAGATTGATTGTGTGTAATCATTCAGTCAGCCTTGGATATGAAAGTAATGCCAGAAGGTTAAGGGAACATAAACATGCTTCTCTGTTCATAAATACAGAAATAAATCCAGTAACTACTGATCAGTCATTGCAAAATCAGTAAAACGTTGAGAAAATATTTATCATCCATGATTTGATAGCAAAATGTCCCAAAAATGGGTTACAACAAACAAATGACATGGATACGTTAACAGATAATTGCACGTGACAAGCACAGTTCAGGTTGCTATTCCAGGATCAGTGAGGTCAGCTGTGGGTCATGCTGTTGATGTTATCGATGTTAAGGAACTGTCATGAAGTGACATTTAATGGACTTCAATTACATTGTGATTATGATGTTGGGGAAAAGACAGAAGACGGAGAGGACTGGGGGACATAGCTGATTAGACAGGGTGGAAGAACAATGATGTTCCCCATTTACCAGAATTGGAATGTTACTCTTTACAACTCATATGAAGACCAGATTCAAGAATACATCTACAATGAGGAATTAGCAGAGATCATATTAATGAAATGCATTTATGCAATATAAAATACAGGAAGAAAATGATTTTCTGCACCCACCAATATATGCCAAGTACAAAGAGATACAGTTGTTAAAATACACTCCTGATATTGAGCTATATAAATTGAAATGAGAATTACATAAGTAGGAAAGTGGTGTGCGAACTTTATCAATCATTATTTGACCCACAGCTAAGATCGTGATTTCATCTCTGTCAGTGAATCCCCTCACTGAGATTCTTTGGCCTAGTCTCTCATACAGTATTGGTGAGGGGTGTGTGTAGGGACGGGTGTCGTGGAGGCGGGGTGGTGGTTATCATTTCCTGCTGCTCTTGGCACAGTCTCTTTAAAAACTCTGCTTTATCCATGGAATCTATTGGCCTAATGGGTTCTGTTTAGCTGTCAGTAACCCAGCTCTGTGATATTGTTGGAAATAAATAATCTGGGATTACAGCCAGTATCAGCACAGTGCTCATAGTGTATGTCGCCCAGACAAAGGGCTTGCCGTCCAAAGGAATTTCTAAGTAAAGCTTCTAACTTCTGGCTGTCCATATTTATCTACCGTAATGCAGTCTTCTGATCTATCTAACTTCACCCTCATCTAATACCTCTTCCTCTCGCACTCAGTCAGTCGCTCCCCTTTCTATCCTCTCTCAGTTTATCTCCCTTCACTTGCTTTCTCTCTCTTTATTTCTCTCTCACACAATCTCTCTTCACACACTCTCTTTATCTCCAATTGTGCAGTTGGAGAGCTCGTGACTCTACGATGGGCTGAATGGCCTCCATCCATGCAATAATAATTGAGGTTCTCTGACCCACAATAAATACTTCCTGGACAGACATGCCGGTCCGGTGACAGGTACAGTGCACAATCACCCATTATCTTTTCCTGCTCTTCTCTGGTGTACAGCTGCCTTGAAATGTCTGTTCAAGCAAAACAGACTGAATGAAATTCGAGCTGTCGAAGAGGCGTTCATAACTGTGTATTTCAATTAGGATTTAATGAAGAATGAGATTGCAGAATAACATAAGCAATGAAAGAAAAACAGGGCAACAGAAGAAATGGCAGCTGAGTACAACATGTGGTTCCGAGTAGGTCTCATGGTATTACCAATAGATTATCAATCCAGAAGCATCAGCTCCTGTTCTGTGGATCCAGGTTGAATCCCGCCACTGCAGACGGTGGAAACTCAATTCAATAATGTAAAAGTATCCCTGGAATTAAGAATCTACTGATGAGAATGAAATCATTGCCGATTGTCAGAAAAATCCATCTGTTTCACCAATATCCTGCAATGAAGGAATCTTCCGTCCTCATCTGGTCTGGCTGACATGCAACTCCAGACCCAAAGCAATGTCATTGACTCTCAATCGCCCCCTGAAACTGTATAATGAGTCATTCAGTTGTACTAATCGCTACAAAGTTTCAAACAAATGAAACCGAATGGACCACCTGGCATCGAAATGGGCACCGGAAAAGTCATCATTAGAAACATCACTGTAGAACCTGCAAAGTCTTCCTTCCTAACATCTGAGGTCTAGTGCCAACATTGGAACTACTGCCTTCCAGACTAGTTAAGCAACAGCCTGACATAGTCATATTGACGGAATCATACCTTATAGAAATAACAGAAATTAAACATGGACACAGGAGTCTCTTACTGATTACCACGTAACGTCGTTCCTCAGCTGAATCAGTCCTCCTCCATGTTAAACAACACTTGGAGAAAGCATTTACTGTGGAAAGGGCACAAAGTGTATTCTGGCTGGCGGATTTCAAAGTCAACTGTCAAGAATGGTGTGGCAGCAGTACTACTGATCATGCTGGTCGGCTCCTAAGGACATAGTTACTAGATTGGGTCTGCAGAAGGTGGTGAGGGATAGAACGAGAGGGTAAAAAACATACCTGACCCCATCCTTAAAAATCTACCAACTGCAGATGTATATGTCCATGACAGTATCGGTAAAAGTGACCACCTCACTGTCCTTGTGGAGACAAAGTCTACTGTCTCCGTAAACTCTATTGTGTTGTGTGGCACAATCACCATTCTAAATGGCAGACTTTTAGCAGATCTAGCAACTCAAGACTGAGCGTCCATAAGACACTGTGGACCATCAATAGCAGCAGAACTATACTCCAGCACAATGTGTCACGTCACGGCCCAGCATGTCCCCCACTCAACCATTACCATCAAACCAGAGGATTAAACCTGATTCAATGGAGAATGCAGGAGGGCATGCCAGGAGCAGAACCAGAAATATATAAAGATAAAATGTTCATCTGCTGAAGCTTCCAAACAGAAATACTTGCACACCAGATAGCATAAACAGCAAGGGACAGACAGAGCTTAGCGATTACAGAAACAATGCATCAGAATTAAGCTCTGCAGTCCTGCTAATCCGATCGTGAATGGTGGCGGACGATTAAACAACTCACCGGAGTAGGAGTCTCCACAAATATCCCCAACCTCAATGATGGAAGAGCCCAGCACATCAGTGCAAAATATAAGGCTAACGCTTTCGTTGCAATCTTCAGTCAGAAGTTTTGAGTGGATGATCCCCATCATTACAGATAGCAGTCTTCAGCAAATTCGATTAACTGATATCAAGAAACGATTGAAGGCACTGGATACTGCAAAGGCTCTGTGCCCTGACAACATGCCGGCAATAGTCCTGAAGACTTGTACTCCAGAACATCCCACTCCTCTAGCCAAGCTGTTCCAGTGTGTTTACAAACCGACAATGGGGAAAAAAACTGCTCGTGTATTTTCTGTACACAAAACGCAGGACAAATTCAGCCCATCCAAATACCGCCTAATCAGTCTACTCTCCATCATCAGTAAAATGATGGAAGATGTCATCAACAGTGCTATCAAGCAGCATCTGCTCAAAACTAACCTGCTCAGTGACGCCCAGTTTGGGTTTTGCCAGGGTCACTCAGCTCCTGAACTCGTCACAGCCTTGGTTCAAACATAGAAAAATGAACTGAATTCCAGCCCTTGACATCAATGCTGCATTCTGACAAATGTGATATCAAGGACCCAAAGCAAAAACGGTAACGCGGGCCAACACTCCATTATTGGAGTCATACCTGACAGATAGGAAGATGGTCATTGTTGTTGGAGGTCAGTCATTTCAGCTCCATAACAGGCTCTGCAGTCGTCCCTTCGGATAATGTCCTCGGTCCAAACATCTTCAGCTGCTTCAACAATGACCTTCCTTCCATCATAAGGTCAGAAGTGGGGATATTTGACAATGCCTGCACAATATTCAGCACCATTCTCAAATGCTCAGATACGGAAGCAGTCCATACCCAAAGCAACAATATCTGAGCAATATCCAAGCTTGGTCTGGCAAGTGGCAAGTAACATTTGCGCCACAGACATTCAGACAATGACCGTCATCAATAAGAAACAATATAACCACTTTGTATTCAGCAGAATTATCATCACTAAACTCCCCCACTATCAATATCGTGGGGTGGGGGAGTTCATTAACCATAAATTCAACTGGTCTCGCCATATGAATATAACAGCAGATCAGAGGCTAGGAATACTGCACGAGAAACTCGCCTCCTGACTACCCAAAGCCTGTCCGTCATCTACAAGGCACAAGTCAGGAATGAGATGGAATATCCTCACTTGTCTGAATGGGTGCAGCCCCAACAACACTAAAGAAGCTTGACACAATCCTGGACAAAACAGCCCATTTGATTTGCACCACAACCACAAGCATTCACTCCCTTCACCATGGTCACTCAGGAGCAGCAGTGTGCACTATCTACAAGACAAAATGAAGAAATTCCCCAAAGATCCTCAGACAGCTGCTTCCAATCTCACGAACACTTCCATCTGGAATGACAAGGGCAGTAAACTTTTGGGAACACCACCACCTTCAAATTCCCCTCCAAACGAGTCAACATCCTGATTTGGAAATGTATTGCCGTTCCTTCACTGTTACTGCGTGAAAACCCTGGAATTCCCTCTTTAATCACTAGTGGGTCACCGCACAGCAGGTAGTTTGCAGCAGTTCGAGAAGGCAGCTCAGCACCACCTTCTCAAGGGTAAACGGGCACGGGCAAGAAATGCTGGGCATCTCCAGCGATGTCCACATCCAAAAAACGTTTTTAAAAATAGTTCCAAGTTGAGCATCTCGATGGGACAGGTTATCTGATTTGAACACGAACAGGAAAGCAGTGTTTCTAATATTGAACATTTTAGACATTTCTGTTATTAAAGGGTGTTCTGTATTCGATGGAATATCGTTGCTGAGTGCTTTGATAAATTGCACCTGTTTTGCTTAAATCAACAATACTGGCATAACAGGATCAATCCTTCGAAATTACCAGACAGAAAATTACAATCATCGTAGAGAGAATGTACTCCTGCCAGATGAGGCTCACTGATAGCAGCTCATATTCTAAATATTAACGGATTACTGGCTGACACTGAATCTTCCCACCGTCGATATCACAGAGGTTACCATTGACCAGAACGTGAAGTAAAATCAACATACAAATACAAGGGTTACAAGAACAGGATAGAGACATAGAAGTCTATACTAAACAATACACCCTATGACCTAAACGGCATGAGATATAGCAATAGATTTAGGCCATTCATCCCATTCTTTCACTATGATACTGTGCCATTCTGTCATTGTCACTATGAAAATTGGAAAAAATCTTTTACACACTGACGGTATCAATCTTTGCAGTAATCCATTAGTTTCAATCAGACCCCCCACGCCCCCTACAATTCTTCTAAATTACATCGAGTACACACACTGCCACTCATATGACAGGCCGTCATCGCCAGGACGGATCACCTCGAACACCATCAAATCTTTCTCCAGAGATAGTGTCCAAACCAGCTCACAATTGGCCAAATGCCGTCTGTCCATAGCCCATTTCATTTTCAGCAGTATGTCTCCCGTCTTGCATTCTTGCTCTCTTTAAATGAATGCGAACATTGCTTTTGCTTTCCTAACTGCCAAATGAACATGCACGAGGTAAAAACAATGACTGCAGATGCTGGAAACCAGTTTCTGGATTAGTGGTGCTGGAAGAGCACAGCAATTCAGGCAGCATCCGAGGAGCTTCGAAATCGATTTCGAAGCTCCTTGGATGCTGCCTGAACTGCTGTGCTCTTCCAGCACCACTAATCCAGAAACTGAACATGCACGTTAACCATAAGAGAGGACGAGTGAGTGCTTCAAAATCCTTTTGTGCTTCAGATTTAATTGGTCCTATTAGAACATAGTGTCTCCTCTATTCCTCCTGCCAAAGTGCATATTCTCACACGTTCCCATATTGTGTTTCATCAGCCACGTGTTTTCCCACAGTCCTAAACTGTTCAAGTTTCTGCAGCTTCCCCACTTCCTCAATATCATCTGCAAACTTAGCAAAACTGCCCTCAAGTCCTTTGTTCAGTTTGTTCATATATAATACACTTCCTGGCTTCCTGAGGACCATCCACCATCTACAAGGCACAACAGTCAAGGTACTTGACTCCATCCAAGTTGAAGCAGTGGCTTGGCTTGAATTACACCTGTAAAGTCTTTACCCCCTGCACCACTGACTCTCAGTAGAAGCACACCCTACCCCCTTTTGTTGTGAGTTTACTTCATTATGGCGCACAATCCCAGTCTATTGATGTCACTCCGTCTCAACACTAACTGAGTGGTGCTCACAACAACCATGTCATTGTGTATTGATGACGATGGAGGGAGGTCGGCGAGGGGATGTCTATGATGAATAACTGTGTGACTGCCAGGCTGAAACCTGCCCCGACAGCCTCGGATGTACCTGTGCCCGCTGTCACCGCTGCAGGCATGATCAGTCTTCCTGCAGGTCAAATCAAGGAAAGCGACGGGCTTGGATAATGTTTCCGGCTGTGCACTCAGATCCTGTGAGGGCCAACTGGCAGAGGTATTCACATACAATTTCAGCCTTTCCCTCCTACAAGCTGAAGTCCCAACCTGCTTCAAGAAAACCAACATCAACCTTGTAAGTGAGAAAGCTCACGCTTTAATGATTACCGCCCATTGGCTCTAACCTTAATAAACATGGAGTGATTTGAAAGGCTGGTTCTGGCCCACATCACCTCCAATCTCCCAGCCTAACTTGATCCCCTATAATATGCCGACTGATGTAACGGGTCCACAACAGATGTCGTATCCCGAGCCCTGCACTCATCCCGAGGACATCTGGACATCAAAGACACCTACACCAGACTCCCGTTCATTGACGACAGCTCCACCTTAAACATCATTATCCCCTCCAGACTGATCTCAAAATTCCGTGACCTGAGTCGCGGCTCCAACCTCTGCAACTGGCTCCCCCGGTTTCTGACCCACTGACCACAATTAGTGAAGATAGGTATCTGCACCTCCGCCACAATAACACTCAATACTGGAGCTCCTGGAAGAAGTGTCCTCAGCCGCCTACTGTACTCCCTGTACACACACGGCTGTGTCAGCAGCCCCCTACTGTACTCCCTGTACACACACGGCTGTGTCCCTCAGCTCGCTACTGTACGCCCTGTACCCACACAGCTGTGTCCTCAGCCCCCTACTGTACTCCCTGTACACCGACGGTTGTGCCCTCAGCCCCCTACTCTACACCCTGCGCATACCTGGCTGTGTCCCTCAGCACCCTACTGTACTCCCTGTATACCAACAGCTGTGCCCCAGCCCCTACTGCATTCCCTGTACAGACACGGCTGTGTCCTCACCCCCAACTGTACACCCTGTACACCAAGAGATGTTCCCTCAGCCCCCAACTGTACTCCCTGTACACACACAGCTGTGTCCTCAGCCCGCTACTGTTCTCCCTGTACACACACGGCTGTGTTGTCAGCCCACTACTGTACTCCCTCTACACCACGGCTGTGTCCTCATCCCACTACTGTACTCCCTGTACACAATCGGATGTGTCCTCAGCCCCCCACTGTACTACCTGTACATCCACGGCTGTGCCATAAACCCCCTACTCTACTCACTGTACATACACGGCTGTGTCCTCCGCCCACTACTGTACTCCCTCTACACCACGGCTGTGTCCTCATCCCCCTACTGTACTCCCTGTACACAATCGGATGTGTCCTCAGCCCCCCACTGTACTCCCTGTGCACACACGGCTGTGTCCTCAGCTCACTTCTGTACTCCCTGTACACACACGACTGCATCCCTCAGCCCCCTACTGTAATCCCTGTACACCCACGGCTGTGTCCTCAACTCCCTACTGTACGCCCTGTACACGCACAGCTGTGTTCTCAGCCCCTACTGTACTCCCTGTACACATACAGCTGTGTCCGCAGTCTCCTACTGTACTCCCTGTACACACGCGGCTTTGTCATCAGCCCCGTACTGTACTCCGCTACACATGTGCCTGTGTTGCCAAATTCCAAACAATGCTAACTGTAAGTTTGCTGATGACATCACCAAAGCAGGAGGGGTATCAAACCACGATGAGTCTGACCACAGAAAGGAGATAGTGGGTTTGGTGGCATGGTGGAATGATAATAACCTCCCCATCAAATTCGACAAATGTAAAGAACTGATCATTGACTTTAGAACAAAAGGAGGGGAACAAGTCCCGAGCTTTATCAACGGTTGAGAGACTGCAGAGCGTCAAGTCCCTCGGAGTGATGATAACTGGCAAACTACCCTGGACTTCTCACATAGGTGTGACAGTCAAGATGGTTCAAAAACGCCTCTCCTTCCTCACTTGGCTCAAAATATTTAGCATGTACTACTTCTACAGATGCACTATTGTGAACGTACTGTCCGGGTGTGTAATGGCCTGGTATGGCAACACTATGCCCATGATCATCAGAAACTACAGACTATTGTGTTCACAGCCCAGACTATGACTGACTCCAATCTCCTAACCATTGACTATATTTACACGGCTCGTTGCCGCAGAAAGGCTGCCAACATCTATCCCAGGTTACTGAGGGAAGGGAGAGAGGAAATAGCTGGAGCCTTAACAGATATCTTTGTAACATTCTTGAATACAACTGAGGTCCGGGAGGACGGGAAAGTTTCTAATCCCCTTGTTTAAGAAGGGTAGCATGAATAATCCAGTGAATTATAGACCAGTGAACCTGACGTCTGGGGTAGGGAAGCTGAGAGAGAAGATACTGAGGGATAGGATCTATTCTTATTTGGATGAAAATGGTCTAATCAGTGATAGGCAACATGGTTTAGGACATGAATGTCATGTCTTACCAACTTAATAGAATTATTTGAGGAAGTGACAAAGTTAATTCATGAGGGAGGGACTTCAGGAAGACGTTTGATAAGATTCCCCAAGGTCGTGTTATGGAGAAAGTGAAGTCACGCGGTGCCCAGGGCATGCTAGCTACATGGATAAAGAACTTACTTGGCAACAGGGGACAGAGCGTATTAGGGGAAGGGAGTTTCTCAAAGTGGAGAACTGTGACCAGTTGTGCTCCATTTAAGATGTTTCCGGAAAGATACATGAATGGTCAGGGAGCATAGGGACACAGACCGTTAGAAAATAAGAGTCAGGTTGAGATAGAGGATTTGGATCGGCACAGGCTTGGACCGCCGAATGACCTGTTCCTGTACTGGAATGTTCTTTGTTCTAACAATGCCAAAGATGCATGACATGCTTGTAAAGATCTCCCACAACCTCTTCCGTCAGTCTAAAAGATACAGACGCTTGAACACACAGAGTAGCAAGTTCAGGAACAGGTTTTTCCTAGCTGTTATTAGACTGATGAATGGACTCTCTAACCTCAGATAATGCTGTTTTTTTCATACTGATCTCGCCTAGTACACGCCCTGTGCAGCGTAACCTATATGCCTCTCAGATATGTTTTACAGCCATCGTTCAGTACATCCATTCTTACCATGATCTTCCTGGACATCTTCGCACAGGACAAAATAAATCATCACCTCCCTACACCCAGCTCCCTCCCGTGCTCACGCCCAGGCCTATCCGATCCTCAACCCAAGCTCCTCCCATTCCCCCAGCTCCCCTTGAACCTACCCCCAGCTCCCTGTGACCTTTGTCTCTCACTGTTTCTCTCACACTGTCTATTACCCTGTGTTTACCTTTTCCCTGTCATCTGCTTCTTTTCCTGAACCTATTATCTTCCCTTCTCCCTGCACATGTGACTGATTGTTTCCTTGTTTTCTTTCCTTTCTCTCTTTGTCTGACTGTCCATCTGTTTCCCTCGCTGTGTTCTCTCTCCTTCCCTTTTTTTCTCTCTCTTTCTCTCTCGTTGGTGATGGTGATGGCTTCTCTATTCGTTTGAAGCAGGTGATGGCTCATTGGTTCGATGTTGGCAATACAATATACTCAACAAGGTTTTGGTATAGAGGACATAATTTAACATTATCAGTTAAATTTCAGTTGTTGTCAAAACAGCAACCAGAACGTGGTTATCCATTTAACAGCCAATTGTTACATCTAACTATTTTGAAACCGCCTGTCTCCCAGTGCTCTGTATACTGGCAACTCAAAGGATTCTATTCGTGTGCATAATGACCTGACATGGTAACTGCTCTGCGTCGGACCATAAGAAACTACAGACGGTTGTATGCACAGTCCAGACCGTCATGGAAGACAACCTTCCGTCCATTTGTACTTGTCATTGTCGCAGAAAGTCTGGCAACATCAAAGATCTCGCCCAAACCAGTAATGATCTCCTACAACCTCTTCCAACAGGGAGGCGACACAGAGGCTTGAAAACATGGACCAGCATGCTCAGGAACACTTCCTTCCCTACCATTATTAGACTGACAAATTGACATCTCTCACTTTTCAAATAATATTAATCTTGCTAATGTCGATCTTACTTTGCACACCTCCTGTGAAGCGGTAACCTTGTATGCCTCACTCTGTCCAAGGACCCTGTGATCTCTGTTTTCTTGTTTTGGGTAATGTGCTGCACTACAATTAATAACAAACCTTTCCATTGTACATTTGACTAAAATAAGGGAAACCAAATCAGATCAAACACGTGGACTGCAGGGGCTCAAGTCTTCTCATGGGCAACTGGAAAAAATGAACTAATGCTGCCCCAGTCAGAGATCCCCATATCTAATTAATGAATATAACAAGATGACCACACTTAGGGAGGACAGACAGAAGGAATCAAATCGCTTTAAACATGATCTTAGATATATACAGGTTTTCCTCACTATTTGTAAGTAGAATGTCCCTACAAAACTGTTCGCAAGCTGATATGGTGTAAAGTGCAGTAGCACTAATTTATATGGGAAAAAATCGTCTTTCTTCGTAAAAGTGACAATCCTGTTCGGATTTCTTTTGGTTAGCGAAACAATATTCTGATGGAAGTCATTCGGAAAGGGAAATGGCGAAAAGCGAACTTTTGAAAAGCAGGGAATACCTGTATTTACAAGGGCATGATATTCAGGAAGATGGGAAAGGCGAAAAATAAATGAGGTGAATCTCACATTTGATTTCCACCCAAGCTGATCATCATTCTCTTTGTTTGCTCTTTTTCTTCTATATCTCTCTTTCTCTATTGATTCCTCCTGCCCTTCAAAGCAGACTTCCCTGTCAATGGTATTAATCACACTCCTTTCCAGCTGCTTTCAGGTCAGGAAAGTTCCCCAGCACTCTCTGTTCGTTTCTTTGCATTTCTTTCTATAATTTCAGATTTTCAGCTACTTTCTTTATTTGATTTCACCTTCAATTTTGTTAATTCGTGGGATGTTAGCATCTCTGCCAAGGGCAACATTTGGTTACCATCACTAATTACCCTGATCATGAGGCCGTTCCACAAGCCAATATAAAGATAAGCACATTGTCATGGGTCTCAAGTCACAAGTAACCCAGGCCTGGTAATAATATTAGATTTCTTTACCGAAGGTGATCAGAGAAAGAAGAAGGTTTTCAGACAAAATGTTGCTTTTATGTTTGTTTTTCGTGAGATTCACTTTTATTCCAATTGTTATCATTTTTATTTAAGTTCTGTCATCAGCTGTGGTGGACTTCAAACAAATCAGTCGTAACAATATCTTGTGTTTAATAAGCTTTGCTTCTGAATTACATCCAGCGACATTCCTACATTCATACATCGTCCTAATCATGGAGTAAAGCCCGAGACAAGAGCAATTTTGTGATTGAAATATTTGTAATTGGAAAAGTGGTCAGAAGAGAGCTTGAAACATTAAATCTGAATTTTACCAACGTGCAGCCAATGGTTTGTTCAGCAACAATACTGACACAGAGATGAAGATTGGGGATATTAGGAGCTGGGAGTGGTCAGGTTAGTTGACAGAGAGAACACGAGACAGAAATCAGTTCAGGGCAAAAAGGGATCTCGAGGTTGTGCACAGTTTTGTTCGCAGATGTTTGTGAGGGAGTGGTCTGCAATTCATGGGTAAAGAATAGAGACTGCAATTGAAACTGAAGGCAATAGTTTCTTTCTCTGACAAATATAGATAACAGAAATTGCAACGAAGTTCAAACTTGTTTATGGGATTAATGAATGGACAGACGTAGAGAACACCAACAATAGCGAGAATAGGTTAATAGCACACCCTCCACCGCGCCCAGAATAATCATCAGCACTGCTGATATCCGATATGGTAGAAATCCCCAAGAGGGGGAAATCTTGAAAAGACTCGAGGAAAACCTCCTCTCCATTGTTGTAATGTTCCAGTCCGCTATTCGCAGACTCAGATCTATGCAGCTGTTGATCTCTGATACTGCTAGAGCTGATGCATCTGTTACTACAGTGGGATAGCGCATTGAATGAAGCCTCTTACTAATAGGAGAGGGAAACCCTCCAGTGACACAGTTGCATTGCATAGAGACTGACATCAGTCACAGTCAGAGCAAAAAGTCCCAGCTTTCAATACAATACATTCAGTTCACAATATATCTGGACTGGATTACATGTTGACATTGCTGGTTATTGGTGACATCTCCCATCACCAATTTCTCTTGTGAAGTCAGTTATGAGGGAGAATAAGAATATTTTCCTTTCGTAGGCTACATGATTCTGCTCTGTTGTCTGTTTACTATGCTGTAACCATCTCTCCCAAAATCCCTCCACCCCCCAAAAGAATCACAATCAGGATGTTGTTTCTGTGCTGATCTCTCCTCCACGGGAACAAACGCCACCGAACAGACCGTCATTGGGCACAGTTGCCCAGAACATAGACAGGAAGTGTGGACTTCTCCGAATGTTCCTCTCACTGCTCTAATGAGACAACTTTGGAACTTCCATAGGGAATATGCTTCAGAAATTTATTTATGTAAATTGACAGACTTCGCAATGCAGTTTTATTTGCTGTTAACCGTATTTTGTACGCATTTTAGCCTCAGTCCAAAACTAAAAGTGATAATTACAATGAACGTATTCATTAAGATTTATTAATTAATGAGTCAGGTTAGAATTAACATGATATTGGCTGGGAGATAGGACGGAATTGGGGCAGTGGCTGTGGAGACTGGATGGGGAATACAATGATATTCCCCAGTCATCAACCCTCTTTCTGACAGACAGAATTAAATCTCATGCATAACAAGGAAGCAGCCAACATTTGGGAGATGCAATGCTGAATGACCATGTGAACTAAAGGATGACATTAAATGTGATAAAGTGAATTAAATTTTATATACACATCATTTAATCATTGGGAATACAGATTGAGTAGGGACACCGGACCTGAAACATTAATTTTGATTTCTCTTCACAGATCCTGCCAGACCTGCTGAGCTTGCCCTCTAAGTTCTGTTTTTCTTTTTGTTTGAGATTGATCATATTGTTCACATCTGGCAGGATACTTACAATTAAAAGCAGACACTAAGAACAAAATGTGAAGGGCAGTTGGGACAATACAGGAGATTAACAGTAGAGATATAGTCATTCCAAGCTGGAAGAGACAATTCGCTGAGTTTCCCTCACTTTTGCTGTAAATAATTCTATGATATGTAATCAAAGCCTTTGGAGAGGGGGTGGACAAGCTAGTTCAATGAAGGTCACAGAGTGCTCCACCATCAGTAATCTATTCCTATTATGTCATGAAATTTCAGCTGCCTCTAAAATGTCTTTTCAAACAAACTGGAGTTTCTGAGATTTACAGGATAATCAGAAAGCATATTCTTTTTTCCTTTGAATCTTATGGAAGAAGCAAATTTCGGCCGTAACACAGGTGTCACAGACACAACAACTATGATAGGAATAGGAAAGGATTACATTGTCCATGTATAACCAAATTCAGTATGTAGCCCTGTCAAGAAACATGAAATATAGTGATGCGGAAACATGAAACACAAACAGAAAATGATGGTAGAAACGCAACAGATGAGGAAGTATCTGCAGAGAGAAACAGAGTTAACATATCGAATATGATGTGAAACTGTTCTGAAAAAGTCATATTGAAATCAAAGGTTAATTCTGTACATCTCTGCTCAGAGGATGCCAGACCTGCTGAGTTTCCCTCTATCAATTTCTTTTTCTTTCTGAACTGTGACAAATTGACTGATCTGAACGATGTAAGCAAAGCTGCTATCTCAGTTGAATCTGGAGTAACATTTTATGGACATTAAATGAGAAATTACAAAGTTCCTATGTTTGACGGAGATTTAATATCCATGACGTATTGCATTGTGATACAAAAACATTGTGAAAAATTGTTGAAACAAAGAAATAGGTTGCTGCAAAATCTGTGCAGAGAAATAAGAATAAACGTTTCTAGTTCAGTGCCCCTTCATCAAAGCGGCTGCTAACCCTGAAAATGTTGATTAGTACAGAGCAGAAGCTGAATGGCTGTTCATGGACACTGTTAGTAGCTAACAATTGGAGGTGAGTAATGGAAGGCCACGTGAGAACTAGGCCTGGTGTATGGGTAGGGGGCATTGAGGAGTTAAGTCCCTAAAATTATTGAACATTATTTCGAGTCTGAAGGGCTGCAGGGTCCACCCGCGGAAAATAAGGTGCTGTTCTTCCAGCTTGCGTTAAAATGTCCTGGAACACTGCAGCAAGCCTGACGTAGAGATATTGGCCAGGGAACATGATGGGCATTAAACTGGCAGGCAACTAGAAACTCAGGGTCTTTTGAATAGGTACAGCTTGCATATTCTGTGAATTGGTCACCCAGTCTGCCTTTAGTTTCCCCAATGTAGAGCAGCCCACAATGTGAGCAGCGAATGTAGTAGACCGGATTGTGGGAAATATTGGTCGGATGCTGCTTCACCTGGAAAGTATGTGTGGGCCCTTGAATAGCGAGGAGGGAGGATACAAATGGATAAGTGTTACACCTCCGGCAGGGGAAAGTGAAGTGTACCCGTGGTGGGGGCTGAGGAAGGAGGGGGGAAGTGTGGGCAGTGAATAATGAGCGGACCAGGGTGCCCAGGAGGAAATGATCACTTCAGAAGGTGGAAAACGGAGAGGAGGCAAATATGTGTCTGGCGGTGGAATCTCGCTGGAGGTGGAGGAATGCAGAATGATGATCTTCTGCATGTGAATGCTGGTGTGATGGTAGGTAAGGACAAGGAGAACTCTAACGCTGTTCCAGGAGGGAGGAGAGAGGGTGAGGGTAGAAGTGCAGGAGGTGGGTCAGTACTGATTGAGAGCCCTGTCGAGAACATTGCTGGGGAATTCGCGGTTAAGGAAGAAGATGGACATTTCAGAGGCCACATTTTTGAAGTTGACATCATCAGAAGCAATGCGGTAGAGATGGAGGGACTGGAGGAATGGAATGGAGCCTTTGCAGGAAACAAGGTGTGAGGATGTATACTCCAGCTATCTGTGGGAGTGGGTGGGTTAATACTGGATATCAGTGACAGGTCTAACCCCAGAAATAGAAGCAGAGATGTCGAGTAAAGGAAGGGAGGAGTCAGAGGTAGACCAGGTGAAAGTGAGGGAGGGGTGCAAATTGGAAACGATGAACTTTTCCAATTCGGGACAAGAGAGAGGAGCAGCAGCGATAATATCATCAACGTATCGGAGAAAGAGTTGTGGATGGGGGCTGGAATAGTACTGGAACCAGGAATGGTCTACGTACCCCATGAACGAATAGGTATAACATGGGCCCACGTATGTATCCATGCACCCCCTCTGTATGGCAGGAGCTGGCAGAAGCAATGGGTCTGCATGGACAGTACTGTTTGTGGATTTCCAGGAGGAGATAAAAGAGAACTCTGCTATCAGAGGTCCATCAGCTTCGAGACTGTTAGTTGGGGTGAGTGGGGGGTAGGGGCGAGTGGGTGGGAATCTTCAGATGAAATGTGGTCAGATTTAGTTAATAAAATAGCCTGATGTGCTATGATAGGGTTATGGACCAGCAGGTGACATGTGGAGGTATCTGAAAGTTGACACTCAGCCCCTGAAATGTAGAGGTGAGTCCACCAGACTACAGCAGCACCACCCTTATCGGCACAGGCTGAGTAACATAGTCAGGGTTGGATCGATGCATAGAGCGTACAGTCTGTTCAGATGGTGATATGTTGAATAGGGTGAGGGGATACAGAGAATTTAAGACAACCAAACTCACATGGAGCGTTCTCAATGAACAGATTGAGTTCAAGTAAACGCCAGAGGAATGGGTTTAGATGGAGGGAGAGTGTTGGAGCTGGGCGAACAGGCTATGGGATGGGGAGTGGACTCTTGCCCAAAGAAATGGACACCGACGAGAAGACGTTGGAAGAGAAGTTCAACATTGTGTCATTCCTGAAATTCATTAAAGTGGGGCACAGAGGGATAAAACTGAGCCCTTAGCTGAGTACAGAACATTCAGCATTGGAGTGTGGAAGGTTAGGAGGGATGGTGAATACACAACAGGAGGTGTGCTTGGGGGAGGGGATGGACTCAGATTGCAGGGCATGGGTAGGGTGGCAGGTTCCAGAAGCTCTTAGGCATCTCTAAGTTATTCCACCTTGTGGGCCTCGTATATCTGGCGAGAATGGCGAATGAGCTGGAGAATGAAGTAGAATTGAGGAATGGTGCAGCCTTGAGCCAATGTGATGTGATGCTGCTGTACAGAGAAAATGTTGATCTCTGTGGCACTGACAGCGCATGATCAGTCCTCAGAAAATAATTAGAAATGTTATCTTATTGTAATGCTCTGATTTCATTGGGGTGACACTCAACCCCCAATGTCTTACTTTTCTGAGACTTTAGACCAAACTGTGAAAACAAATGACGTTATTAATAAGACAAATCCATCCATGGTTTTGGAAGGCACGAGCAACAGCAGAGTTTATTTGTCATTGCCAATAGCTCTCGGGAAGGCGTCATTGTTCATTGAGGAAATTACCAGCACAAAATTTCCTCTGATTCCCATTAACCACAGTTGCTGAGGGTGAATGATGCAGCATGAATCAAATGCAAGGGAAGATTGATGCAAGGGAAGTTACTCTGATATCACCTCAAATGAAATTGGAAAATCAGTTAAAATGGTAAAGAGCAAAATGATAGAACACGGGTTGTTTGAACAATGTGGATACTGTCCTCACAAGGTTTCAGGAAAATTTGATGCATGGACTTCTGATTCTGAGGAGAGGTTTATCCTATTTGTGATGAGTCTGTTTGGTTACGCACTGTGACACAGTGACGGAAAAAAGTTTCACTCTGTATGGGGAACACAACCACCCTGTTCCCGGTGCATTGGACAGTGACAGACACACACTATTGTCTGTTCCTATTGGACATTGTCATCCAAACCTCATCATTCACTGATGACCAATAGCAGCACAGATGCCAGCAGTTTCCAAACACCCCAGTTGGAAAGCAAAAAGGGGAAAGAATAGCCAATGAAAGAGTGAGTAACTACGGAACTGGTGTTACTTACATTGGGAGTGAGAGAAGAAAGATGTGAAGAGATATCATCAGTGGAAGAGTATGTAGGAGCAGAAGGGATAATGCAAGGGAAGTAGGAATGTAAAAAAAGAGTAGGAAGGCGG